>NC_082665.1:153041811-153349936 GCF_025265405.1 Mesoplodon densirostris | reverse complement strand
GTTTTTGCCTTGCTGCTTTTAATATGATTTCTTTGTGTTTAATTTTTGATAGTTTGATTAATATGTGTCTTGGCATATTTCTCCTTGGATTTTTTCTGTATGGGACTCTCTGTGCCTCCTGGACTTGATTCACTATTTCCTTTCCCATATTAGGGAAGTTTTCAACTATAATCTCTTCAAATATTTTCTCAGTCCCTTTCTTTTTCTCTTCTTCTTCTGGAACCCCTATAATTCAAATGTTGGTGCGTTTAATGTTGTCCCAGAGGTCTCTGAGACTGTCCTCTGTTCTTTTCATTCTTTTTTCTTTATTTTGCTCTGCAGCAGTTATTTCCACTATTTTATCTTCCACCTCACTTATCTGTTCTTCTGCCTCAGTTATTCTGCTATTGATCCCATCTAGAGTATTTTTTATTTCATGTATTGTGTTTTTAATCAATGCTTGATTCATCTTTAGTTCTTCTAGGTTCTTGTTAACTGTTTCTTGCATTTTGTCTATTCTATTTCCAAGATTTTTGCTCTTGGAAATTGAATCTTGGATCATCTTTACCATCATTATTCTGAATTCTTTTTCAGGTAGACTGCCTATTACCTCTTCATTTGTTAGGTCTGGTGGGTTTTTATCTTGCTCCTTCTCTTGCTGTGTGTTTTTCTGTCTTCTCATTTTGCTTATGTTACTGTGTTTGGGGTCTCCTTTTTGCAGGCTGCAAAGATTATAAGCTTTTTTAGGGGCAAAAAGCATTTGGAATCAAGTATAGAATCTAGCCTGAATCACAATGATGCTCACCAAAGGTGCTGACCAAATTTAGGGACAACCTGGTGACAGTTTTGGATTGTGGGTATCTATTACTTCTGGGTTAAAGAATATATGGAAACTGATATTTATTTATAAAGATAAAAGTATCTTTACATATCAAAGCAAATAGTCTTTGGCTGATGATAGGAAATAATAATATATACTTGAATTTGTCCCAAATACCTTCAGCTTTACATATGTACACACTGCCCCACTTGCCAGAAATTTGTCCACCACCAAATTTCTTTGTGGCATTCCCATGGTGGGTGTGGTGCTGGCATGGTTACTGGGCTGCCACAGGCAATACAGAACTCTCCAGTTCCTGCCCCTAACCCTTCACTGTAATTTCTTTAAGGTTCTCCAAGGCTCTGGGTCAAAACCAGAGAGAAGAGGAATTCCCTCTTTCCCATTCCAAGGAAAGTAAAATATCCTCCTAGTTTTCCTTTATCCCAACATTATTATCAGGACAAACAACCATTTTATTTAGGAAAAATCTTTACCCCTCTCACTAGAAAGAGGTTTTATTCTCTTGGCCCCAAGAAAGCAATAGCAAATTAGTTAAATCTTGGCTTGTCTCCCATAGTCTGATTCATTCTTTCTTATCTAGGATTTTTGGAGTGACAGATGCCCCAAAAGTGTAAATAGGTCAAATTGATCTCGCCTAAAATTAAAAAACAAAAATGTATTGGAGCAAAGAGCCATGACTTGTGTTCCAATTGGTTTCAGGCTGCTCACTTGGGAATACTGAGGAAGAGAGGGAGACAAAAATTGTAAAATCATGTTGCCGCTTGCTGTCTAAATAACAACCTCTTTGCCATTCTCCACTCTTTTAAATTCATGATAATGAGGAATGCCCTCTAACTTGAAAGCAAAGATGCAGATAAAATAGCTGGCTATACTATTATTTTCCAAACAAATTATGTTCACCAAATGATAAAGAGGGTTAATGTTCAGCTTCATGGCTATGTTTTTTAGGCCTAAAATGATGCAGACAAGTGCTCAGAAACATGAAGACTCTGGAGGGTGTTGTGTATTCATAATTTATTAACACAGTTAATAAATTATGAGTATTATGTATGTTGTGAGTTTAGCAGTTAAATGGGTCTCAATATAAAACTGTACCTTGTTGATGGAAATAAACAAATACAGAGCTACTTCATTAAACTTAACTATTATTTATGACATTGTAAATATGAATAAGGTTTTGTTAGAATTTTGTACACCTGTGATGGTACTTTTCTATAAAAGTGACCCAGAGCCTCTTACCTTCTAAGATTATCCTGCACTTGCCATGTTTACCTGAGAATGAAAAAAAGAAACTTCGATTATGGGAATGCACCCTATTGTGAACGGAGAGAGCTCTATGCTTGCCTTCAACTACCCATGGTATCCTTTATTTCTTCCCCCAGTTCTCCCCTCTCCTCTGAATTCTCTCACTCCTAATATTTATAAGGCCCTGGAATCCACTATTTCCTTAGTGTATACCAGAATTATGTGCTCTGTGCATATCTGTGCAGCAGGGGAGGAAAGAGCTGGAGGAAAACACATGAGAAACATTGAAAAGCAGTGTGGAGGAAGTAAAATGAAAGTGTTCCACAGAAATTAATATGATAATACAAAGTGTTCGATAGTGTTTAAAAAATCATAGAGCCTAATTTAATTGAAAAGAGATTAGATCATTGCTAAAATGGGCACATATTTATAATGTGTGTATCCTCAAATGAAAAAGAATAAATGGTTTAGCTAGATCAAATGTAATTTCTGATTAGACCCCTGCCGAGCTCTCCAACAAATTACAATTTGAAAGGAAGCCCAGTAAATTTGGAGTTTGGTTGAGTTTAAAATCTGATTTTCCGATTCATTTATACTTAGAGATGTTGTATTTTCTCTTCTCTGATTTCAAATAGAACAGCAACTGTAGACTGAAACTAATGGTAAAAGTAACAGTGAGGTTATAACAATGAAGTTTCCCCATTAAGAAAAAAGATTCCCCAGTCTTTGAATAGAATATAAATCATGTCAGAGTAATAGAGTGAATAACATCTCTTCTCAATACATAAGTTGATCGCCAAAATCCTGAGATGAAAGTTTTCTTGAGATAAAGAACTAAGCCTTTGAAATATCTGTCCTAGTTATCTCTTAGGTTAGAAGTCCAGTCACCCATCTCTACTTCTGGAAAATGCCCTCCTCCATGATCTACATAATGGCACAGCCCTGGTTGATTAGACTGGGGCACCTGGGTCACCTGATCAATTTGGAACTAAGACTGAGAGCAAGCAGGATTAAGGATGGTGAAACCAGTAGTGTGTCGACTCGGAAGCCACTAGCAGTAGCTGCTAAACCATGTGGACTACAGAACATTAAAAAAAAAAGCTGGGAAACAGAATGGGGGAGAATTTGGGGGCTTCACCTGAGCATTCTGGAGTAGTCTCAGGTTACGGTGTGTTCCTGAAATCCAGCAAGTTTTGCCTTTTGGTTCCATGATGACCACTGTCATCTTTATAATAAACTTTTTCAGATAAAATTAAATCCAAGGGGCTTCTCTTACTTCCAACCAAGAAAGCCCCTAGACAACTTTTGGAAATGGAATTTTATAATTATTTACTTAAAGCTAAAACCATTCCTGTTTTAAATGTTAAGTTCAGACAAGCTTGATATGAGCACTAATATTAATTTTGATGTTTTAAAATGATGGTAGATAATTTAAAACATTATGTTCTTCTACAAAACAATAAAATAAACTAGCCAAAAATAGAGAAGGAAACTTTGTGCCTTTCCTTAAAAACTAATTGATACTTTTAAGAAAATTTCATATTCATGAGTCTTTCCTAACGTCTTCAAAGAGACTTGGCCATTCCCTACTTCTGTAGCAAAGCGTATTGCTATCATAAATGTATAATTATGCATAGCAATTAGCTATCATTCCCTGCAATCTATTGCAGCTCTACTCAGCTCTAATATTGAGAATATGAGGTTGAAGAGGCTACAGGCCCAGTCCTCAAGGGAAGAGAAACATAACATGTCACATGGGACTCTCCCTATTGCTTCAATGTGCCTACATATTAGAGACAGGGCAAGGGCCATCTCCACAGGAACTGCTGAGAGATAGCAAAGTCAACCCTGTGACTCTAGTCTTTCATCTAAATTCGACGTAGATAAGATAAGCTTATATCGCTTTTTTTAAAGAATTTCTTTGAAGTTAATCTATAGGAGTAGAGAGCTTTATAACGATCCCCCTCCACTCCCTGTTAGGGAGAAAAAGGAGATTCCTACTGCCTCCCCTTAAGACAAGTTGGAGCTGTGGGGACCAGGAGGACAAGAAATACGTCCCCTGGACTTAAGACTTAGAACAAATGAGACTGTTTTAAGTCTCATTTGGAGGGTGGTGGAGGAAACAGCAATGACCTTTAAAAAGAGAGATGGTCATAATGGGAATGTCCCACACTTCCAGAGTTTGCTAGGGCAAGGGTACAGAGGTGTACTGGTGGGCAAAGCAGCCTCTGCAGAAGGGCAGCCAAGCCGGAGTCATCCTGAAAGGATCCAGTGTCAGAGAGCTGACCCGCAGGGTGAGGGAACCTGAGCTATTCTGCTGGAATGCAGAAGCTGAGGGATGAAGAGGTTCACAGAATAGTGAATATTATGTTAGTGTTAGAATAGTTAGTGGTGTCATGTCCACAAAGATCACTGAGGAATCTACAGCGTGTTCATGATAGAGCCAGCATTTCAGTGAGGGCATTCAATAGCCAAATGAGAGCTACAGATAGCACCAGTTAGATAAATAGAACTTTGCCTCTTTTCTCCTCATCCCTCTCCCTGACCCCAGACTTGGAGGCACTATAAGCGGAAACAGAATTGGATGAAAGATGGAAATGCCGATATTTAACTTGACTACAGTTCGGCTGCAGCCTGCAGGCCTGCAAGGCTTGTAATTGCCCAGACTTGAGACTGAAGAAAGAGCCCAGAGACATCGACAGAGACATCAAAGGTTTATTAGATAGTGAATCTTACCCGCCCACAGCAAAGGTTCTGGAGTGACACCCCACCATGAACGGTCGATGGCAAGAAGGACATGGCAGCAATCTTCTACTCAGGCGAGGAGGCCACTCTTTATAGAGGGAATTGATGTCAGGTTGGCTCACAATTAGCAGGCAAGCCAGCAACTGGGGCCATGGGAAGCACGTAAGCAGTTACTGATTAAGCCCTATAATTAAGAGGATTGGATAGTCATGTGAATGAAGCAGGGCCTGGTCAAGCAGGGGATGTACAGAGAACAAGAGAACAACCATCTTAAATGACCTGACCATTTAACTGCATTTCTTAATGTCTGAAAACAAAACTGCTCTTTGATGCCTGAATATATTAAAAGTAATAAATATGCCCCAGATGTTACCAGGAAGAAGGGAGATCTGCCAATGTTTAAAAGCATTCGTGGGAGAAAAAGTCAAATTCAATTCATTCAATAGACCTGTCAAACAAGTAAAGAGATAATTAAAGAGAATGGCTTAAGTGTTGCTATACAGGTGAGTATGGGTTGTCATGGAGAAAACATGGGGGCACCTGAGTCTCAGGGGAGCAGGGAACAAATCAGTGAGTTGAAATAACAAGCAGGAGTTTTCCAGGTAAAAAGAATGAAAGATTGGAGGCAAAGGGCACCTGGGCAAAAGGAGGGGCAGGTACAAATTTCTAGAGGCAAGAGAAACAACAGCCCATTTTGGAAATTACAATTAAGTATGTTTCAAATATAGACTCTGATGGGTGAGCAGTGCAAGGCCATGAAGTATATACTGTGGTAAGGAGCTTGCATGTAATACTGGAGTCTGTGGGAATCCATGAAGTGGCATTTTTAAGCAAGGAAGGAATATTGTGAAAGGTCATTGTAGCTGTTGTGTTCTGAGACACCTGGAGCTGGGCCCGACCTGTTAAAGAGCTGTAACAGTAATCAAGGTGAAGCATGCCAGTAGTTTGAACTAGAACTAAGGTAATGACAGTGAGAATGGAGAGAAGGTAACAGATACCAGCGCTCTTTAAGGAGTATCAATTGAAAGACTTGGGGATGGACTGGATGAAGGAGTAAGTAGAAGGAAGGTTTAAGGATGCATGTTTCCAGCATGGACAACCAGATTTATTCAATCATTTAATAATTTATTTTTTAGCACTTCCAAAAGGCCAAGCACTCTTAGGAGTGTTGGGATACAGATGTTGTAGTAATTGGCAAGGTAACTGGATTGCATGGGAAATTGAAAGAGTGAGCATAAACAGCTCTTTTAAAATAATTTGAAGGCTCTGAGGGGATAAAAGAGAGAGTAGTTAGTTGAGAAAGAAGAAAGCTGGGAAAAGGTTTTAGATTTTTAAGGATGGTAATGACCTGTATGTGTTGAAATGCTGATGGAAAGAGATTGGAAACAAAGTGGGGGGATGAAGTCCTGGGGGAGGGTGGAGGGGAGGAACACAGGTAAGGTATTGATCTTCAGAAGGACCATTCCATTGGAAACAGCTGTGGGAAGAAAAGATGGGCACAGATGTAGGCTAATTTGTAGGGGGAAATCCTAGGAGATGGATGGAGTTTGATCATCTGCTGAGATTGAGGGCAGGGAAGAGTGGATGAATACAGGGACTCATGAAATGACCCATTAACAAAATCTACCTTTTTGTGAAAATTACACTATTTAGTCTGAATAAATAAATTTTATGGATAAACTGAATAAGGAAATGAAAAGAAAAAAGCACACAAATATTCAATAAATTATCAAGTGTTCAGTTTACTAATAACAAAATGAATAGTAACAGAAACTAAAACAACCATGAAATACTATTCCCCTTTATCAGACTGATAGAGGTTAAAAAGATGAGAATGCTCAGTGTTCCTGAGGATTTAGGGAAAACTTATTGGTAGGATTATAAAGGGCACTACCATTTGGAGAGCAATTTGGAAAAATGTGTGAGAATTAAAATTTGTGTATGCTTTGACCTGAGGATACTACTTCTAAAAATTTATTCTAAGGAATTGATTGAATAGAAACATACAGACATATGTGTAAAGATGTTCACAGGAGCATTATTTGTATTAATGAAAAGTAGAAAACAAATGAAATGTCTAATGATGAACCCTGATAAATATTTATCATGTATCCATGCAGTTATTAAAAATAATGATAGAGAGCTACAGTGATTGACATGGAAAGATGACCACAGTATACTAAGTGGAAAAGCTGGTTAAAATATAACAGCTTGGGGGCTTCCCTGGTAGCACAGTGGTTGAGAGTCCGGCTGCCGATGCAGGGGACACGGGTTTGTTCCCCAGTCCAGGAAGATCCCACATGCTGCGGAGTGGCTGGGCCCGTGAGCCATGGCCGCTGAGCCTGTGTGTCCGGAGCCTGTGCTCCACAATGGGAGAGGCCACAGCAGTCAGAGGCCAGCGTACTGCAAAATATATATATATATATATATATATATATATATATATATATATATACAATATATATATATATATATATACTATATATATATATATATATATATATATATATATATATATATATATATATACAATAGCTTATTTTCTCAGAGTTGTAAAAAAATATATGACTAGAAAAACACTGTTGGAGAAAATGTTCCAATGGCTTTTTTTCTCTAAATATTTTTGTATTTACTTTTTTTACACCTGACATATATTACTGTTTATGAAACAATAAAGCTAATGCCATTTTTGTTCTACAAAAATTAAAAGTAAAAAAGTGCCAATTAGGGAAAATTTTCAGTCACACCACTGTTTTGGGGTGAATCATGAAATGACTGTTTACTGTGCCTCTTCTGGCTCTCTCTCCTATGTTTTATGTGCTATAAAATGTGGTTGCTAACCTATTGACATACAAGATGGGGCTCTGGCCAGATGAATATTGAAGGTTTTCATCATTGCAGTCGCTGGTTAGGCCTCAGTTTCAAGGAAGACAAAGCCAAACTAAACCAGAGAAATTGTCGAGCCCAACCAAAACCCATTTAAAAACTGCCTGGTGGTGTATGGAAAGGTCTGTCATGGTTGACCTGCTGCTGATGTGACTTGTGTTCCCACCAAAGGTAGATGTGCCAGCTATGGTTTCTAAGCTGGACTTTCCTCAGCAACACAAGAGGCTTCATTTGGAGTTGGAAAATGTCACCGACATAGATTATGGCTCTTGCCCCCTCGTTTTACAAACCCTGTAAGTCTTCACCAATAGAGTTGCAATTTCCAATCACAGGCATTTCTCCTAATTTTGGTGCTGTAATTTTATAAAACAAATAAATAATATACTTTATTAATGTGGTACCTTGGTTGAGCATGAGATTTTGGGGGCTTGCTTTTCCACAAATTCATTTGATAGGTCACCAAAATTTATACTTTTAGCAACTTCAGTTTGAATCAATATAATTCAAAGTGACATCAATAACTTGGCAAATGCAAGGTTGCAAATAATTTTTGATAATTTTTAATTATGAGAAAAGTTAAATATCTTTCTGTTGATGATTCTTATGGAAGAATTTTTCTAAAAAGATTGAACTCTTCATACAAATTAGTTTCATCTAAGTCTGAATTTATTTTTAAACATAAATTTATACAATGGCATTCTAATATTTCCTCTGACATTTTCTGTAACTTGTGGAAACTGAAAATGGCTTCATGATTTGTATATAATTCAAAATGGATAAAGACTATGTAATACATAAATATATACAATGGAATATTACTCAGCCATAAAAAAGAACAAAATAATGTCTTTTGCAGGAACCTGGATGGACCTAGAGATTATCATACTAAGAAAGTCAGACAGAGAAAGACAAATATATGATATCACTCATATTTGGCATCTAAATTTAAAAAATGATATAAATGAACTTATTTACAAAACAGGAACAGACTCACAGATTTTGAAAACAAACTTATGGTTACTAAAGTGGAAACATGGAGGACAGGGATAAATTAGGAGCTTGGGATTAACATATACACACTAAAATATAGATATATTTTATCTATATATAAAATAGATAACCAAAAAGGACCTACCGTATAGCACAATACTCAATATTTCTGCAATATCCTATATGGGAAAAGAATCTGAAAAAGAATAAATATATTTATGTGTATAACTGAATCAATTTGCTGTACAACTGAAATTAATACAACATTGTAAATTAACTACACTCCAGTAAATTTTTTAAATGCTTGTTTATGTATTCTATTGTTGTATTTTCATTTACAAAGAAAAATTAATTTTAATTTTTCCTCATTAATAATTAGCTCATTTGAGGCATCATATAAAAACAGTTTTCTTTACCATAAAATGCAACAATTTTAAATTTAATTTCTATTTCTAAGCCTCTGGATATTTGTTTCCCAATGTTACAGCAGTTTTCAAAACCAGAGACTCTAAATTGTTTACAGTCGAATAACTCCCTAATATGCTTTATTGCAATGTCCACTTTGTATGCTTTTATTTTATAATAATTTACTGACAAAATTTACTGCCTGAGTGCCAGCAGTTCTTGTCATGGTGCTTAGTCTGGAGAGTTAACATTTGTGCAAATGATGTAAACATGGGCTCTGGAGATGGAGAGGCAAGCTGTTGTCCCACTGAAAGTCCTGGTGCTACTCCCATGTGAAACCCTTCCTCTCCTGGGCCACCGCCACTTCTACTGCTTCTGCTATTTCTGCTGTCACTGCCAACATTCTGGGCCCCAGTCTCTTGAGCCTGGACTCATCTTTGGGGTCCCACAGGAGGTGTGGACAATGCACAGGCCAACTGGTCTGTGCTCTCATTGCTTGCTGCTTGCCATGTTCGTGGACCTGAGCTCACACATACACACAAGACACCTAGTGTATCT
Source organism: Mesoplodon densirostris (assembly GCF_025265405.1). Taxonomy (NCBI): domain Eukaryota; kingdom Metazoa; phylum Chordata; class Mammalia; order Artiodactyla; family Ziphiidae; genus Mesoplodon; species Mesoplodon densirostris. Next base: position 153,340,287 of record NC_082665.1, on the reverse strand, counting down.
CCTCTGTGCACATACATGTTCCGTTGTTCCTTCTGATTTCACTTACAAAACACAAGTTCAAAGAGCAAATTATTAAGAAATTCAAGATGGTGACAGCAGAGTATTAAGCTAAACATGGGGTCTATTCAAAGAGCTGCGTCCTCTGCAACTGGCCCTGCAGCTGGTCCCACCCACAACAAAAACCCATGCAGCTCAATAGGGAGGCAGTACCAGGGTTGAGGACCTTGCTGTAGATTAGTTTTGTCTGATTTAGAATTTCATGTGAATGGAATCAATCTGTAATTCCAGAGCACTTTTAAAATGTAAGCTAGCTTTATTGAAGTATAATTTATATACAAGTAAAATCCATTCATTTGAAGGCACAGAATGCATTTTGTCTATGAGTTTTGACCAAAACACAGAATTTGGTAACTAACACCACCACAATCAAGATATAGAACAGTTCCATTATACCCCCACACCCACCCCACTCCCCAATGTCTGTCATGGAGACTAGAGTTGATAGAACAGAGATATACTGTTTGGGAAAGATGAATTCAGATTAATGCAACAACCCTCAGCATGATATGGAAATTGATTTGGGAGTTTAAGGAAAAAGAAGATGACCAAATTAGTGAGATCTGGTATACAGAAGGGGTGGACTGTTAATGGTAAGAGAAAATGTATAAGGAATTTATCAAATACATTTTAAAAATTTAGGGCCATTGTGTATTTTGAAAATTCTGACTATATAAGGATCTAGAGTTTTCTGAAATACTGGAGTTGTCTCTCATTTAGATTCAAATTGACACTATTGAATTGATTTCTGACTGTTACCTCTGAAATCCTTCTGTGTAACTCAAAATAGCATAAGTGGAGGGGTATATGGACAGGACTGTACACACACACACACACACACACACACGTGTGTGTGTGCACGTGCAATCTATGTGCCACAGCCTGAGGCAGGCGGGGATACCTTATCACAGAGGATGTTTGTCATGGGTGCACTTTTTGCTTCAACCTGGAGAAAATCCTCAAGGTGTTATAGATTGATTTGTTGTCTTGATGAGTTGAAATGTGTCTTGATGAGTTGAAATGCTCACAAGTGCATCGATTAGGTATATGAAGGCATCACGTAGTCTAGCTAAAAAAAGAAGAAAAGAGAGATAAACCATAACTCTACAAGACAAGAAAAATAAATCAATGTAGACAATGTATTTGGGGCAGCAGCTTCAACACTTGATTGCATGAAATGGCAGGTGGCAAAAGTAAGCCACAAATGTCCAGAACAAGTTTTGTCCTATTATTCTACTGTGTAGGCCAACTGAATGGGGTCTACATTTTACACAGCTAAACCTGAGAACTCTGGCTGCCCAAGCAGCATAACTGGAGTGGGCCAAAACATTTCACATCAGTTCTCTACAAATTGTCAGAATTGAATATACCCATGAAAAAATTGGTGTCTATATGTGCACAGAAACTCATATTCCCAATTTATTATTTAAATAGGCATTCGGTAGATTTTTATGGTGTGTTTATGAGGTGGTGTGTGAATAAAAATTAAATATGCATGTGTTTTTGTTATATGGGCCCGAAACTTGATTAAATAATTAAGCCTTTGATTATTGAACCATGATGTTGTCCTTCTATTTTTCTGCTCAATGATGCTTAGATTTTGGATTGCTGACTGGTGTGAGGCAATTTTCAATGTAGAGAATGTTTGCTTCTGGATACAGTGGGATTATCTTGAGGGACATAACTGCAGGAAAAAAAGGCACTGGGACTTGAGGTTTGGGAAGGCAGGAAAAGAATGCATCTAGAGGAAGAGTGAGTGCTGGATAAATGTTCATGTGGGATGGCAAGCACAGTCAAATAATAACATCAGAAATACTGCTTAGACATTACCTTGTAAAAGACTGAATGGAGATAGGGTATATATTAGTTTGATATTCAACTTCAAGTGCTCTATAGTTTTCCTTTAGGGCATACATATATGTATGCACTGTAGTTTGTAATTTGATTTCTGAAAGTAACTGAGATACAACCCTTTGTAATCCATGAATACATGGGCTGTGAACCATGCCTGGAGGCTCTTAGAATGACTTCACCAAGTAATGGCATGTCAATTTTAACTTCGGTTTTTATGGCAGATTTTATGGAGAAGGAAAAAATAACTGTATTTATTAAACTGACAGTGACTAGAATTATCACTGATCGAGTTTCTTGAATTGCAAGCACTGCTACCACTTTAATACATGTGCCTTTTGTCTAGGATTCTTTTGTCATGATATAAGGACTATCTGCCTTTATAATTTATTTATTTGGGTTCAGGTAAATCCAGAGGATGTGATGCAGCATTCAACCTGAGTGTGATCTCAGTCTAGAGACTCTAAACACAAGGACAAAATAGGATTTATCACAGCATCTAGTCTGTTCTTGAATGTTCTGTTAAGCCCTTCTATTTAAGAAGAGTAGAAAAGAAATAGAAAAAGAGGGAAGGAAGAAACCAATATTTAATGAATACCTATTATGTTTGGTCAAAATTGTTCTCAGAGTCAATGCAGTGACATCCACCCACACTGAATGGGTTGCCATGAGTGAGAGTAAAATGAGAGATCTTCCCTATGTGTCTAGGAGGTTTGGAAACACCCAAACTAGCAAACACAGTTATCCAGCAGTCATCTCAAGGTGATAAAAATACAAAGTGATTGGATATTTTTGAGCAGAAATTACTTCCATTGTAACCCTCTTTTAGGGAGAGATGGGGTGAACAGAAAGGAGCATTTTTTTTTTTTTTTTTGCAGTACGCGGGCCTCTCACTGTTGTGGCCTCTCCCGTTGCGGAGCACAGGCTCCGGACGCGCAGGCTCAGCGGCCATGGCTCATGGGCCCAGCCGCTCCACGGCATGTGGGATCTTCCCGGACCGGGGCACGAACCCGTGTCCCCTGCATCAGCAGGCTGACTGTCAACCACTGTGCCACCAGGGAAGCCCAAAGGCCTGCTATCTTGACCCCACACTGGACCATGCAGATGGGTAGGACATGCTCCAAGCTCCCTGCTCGGTGGGCTAAGGCTTTGCTAGGTCTGTCTCATAGTTTACCTTCTCACTTAAACACATCCTGCTTCCTCCCCCTTCCTTTCACGGGTTTGATCTCTAACAAATACAGTGAACCCCAAATTGTCTCAGCATTACTTCCTGAGAACCCAACCTGCAACCGTGAGTAATAGTATCTCAGATTACTTTAGTGGACAGACATCTCTCAGGATGTCTCAATAGTCAAGATACATGTTACTTGAAACACTTCTCAGAGAATACTTTTGGTCTAATTTCATGCTCACAAATTAATTTTCTACTATCTGATTCCCACATGGTTTCACTAAAAGGAAAGAACGCCATCTTAAGCATCTAGTTTATTTGACAGTTATATTTTTTATTATAAATGAGTAAATTAGCCTTTTGATAAACTCAATCTCTGCAAACCTTATTAATATGAGTGTGTTCCTGGGTCATGTTCTCATTCTCAGAGTGCCCACAAAATCAGTGTCCTGACCATATAAGATTCAGGACCAAAATCTGATAGCAAGGTCAATGTTACGGTAGTGGACATCTGTTATTTTGTCTTTCTGGAAACCTATCCTCTGAGAAACACTTCTGCCTTTCATTCTTTGGGATTCTTTTGGCTCTCTCAAACATCACTACCGCCACCACCACCATCACAGGGAGAGACCTGCACCTCAAGCTTGACTGATGTAGTTCCCTCTTCTGGAAATTTGACTCTCCAGAGGAGATGTGCACGGAACAGAAGGTAGTTGGAGCTGAGTCATCTGATGGCAATGCTCAAGAGATTGTCCTTGAATTCCTAATACTGTGTTTCCTAAAACTGTCCTAGTTTGTATATTCCCAGGCTCTTTGTTCAGCTCTCTGTTCAATTTGTAAATGACTCCAGCAGTCTTCTAACAAATGCCTTTTACCTTCCAGGTTAGTCAATGTATTAGTCAGGTCTAAGAACACAGAAACTACTTAAGTGTTCTGGAATCATATACAGGGAGTTGTTACAAGGTGAGAGAGGATCTGTGACGCCAACCCCAAACTGGGAAACAGCGCAGAGATTGTCCATAGTAAGAAGTTACTCTCACCCTTAGCTTGGAGGGACAAATGTTGTTATCAGAGCCCAGGGGCCTGAGTTACCTGGAAGAAGCTGAAACCACAGAAGACCTATTTAACATGAACTAGAGCAGTGAAGGAGACCCAGCTGCAGTAGGAGCAGCTGCTGGAGAAAGAGAGGAAGAGGAGAAATACCCTGGCTTCTCCCTTCCTCCTGCCCTCCTAACTCCTACCAGCACCTCCCAATAGCCACAGCCAGCTGGCTGGGAGCCTGGGAATTGAAGCCTACCAGGTTAGCCCAACGACAATACAGAGCCCAGGGCCAGTACTGTCAGGATACCCTTCAGTCACCTGCATGGAAAACCTCCAAATGATATAGCCATTTGGGGGACCTACGGCAGCAGGCAGCCTATATTCCTTAGATGGTCATTTCGACCATGAATTGTGCACCTTAGAGGAATGGTAATTATATAAACCAAGTACTGTGCCACGCACTGTTTACATTCTTTATTATAAAGCATTTCTAAGTACCCAATATAAACCCACTTAGCTCTGGGGAATTGGCATTAAGACGGGCTGATTTTAAATCACATCCATTTCAGGCAAAGTTTAGGTTTTGGTACAAACTAATTAAAAAGTAACCATAAGGAAGAGAGGGTGAAATCCTAATCAGTATGACTATAACAGAATTCATTCTTTTTAATTGTGTCCCAATGTGGCTGGTTTTCTAGAACAAATCATTTTTCATAGTTTAAATATCATGAAATTTTATCAAATACTCATGTGCATTTTTATGGGTGAAGAAAGTCATTTTAATAGTATATTTTAATGATGGAATTAAATAATGGCTATGACTCCAAAATTCAATAGTGTTAGATTATCATAAGAAAGATGATAAAATATTCATTTCTTTGTAATTAGTCTGAGTTAGAGGTAAAATGAGAAAAAGGCCTGTAGCCTTTTTCTGGTTTAAGAAGGATGCTTTCTACAAAAGTGGAAGAGTAAATGCACTGTGTTTAATAAAGAATACAAGGTCATAAAACATAGCTACTTCGCTAATCTGCTGTCCAAGTGTCAATTTGTCTGCAAGCAAATATCACCAGTTAAGGCCCACACTGTTTCATCACATATTTTATTGCTATCCCATGTTTATTTTAGTTTTCACATAGCCTGCAGTTCAAAAGCAGAAATTCTTTGAAACCTAACCTATCCTCACACCCCCTGCCATAATTATGGGGAATTTGAGATTATGGCTTAGTTGTTGACTTTTTATCCACTATAAAGTTAAAGTTCCTTGTGTTTTCTGTGTCATAAACCCCTTTGAGAATTTGAAAAAAGACATAGATGTCTTCTCTAGAAAGAAACCTCCACACATTTGCAGACTGACACTAAATTTGCATATATTATCCAGGGGTTCATGGGCTTCTCAGAGTGCATCTTTGGACTTCAGCATGAGAGCAACTGATTCAAAAAGTAGATGGTTATTTCCAACTTGGAGTGGATTCAGGGAGTTGAATGGAGATTCAAGGTGAGGGAGAAATAAAAAGACTTCTTAGTTTTTCTGGATTTAAATATTTACAGATTGGTTTTAAAATGTAGGTCTAGGATACTAAACATACCCATACCCAAATATAATTTTAAAGTGATGATTTCTTGGTACCATGTCTTTAAAGGGCAAATTGGTGATATGTATCAACAGCCTTAAAAATGTTCATAGATTTTGATGCAGCGATTCCAATTTCAGAAATCTATCCTGAGGAAATATTCAGAGATGGAGACAAGAGTCTATGTCCAAGGAAGTTTATGACAGTATTATTTATGAAAACAAGAATTTGGAAACAACTTAGATGTTTAGGGGAAAAAAGTGATGGGCAATTAAATTAATTGCATCTATGCAATAAATTATTTGCAGCTATCAAAATTTATGTTTTACAAACAAACGAACTCATAGAAAAAGAGATCTGATTTATGGTTACCATAGGCAGGGGATGGAGGGGTGGGGGGTTGGGCGAATTGGATGAAGGCAAAAAAATTGAGAAAGAAAAGAAGCTATGTAAAAAATGAAACTTTGCAATCTCTGTTTATAGATATACTATAATTTTTGAAAAATAAAACTATTGAAAACAAACAAAAATTTACTTTTAATAAGAACATTTAATGGCATGGGCAACTACTTAATATCTAAAGTCTAGTTAAAATGGATAAAATTATTTACATTATCTAAATTATAGAATTAAAAATTGATGGGAGTGAGTTTTAAAAGCTGTACAAGGACCTAATGAAACTTAAAAGCTTTTACACAGCAAAGGAAACCATAAACAAGATGAAAAGACAACCTTCAGAATGGGAGAAAATTTTTGCAAATGAAGCAACTGACAAAGGATTAATCTCCAAAATTTATAAGCAGCTCATGCAGCTCAATAACAACAAAACAAACAACCCAATCCAAAAATGGGCAGAAGACCTAAATAAACATTTCTTCAAAGAGGATATATAGATTGCCAAAAAACACATGAAAGGATGCTCAACATCACTAATCATCAGAGAAATTCAAATCAAAACTACAATGAGGTATCACCTCACACCGGTCAGAATGGCCATCATCAAAAAATCTACAAACAATAAATGCTGGAGAGGGTGTGGAGAAAGGGGGAGCCTCTTGCACTGTTACTGGGAATGTAAATCGATACAGCCACTATGGAGAACAGTATGGAAGTTCCTTAAAAAGCTAAAAATAGGGCTTCCCTGGTGACGTAGTTGTTGGGAGTCTGCCTGCCGATGCAGGGGACACAGGTTCGTGCCCCGGTCCGGGAAGATTCCACATGCTGCAGAGCGGCTGGACCCGCGAGCCATGGCCGCTGAGCCTGCATGTCCGGAGCCTGTGCTCCGCAACGGGAGAGTCCACAGCAGTGAGAGGCCTGCGTACCGCAAAAAAAAAATAAATAAAATAAAACTAAAAATAGAACTACTATATGACACTGCAATCCCACTACTGGGCATATACCCTGAGAAAACCATAATTCAAACAGAGTCATGTACCAAAATGTTCATTGCAGCTCTATTTACAATAGCTAGGACATGGAAGCAACCTAAGTGTCCATCGACAGATGAATGGATAAAGAAGATGTGGCACATATATACAATGGAATATTACTCAGCCATAGAAAGAAATGAAACTGAGTTATTTGTAGTGAGGTGGATGGACTTGGAATCTGTCCTACAGAGTGAAATAAGTCAGAAAGAGAAAAACAAATACTGTATGCTAACACATATATATGGAATCTAAAAAAAAAAGAACCTAGGGGTAGGATAGGAATAAAGATGCAGATGTAGAGAATGGACTTGAGGACATGGGGAGGGAAGGGTAATCTGGGACGAAGTGAGAGCGTGGCATGGACATATATACACTACCAAACGTAAAATAGCTAGCTAGTGGGAAGCAGCTGCATAGCACAGGGAGATCAGCTCGGTGCTTTGTGACCACCTAGAGGGGTGGGATAGGGAGGGTGGGCGGGAGACACAAGAGGGAGGAGCTATGGAGATATATGTATATGTATAGCTGATTCACTTTGTTATAAAGCAGAAACTAACACACAACTGTAAAGCACCTACACATCTACTTTTTTTAACTCCAATAAAGATGTTAAAAAAAAGTCTGTACATGTGTAAATGGTGGGATTGCACATTATTTAAAATTTTTTCCTCTCTATATTTCCGTATTTTTCAAGTGGTTTTACAATGAATTTTTTTATTTCATTAATTGAATAAGCCAATATTCATTGTATGCCTATTATGTGCTAGGTACTATGCTATGCATATATCTAAGTAATGTTAGCACTGTTAGGAAAAAATAAAACAAATGAAACCTGTATGTTTCATCTAAAACACCCATCAGACACCTGAAATTTCTCTTGTACTGATTCCTGTGTATGTTTTACTTACCCATTATGATGTAACTACTTGTAGGGTAGAGGATTGCATTTAACCCACATTTATTGGGTATTTTTTTGTATTGGGCACTGTTCTAGGCATGAACTTGTTCAGCACTTTTTAAAGTTCTCAGCACTACTCAAAGTCCTGTAGAGTACTTTGTAAATTCCTGTTGAATTATATTCTAATGACAAAGAGAAATACATTTGGACTTTGGTATCAACTGAATAAGATCAATCCTAGTTCTTTCTCTTAATAATTTTGAGATAATGATATCTTACCTCAGTAAGAGTGTTTCTTCTTTTTAAAAATGGAGCTAGTATTACCTACCTCAAAGTGCTGCTGGGGAAATTAAATGAAATAATGCACATAAAATATCCATCATAGTATCAAGGAAGTAGCTGACCTTAATAAGGATTTCTGGGCCTCCCTGGTGGCGCAAGTGGTTGAGAGTCCGCCTGCCGATGCAGGGGATACGGGTTCGTGCCCCGGTCTGGGAGGATCCCATATGCCGCGGAGCGGCTGGGCCCGTGAGCCATGGCCGCTGAGCCTGCGCGTCCGGAGCCTGCGCGTCCGGAGCCTGTGCTCCGCAACGGGGGAGGCCACAACAGTGAGAGGCCCGCATACCGCAAAAAAAAAAAAAAATAAGGGTTTCTTTCCCATTCCTTATCTACAGGTTGAACCATATGTACCTAGTGCTAGTCAACCATTTTTAATCTACAAAAATGGCAGTTTCATATAGTTCAATCTAATAATAATGGATAGATGTGCTATATAGTAGGGCCCTTGAAGAATTATATAGAGAAGGTATAACTACAGATTGGAACAGAGATTGATATAACTATGATGAAATAATTCAGTGAAATTCTGAGAACTCAAGATGTTGCCTAATTTTAATCTGGGTATAGCATTCATACCAGCTATGTTTTAAAAACAAAAAGAGCAGTGATATCCAGGAAACCATATGCACTACTGAGGGGTGGGGAATGTCTTCTTAACTAAGACTGGAAACCTGTAAGAAAAGTCAGACATATTTGACCGCATAAAACTTTAAAAAATCATATTAAAATACTATGAATAATGTTGATTGATTGATTGATTGATTGTGTTTCATCCCTAGAATGTGAGGTTCTAGAGGGAAGGGATTTTTGTCTATTTTGTTCACTGTTAAATCCTCAGTAAATAGAATAATGAATGTCTGGCACATAGTAGGTATCATTACCAACAAAATACTATAAGCAAAGTCAACAAGTAAATAATAGATGTGGAACAAATATTTACAATGAGAGAATGAAGAATTAATATTTCAAATGCAAAAGAGTCCTGAAAAATTAACAAGACGGGGACATGAAACATAGGAAAATAGGAGTTCCAATATCCAAGGAGTATATGAAAATATTCTCAAACTAATACATAGCATTACCACTTCAGACTGGCAAAAATTAAAAAGATTGACAACTTGTATTGTTGATAGGAATGTGGGGGCAAGTGTACTACCATACAGGGCTGGTGAGAAGATGAATTGCCTCAGCTACTGTTGGGATGCAATCTGATGAATTCTGTTAAAATTTAAAATGCATATACATTTTGATCCACAAATGTTTCTTCTGGGCATCTGTTCCATAACAATGAAAGCAAAAATACCATTATAATTTACATACAGAGATGTTTATTGCAGCATTATTTTAGAGGCACAAAAGAAAAAAGTAGAAACAAAGAGATTACCTGCCCATCAATAATGGAATATTTGAATAAATTATGACACATTACAATATAAAATTCTATGCAGCCATTAGAAAGAAAGTCATTGTTGAGAAAATGCAAGATTCAAAAATACGGGTTCCAATTTTTGCAAAATAATGACAAACCTCTCTATGTGTATTTCTATATATTATGAATACGTATGTAGATATTTATTTATGAATACCTCAGTATAAAGGGTAATATGAAAGCATATACAGTAGGTTGTTAACATGGGTAAATTCATGTCTATGAGGAGATAATGTGGATTGAGAGAGGGGTACATGGGAAAGGAAAAGCTAAAGCAAAATAAAAACTGCATTAAAAAAACAGGATGTATGATATGATCACACATCTTGAGTTTATGTAAAATTATGTGACTGTTTACATGTACAAATAATTTAAAAGAAAAAAGTAACAGAGCAAAGCTCAGTTTCACTGAGCCTCTGGCCATTTCAGCACAGCCTACATGTCTTGGTACAGCCATAAAAAGCACTTTAATTTGACACTGACATGGAAAATAACACAAGGCAGCACTGGCAAGCCCACTATGAGGGGTGGAGAGGGATGCAGTTCCATCATGAGATGAATCAAAATGAGTTAAGGAAGCCCAAAGAACAAGCTTCTGCAGACCATAGAAAAAGTCAACTAGCAGAAAAAAAACAAAGTAGAAGATAATAAAGCCCTCCGCTGTGAAGCACATTTGTTAGAGGCTGACACTAGACTCTAGTTAAACTCCATGACAGAGAGAAGCCCTGAAGAGAAGAGGAAGACTTGAACTATGTCTCCCACTGGCTGATTCCTAAGGTATATTCAAGCTTGAAAAGTCCATGATTGCAGAATTGCAATGGGAATGCTCTAACATTTAGGATACATACATAGAATTTTGGAGCCCGATGGGCTTTGGAGGGTTGTCTAGTAGTAGGTTCAAAAGGTTCTTTAATTTAAATTTTTTTATTGTTGTGAAATATATCTAACATAAAATTTACCATTTTAACCATTTTTAAGCGTATGTTTGAGTGGCATTAAGTACATTCAGTGTTGCGTCAAATGTCTCATTTCAGTGGGCCCACTGGGGGACACTGGGTGAGGGTATACAAGACCTTCCTGTGTTTTCTTTGCAACTTCCCATAAATTTGTAATTACTTCAAGTTTTTAATTTTTTTTTAAAGAAGATGTTGGGGGTAGGAGTTTATTAATTTATTTTATTTTATTTTTGCTGTTTTGGGTCTTCGTTTCTGTGAGAGGGCTTTCTCTAGTTGTGGCAAGCGGGGGCCACTCTTCATCCCGGTGCGCGGGCCTCTCACTATCGCGGCCTCTCTTGTTGCGGAGCACAGGCTACAGATGCGCAGGCTCAGTAGTTGTGGCTCACGGGCCTAGTTGCCCCGCGGCATGTGGGACCCTCCCAGACCAGGGCTCGAACCCGTGTCCCCTGCATTAGCAGGCAGATTCTCAACCACTGCGCCACCAGGGAAGCCCCTAAAATTTTTTTTTAATGGGATGCTTGTGTGTGCTTCAGGAGCTTCCTTGCCAATGCAGGAGAGGCAGCATGAGGAAGATTCCAGGTGTAACCTCTACTGCCCAGCTTCACTCGGAGTGACTCCGCTTCATCTTCTTCACATGCTGTGGTGCTACAGGAGATTTCTGAAGTTTCATGTTAAAAAACAGTTCCATTATAAAAAAATAGTTTTGAAAACTGCTGACTCTATTATTTATTTTACTGGTAAAGAAAGATTAGTTTTCCAATGTTGCTAAGCTAATAAATGACAGCTAGGATGCAATTTCAGGTCTGCTAACTCCTGGTCTGGTCCTCCCTACACTATACAATTGCATCCATTGAAAAATGAAGATTTTTTTCCCTTCCCAGCTCTGCCACCATTTATTACAAGTTAACGTAAACATCTTCAGATAGCAACACAGGTAATGTGTGTATTATTGACATGGAGGAAACTGTAGTTGAGAACAAATCTAGAGGCTCAGAAACCTAGGATATCAGATACCAGTATCTCCAAGTTTGTAACCTCAATCAGGTATGCCTTAGTCCTGAAAGTATATGCAGTGAAAGATAATATATCTGAACCAGGTCTCAGAGGAATTTAAGAGAAAAATAAATGAATGCCTGTTTTTCAATTCAATTAGCAAATATTTAGTAAGTGTCCACTAAGTGCCAGGGACCATGACAGACACTTGGGATGTGATGGTAAGAAAACAAGACACGGCCTTTTCTCTCATGAGCTCACTGCCTGCAAGGATGGAATACACAGTTATTAATCCAGTAATCAAACTAATGAATAGATATTTCAACTGAGTTAGAGGAGAAAAAGAGATGAAACCTAGTACAATTAACATGTATAAACAGAAAATGACCTAAAAACGGTCAGAGCAAGCTTCCCTGAAGTGGTTTGAACTGAATCCACAAGATAAGTGAGCGTTAACAGGATGTGTTTATGAAAAGCTACTTGTAAATAAAGTTATAGCTTAATTGTTCATTAGGGAGGCTTTATCTTTATTTTTTAACATCTTCATTGGAGTATAATTGCTTTACAATGGTGTGTTAGTTTCTGCTGTTTAACAAAGTGAATCAGCTATATGTATACATATATCCCCATATCCCCTCCCTCTTGCATCTCCCTCCGACCCTCTCTATCCCAGGGAGGCTTCATTGAAAAGATAACTTTTGAAGAGAAGACAGTATTGTTTAGGTTCAGCAAATATACTACCTTCCTACTGTCATGCTCCCTATCACTCAACCAATCAAATTCAACATTCTTTTCTAATAAATCCTGATACACCATCTTGATAGAGGTTTCAGACAGCCCTTGCCAAGCAAGCAGATTTGGCACTCAAAATGAAATGTATTTGCCATCTTAGGTATAGTGAGAAAATCTCTGGCCTCAAATTTGGAAGTTCTGATTTGTAGCTGCACAGCTTCAACTAATAATATAAGGGGACCGGCCAACATACAGGCCATTCACCTCAGTCCCTGTGGGGGTTAATTTTATGTGTCAACTTATTTGGGCTAAGGGGTGTCCAGATAGCTGATAAAATATTATGTGTCTGTGTCTGTGAGGGTGCCTCCAGAAGAGATTGGTATTTGAATCAGTAGATTGAGCAAAGAGGATAACCTTCCTCAAGGTGGATCGGCATTATCCAATCCACCTAAAGCCTGAGTAAAACAAAAAGATGGAGGAAGGATGAACTTGCTCAGTCTGCTTGAGCTGAGACATACATCTTCTCTTGCCCTCAAACATCAGTGCTTCTGGCTCTTGCACTCAGACTGGGACTTAGACCATCAGCCCCCCCAATTCTCAGGTGTTTGGACTTGAATTCAATTACATCACCAGCTTTCCCAGTTCTCCAGCTTGCAGACAACAGCTTGTGGGACTTCGTGGTCTCTAAAACCGTGGGAACCAATTTCTATAATGAATACACATATCTTATTGGTTCTATTTCTTTGAAGAACCCTGATGAATACAGTCCCCAAAGAAACAACAAATACTGCTACCCAATCTTATAAACTGCATGAGGGAGTCTATGGGGTGAGCCCTCTTTGAATTCCACTCTCAATTTATGGGTGGGAGAGTTAGCCCAAAAAATGTGTCCTTGGATAGTACCATTTGTGAATTTGCCTGGGGAATTACAAAAGTATTTTTCTGAGACTTGCAAAACTAAAACTAAGAAGACGGCAAGTATCAAAGGCGTGAAATTTCAAGACAGAAGGCCTGATATTAAAACTTTACAGAGAGGTTGATGGCACATAACTTAAAATTTGTGGGTACTCCCTCCTCTTCAGATCACAGCGCCGTGGCAACGTTCTCGGAACAGTAAAGAACCGACTGTACCTCAAACTCTGGCTGATTTGGAACATGGCTGCTTTCAAGAACTTCTGTTTATTTTGGGCTTGAAAATGAATATTAACACCATTTTTTTTCTGGGTGGTTTAGATGTTATTGAAACTTGGACATAATTACGGTTTGATATTCTGTTGGTCATCCACCTTCTAAGTCTTTTTTTTTATACAAATTTAATCAGTTATACATATACATATGTTCCCATATCCCCTCCCTTTTGCGTCTCCCTCCCACCCTCCCTATCCCACCCCTCCAGGCGGTCACAAAGAACCGAGCTGATCTCCCTGTGCTATGCGGCTGCTTCCCACTAGCTATCTACCTTACGTTTGGTAGTGTATATATGTCCATGCCGCTCTTTTGCTTTGTCACAGCTTACCCTTCCCCCTCCTCATATCCTCAAGTCCATTCTCTAGTAGGTCTGTGTCTTTATTCCTGTCTTACCCCTATGTTCTTCATGACATTTTTTTTTCTTAAATTCCATATATATGTGTCAGCATACAGTATTTGTCTTTCTCTTTCTGACTTACTTCACTCTGTATGACAGACTCTAGGTCCATCCACCTCATTACAAATAGCTCAATTTCATTTCTTTTTATGGCTGAGTAATATTCCATTGTATATATGTGCCACATCTTCTTTATCCATTCATCCGATGATGGACACTTAGGTTGTTTCCATCTCCGGGCTATTGTAAATAGGGCTGCTATGAACATTTTGGTACATGTCTCTTTTTGAATTATGGTTTTCTCAGGGTATATGCCCAGTAGTGGGATTGCTGGGTCATATGGTAGTTCTATTTGTAGTTTTTTAAGGAACCTCCATACCGTTCTCCATAGTGGCTGTACCAATTCACATCCCCACCAGCAGTGCAAGAGTGTTCCCTTTTTTCCACACCCTCTCCAGCATTTATTGTTTCTAGATTTTTTGATGATGGCCATTCTGACTGGTGTGAGATGATATCTCATTGTAGTTTTGATTTGCATTTCTCTAATGAGTAAAGATGTTGAGCATCCTTTCATGTGTTTGTTGGCTGTCTGTATATCTTCTGTGGAGAAATGTCTATTTAGGTCTTCTGCCCATTTTTGGATTGGGTTGTTTGTTTTTTTGCTATTGAGCTGCATGAGCTGCTTATAAATTTTGGAGATTAATCCTTTGTCAGTTGCTTCATTTGCAAATATTTTCTCCCATTCTGAGGGTTGTCTTTTCGTCTTGTTTATGGTTTCCATTGCTGTGCAAAAGCTTTGAAGTTTCATTAGGTCCCATGTGTTTATTTTTGTCTTTATTTCCATTTCTCTAGGAGGTGGGTCAAAAAGGATCTTGCTGTGATTTATGTCATAGAGTGTTCTGCCTATGTTTTCCTCTAGGAGTTTGATAGTGTCTGGCCTTACATTTAGGTCTTTAATCCATTTTGAGCCAATTTTTGTGTATGGTGTTAGGGAGTGATCTAATCTCATACTTTTACATGTCCCTGTCCAGTTTTCCCAGCACCACTTATTGAAGAGACTGTCCTTTCTCCACTGTACATTCCTGCCTCCTTTATCAAAGATAAGGTGACCATATGTCCGTGGGTTTATCTCTGGGCTTTCTATCCTGTTCCATTTATCTATCTTTCTGTTTTTGTGCCAGTACCATACTGTCTTGATTACTGTAGCTTTGTAGTATAGTCTGAAGTCAGGGAGCCTGATTCCTCCAGCTCCGTTTTTCGTTCTCAAGATTGCTTTGGCTATTCGGGGTCTTTTGTGTTTCCATACAAATTGTGAAATTTTTTGTTCTAGTTCTGTGAAAAATGCCATTGGTAGTTTGATAGGTATTGCATTGAATCTGTAGATTCCTTTGGGTAGTAGAGTCATTTTCACAATGTTGATTCTTCCAATCCAAGAACATGGTACATCTCTCCATCTATTTGTATCATCTTTAATTTCTTTCATCAGTGTCTTATAATTTTCTGCATACAGGTCTTTGGTCTCCTTAGGTAGGTTTATTCCTAGATATTTTATTCTTTTTTTTGCAATGGTAAATGGGAGTGTTTCCTTGATTTCACTTTCAGATTTTTCATCATTAGTATATAGGAATGCCAGAGATTTCTGTGCATTAATTTTGTATCCTGCAACTTTACCAAATTCATTGATTAGCTCTAGTAGTTTTCTGGTAGCATCTTTAGGATTCTCTATGTATAGTATCATGTCATCTGCAAACAGTGACAGCTTTACTTCTTCTTTTCCCATTTGGATTCCTTTTATTTCCTTTTCTTCTCTGATTGCTGTGGCTAAAACTTCCAAAACTATGTTGAATAAGAGTGGTGAGAGTGGGCAACCTTGTCTTGTTCCTGATCTTAGTGGAAATGGTTTCAGTTTTTCACCATTGAGGACGATGCTGGCTGTGGGTTTGTCATATATGGCCTTTATTATGTTGAGGAAAGTTCCCTCTATGCCTACTTTCTGCAGGGTTTTTATCATAAATGGGTGTTGAATTTTGTCAAAAGCTTTCTCTGCATCTATTGAGATGATCATATGGTTTTTCTCCTTCAGTTTGTTAATATGGTGTATCACATTGATTGATTTGCGTATATTGAAGAATCCTTGCATTCCTGGAATAAACCCCACTTGATCATGGTGTATGATCCTTTTAATGTGCTGTTGGATTCTGTTTGCTAGTATTTTGTTGAGGATTTTTGCATCTATGTTCATCAGTGATATTGGCCTGTAGTTTTCTTTCTTTGTGACATCCTTGTCTGGTTTTGGTATCAAGGTGATGGTGGCCTCGTAGAATGAGTTTGGGAGTGTTCCTCCCTCTGCTATATTTTGGAAGAGTTTGAGAAGGATAGGTGTTAGCTCTTCTCTAAATGCTTGATAGAATTCGCCTGTGAAGCCATCTGGTCCTGGGCTTTTGTTTGTTGGAAGATTTTTTATCACAGTTTCAATTTCAGTGCTTGTGATTGGTCTGTTCATATTTTCTATTTCTTCCTGATTCAGTCTTGGCAGGTTGTGCATTTCTAAGAATTTGTCCATTTCTTCCAGGTTTTCCATTTTATTGGCATAGAGTTGCTTATAGTAATCTCTCATGATCTTTTGTATTTCTGCAGTGTCAGTTGTTACTTCTCCTTTTTCATTTCTAATTCTATTGATTTGAGTCTTCTCCCTTTTTTTCTTGATGAGTCTGGCTAATGGTTTATCAATTTTGTTTATCTTCTCAAAGAACCAACTTTTAGTTTTATTGATCTTTGCTATCGTTTCCTTCATTTCTTTTTCATTTATTTCTGATCTGATTTTTATGATTTCTTTCCTTCTGCTAACTTTGGGATGTTTTTGTTCTTCTTTCTCTAATTGCTTTAGGTGCAAGGTTAGGTTGTTTATTCGAGATATTTCCTGTTTCTTAAGGTGGGATTGTATTGCCATAAACTTCCCTCTTAGAACTGCTTTTGCTGCATCCCATAGGTTTTGGGTCGTCGTGTCTCCATTGTCATTTGTTTCTAGGTATTTTTTTATTTTCCTCTTTGATTTCTTCAGTGATCACTTCGTTATTAAGTAGTGTATTGTTTAGCCTCCATGTGTTTGTATGTTTTACAGCTCTTTTCCTGTAATTGATATCTAGTCTCATAGCATTGTGGTCGGAAAAGATACTTGATACAATTTCAATTTTCTTAAATTTACCAAGGCTTGATTTGTGACCCAAGATATGATCTATCCTGGAGAATGTTCCATGAGCACTTGAGAAAAATGTGTATTCTGTTGTTTTTGGATGGAATGTCCTATAAATATCAATTAAGTCCATCTTGTTTAATGTATCATTTAAAGCTTGTGTTTCCTTATTTATTTTCATTTTGGATGATCTGTCCATTGGTGAAAGTGGGGTGTTAAAGTCCCTTACTATGATTGTGTTACTGTCGATTTCTCCTTTTATGGCTGTTAATATTTCCCTTATGTATTGAGGTTCTCCTATGTTTGGTGCATAAATATTTACAATTGTTATATCTTCTTCTTGGATTGATCCCTTGATCATTATGTAGTGTCCTTCTTTGTCTCTTCTAGTAGTCTTTATTTTAAAGTCTATTTTGTCTGATATGAGAATTGCTACTCCAGCTTTCTTTTGGTTTCCATTTGCATGGAATATCTTTTTCCATCCCCTTACTTTCAGTCTGTATGTGTCTCTAGGTCTGAAGTGGGTCTCTTGTAGACAGCATATATATGGGTCTTGTTTTTGTATCCATTCAGCCAGTCTGTGTCTTTTGGTGGGAGCATTTAGTCCATTTACATTTAAGATAATTATCGATATGTATGTTCCTATTCCCATTTTCTTAATGGTTTTGGGTTCGTTATTGTAGGTCTTTTCCTTCTGTTGTGTTTCTTGCCTAGAGAAGTTCCTTTAGCATTTGTTGTAAAGCTGGTTTGGTGGTGCTGAACTCTCTCAGCTTTTGCTTGTCTGTAAAGGTTTTAATTTCTCCATCAAATCTGAATGAGATCCTTGCTGGGTAGAGTAATCTTGGTTGCAGGTTTTTCTCCTTCATCACTTTAAGTATGTCCTGCCACTCCCTTCTGGCTTGTAGAGTTTCTGCTGAGAGATCAGCTGTTATCCTGATGGGGATTCCCTTGTGTGTTATTTGTTGTTTTTGCCTTGCTGCTTTTAATATGATTTCTTTGTGTTTAATTTTTGACAGTTTGATTAATATGTGTCTTGGTGTATTTCTCCTTGGATTTATTCTGTATGGGACTCTCTGTGCCTCCTGGACTTGATTAACTATTTCCTTTCCCATATTAGGGAAGTTTTCAACTATAATCTCTTCAAATATTTTCTCAGTCCCTTTCTTTTTCTCTTCTTCTTCTGGAACCCCTATAATTCGAATGTTGGTGTGTTTAATGTTGTCCCAGAGGTCTCTGAGACTGTCCTCTGTTCTTTTCATTCTTTTTTCTTTATTTTGCTGTGCAGCAGTTATTTCCACTATTTTATCTTCCACCTCACTTATCCGTTCTTCTGCCTCAGTTATTCTGCTACTGATCCCATCTAGAGTATTTTTTATTTCATTTATTGTGTTTTTAATCAATGCTTGATTCGTCTTTAGTTCTTCTAGGTCCTTGTTAACTGTTTCTTGCATTTTGTCTATTCTATTTCCAAGATTTTGGATCATCTTTACCATCATTATTCTGAATTCTTTTTCAGATAGACTGCCTATTACCTCTTCATTTGTTAGGTCTGGTGGGTTTTTATCTTGCTCCTTCTCCTGCTGTGTGTTTTTCTGTCTTCTCATTTTGCTTATGTTACTGTGTTTGGGGTCTCCTTTTTGCAGGCTGCAGGTTCGTAGTTCCCGTTGTTTTTGGTGTCTGTCCCCAGTGGCTAAGGTTGGTTTAGTGGGTTGTGTAGGCTTCTTGGTGGAGGGGACTACTGCCTGTGTTCTGGTGGATGGGGCTGGATCTTGTCTTTCTGGTGGGCAGGTCCACGTCTGGTGGTGTGTTTTGGGGTGTTTGCGGACTTTTTATGATTTGAGGCAGCCTCTCTGCTAATGGGTGGCGTTGTGTTCCTGTCTTGCTAGTTGTTTGGCATAGGGTGTCTAGCACTGTAGCTTGCTGGTCGTTGAGTGAAGCTGGGTGCTGGTGTTGAGATGGAGATCTCTGGAGGATTTTCGCCGTTTGATATTATGTGGAGCTGGGAGGTCTCCTGTGGACCAGTGTCCTGAAGTTCGCTCTCCCACCTCAGAGGCACAGCACTGACTCCTGGCTCCTCAATTTGGGATGATTTGTTGTCTATTCATGTATTCCACAGATGCAGGGTACATGAAGTTGATTGTGGAGCTTTAATCCGCTGCTTCTGAGGCTGCTGGGAGAGGTTTCCCTTTCTCTTCTTTGTTCTCACAGCTCCTGGGTCTCAGCTTTGGATTTGGCCCCGCCTCTGCGTGTAGGTCGCCGGAGGGCATCTGTTCTTTGCTCAGACAGGACAGGGTTAAAGGAGCAGCCTCTTCGGGGGCTCTGGCTCACTCAGGCCTGGCGGGAGGGAGGGGCACGGAGTGCGGGGCGAGCCTGCAGCGGCAGAGGTCGGCGTGACGTTGCACCAGCCCGAGGCGCGCCGTGCGTTCTCCCAGGGAAGCCGCCCCTGGATCCCGGGACCCCGGCAGTGGCGGGCTGCACAGGCTCCCGGAAGGGCGGTGTGGACAGTGACCTGCGCTCGCACACAGGCTTCCTGGCAGCGGCAGCAGCAGCCCCAGCGTCCCACGCCCGTCTCTGGGCTCCGCGCTTTCAGCTGCGACTCGCGCCCATCTCTGGAGCTCCTTTACGCGGCGCTCTTAATCCCCTCTCCTCGCGCACCAGGAAACCAAGAGGGAAGAAAGTCTCCTGCCTCTTCGGCAGCTCCAGAGTTTTCCTGGACTCCCTCCCGGCTAGCTGTGACACATTAGCCCCCTTCAGGCTGAGTTCTCGCCGCCAGCCCCAGTCCTCTCCCTGTGCTCTGACCGAAGCCCGAGCCTCAGCTCCAGCGCCGCCCGCCCCGGCGGGGGAGCAGACAAGCCTCTCGGGCTGGTGAGTGCCGCTCGGCACCGCTCCTCTGTGCGGGAATCTCTCTGCTTTGCCCTACCCAGGTATGTGGGGAGTTTCTTGCCTTTTGGGAGGTCTGGGGTCTTCTGCCAGCGTTCAGTAAGTGTTCTGTAGGAGTTGTTCCACGTGTAGCTGTATTTCTGGTGTATCTGTGGGGAGGAAGGTGATCTCCGCATCTTACTCTTCCGCCATCTTACCCGGAAGTCTTAACACCATTTTTATAGTTTTTCTCCTAACCTCTACTATCTGTAAGAATGTGTGCTTACCAACTGAAGTTTTGCCAATCATGATACTCCAGCAGCTGCCAGAGGAATACTGGATTTCAAAAAATATTTTTCTTTTTAAAATTTTTATCTCAACACATGGTAATATCTTTAACACTGGCTGTTTACCATTGAATAAGATGTTTTTCATATCCCATGTTCTCTTTAGAGCCACCCTGGTACCCTTTCAACTTAATACCTTTGTTACCATCAGCAAAGCCCTAGTAAGGTGATCCACAGGCTCCAGAGTGAACTTGTCCTCAGTCTGTCTAGTTGAAGAGACAGACACTTGATTCAGGATGAAATTTTTGTGCTTTTCACTTCCATAATCTTATGATAGATAATTGTCATTATGCTAATAATAATAATTGTCATTAGCATTTCATTACATACCTTACCGAGCTACACATTCATCAACTGCAGTCTTTCATATCAGTGTCAAATTGTATGAGAGTACAGAGGGGACTTCAATTTAATAGGTATAAAGGATGCTAATAGCAATTTCACTAAGTAAGTGTATTGGCAAATAACACAAGTAACTCTGGATGTTGGCACAATTTCATTTACTCCAAAGAAAAATGAAGGTTGTATATTCTGTGTATCTATTGTTGTTTTTATCTTCCTCTCCTCCCTTAAGCTCTCAGTTTGAGAGGTGTAGAGGGGTGGAAAGGCAAAAGTTAGATAGTGGTGCTCATCAGCGCTTAGGATGTGAACATAGTATTGCTTTGGGTGCATATATCAAGAGTGTCAATGCACAGAGGCAGAGCAGAGCTACTCCTGTGGCCTGCACACTTAGGAGGCTGCATTTGCATATCTGAGTGTGTGTGTGTATGAGTGTGGTGGGTGTGTATGAGTGTGTGTGTGTGTGAAGGGTATGTGTATGTGTGGTGGGTATCTGTATGTATGTGGTGCGTATGTGTGTGTGAGTGTGGTGGTTATGTGTGTGTGGTGAGTATGTGTGAGTGTGTGTGGTGAGTATGTGTGAGTGTGTGTGGTAGATATGTGTATGTGTGTGTGGTGAGTATGTGTGAGTGTGTGTGGTAGATATGTGTATGTGTGTGTGATGAGTATGTGCATGTGGTGAGTGAGTGTGTGTATGTGGCGGCTGGGTGATACTCATTGATCTGATCACTCCTGCTTGCTGATCCACCTACCAGTATTTGCTGCTTTGTTGTCAGTTCCCTGCAGAGTTGTCTCTTCTTTTTTGTCGATTGCTGCTCCCATCAGCTGACTATTGATCAAACCTTAGGGAAACAAAAACACACACTCAGCTCTCTGTGGTAAAATGTTGAAATGCAAGACTCACGCACTTGAAACCCCAGACAGCTCTGCACCTGTGAGAGTCAGCCCCTCAGAGTTCCCACAGGTGTCTTTTTATAAACTCTTCCACTTCCCTTCCATTTCAAGTTTGGAAGGTATAAAGGTCCTTGGGAAGGAGCAGCCACTGGTGATAGCACCCCGGCTCTACAGGAAGCTGTTCTGCCCCCTGTTGGGAGTACCTGGTATCTCTGTGAGAGTTTCTTTGGGTGATTGGTATGATTTGCATTTTTGAAAATCAGTGGTTTTAGAAAGCACAACTTTAACCAAGACACAAAATAGTTTTAGTTTTTGAGTAATTTAGATAATATGTTACTGTGATATTTTGTCAACCTCTTGCTTCCAGGGCTATTTATAAAGCCAGCTGTGTGATTTGGGGATGCCCACTTCCCTCTCTGGACATCAGACTCTACTATAAAATGAAGGACTTTAACCACATCAGTGGTTTTCACTCAAGGGCCACATAGGAGGTCAAAGAAAGGTTCCAGTACTCCACCATCCACCTGAACAGCTCAGCTTCTGCTTGGTTTATGTTTTGAGATTCCTCATAAGATTTAAATTGAGAGAGACAGAAGAAGAAGAAGGAGAAAGAGAGGAAGAAGAAGAAGAGGAGGAGGAGGAGGAGGAGGAGGAGAAGGAGAAGAAAGAAGAAGAGGAAGAGGAAGAGGAGGAGGAAGAGGAGGAGAAGGAGAAGGAGAAGAAGAAGGAGAAGAAGAAGAGGAGGAGGAGAAGGAGAAGGAGAAGAAGAAGAAGAGGAGGAGGAGGAGGAGAAGGAGAAGAAGAAGAAGAAGAGGAAGAGGAAGAAGAGAAGAAGAAAAAGAAGGAGAAGAAGGAGAAGAAGAAGAAGAAAAAGAAGGAGAAGAAGGAGAAGAAGGAGAAGAAGGAGAAGAAGGAGAAGAAGGAGAAGAAGAGGAAGAAGGAGAAGAAGGAGAAGAAGAGGAAGAAGGAGAAGAAGGAGAAGAAGAAGAAGAACAAGAAGAAGAAGAAGAAGAAGAAGAAGAAGAAGAAGGAGAAGAAGAAGAAGAGGAAGAAGAAGAAGAAGGAGAAGAAGAAGAAGAGGAAGAAGAGGAAGAAGGAGAAGAAGAAGAGGAGGAGGAGGAAGGAGAAGAAAGAGGAGGAGGGGGAGGGAAGAGAAGAAAGAAGAAGGAAAAGGAGAAAAAAGAAGAGGAGGAGAAGAGGAAGAAGAAGAAAAAGCATTCTGTGGCTTCAGGTTGTTTGAGAAAACAACTGAACTACATAACTGTAAATATTTTTCCAGTTCATTTTTTGACTCAAAGAATCTAGATTCATCCATGAAATGGAAGGGGACTTGCAGTACTTGATTACTGATGTATTTTAGCAGAGTTATGACAAAAGGGGAGATGTAGCTTCTAAAGGGTGTCTGTCTTATAACTTGATAGAAACTTGTAGGAGGTGTGAGGGGTGTTGTCACTCAGTGACTAATATCCTGACTTCTAGGGTCTAATCTATATCCTTTGACCTTATGATTGTTTTCTTCTCTGTTGTTTTCCTGACCTTCACCCAAAGATTTCAAAGGAAATTGAAGGAATTCCAGCCACACGGGGTCCCACATGAGCAGGTGGAGACATGAGGATGAAGACTAAAGCAGTATTGTCCCACAGCCTGGTAGCCAGCCTCCAAGAGGTGGGTTAGCTGAGAATCACTTGAAAGGGTGGAATCCCTCGAAGATCCTTCTTCCAAGCCTCTCTCCCAAAGTCTCCTTGCAGTCTTCCAAGGTCCCTCTGAATCCCCTCACCCCGCCCTGTGGCACATGCTGAACATGACACTCCAGCCCTTACCCCTAGTCACTGAATATATCCTGAAATCTAGATCTATCCTTGTGATTAAAAATAAGAAAATTATAAAAAGGAATGTCGTGTTAGGAAAGATAGTGAACTTGCAGTTAACTTCAAAATAACAAACATTTTATTGCATATAATTTTTTTCAGCTCTTAAAAATGTCAGGAATTGGGTGGGGTAATAAAACTAAATGGACAAAATACAGATAATTATTGAAGGTAGGTGGTATGTGTATGGGAGTTCACTGTACTATTTTCTCTACTTTTGTGTATGTTTGAAGTTTTCTATAATATAAAGTTTTTTGAAAGTGTTATGGAACCTTCTGGAAGGAACATTGGGGCAGGAGTCAGGGCACCTGCTTTTGTCGATACATTTAGATCCTACTGGCAGGGGAGCTGCTGGGCTTGTCAGAGGAGGAGCTGGATGAAAGCAGGGTGTGACAGTTCATTGGAATCTCCTTATGGTAGGGCTTCAGGAACCAGGAGGTAACCTTCCATGGATGGAGGCACCCAAGGAGAGCTCTGTAAGGGCTGAGTAGACAGAAGTGTGACCCTCTGAGACCAGGTTGCCAGGGTTGGGGAGTAAAAAGAGGAGTAGGAGAAGGGCCAGACTCTTTTTGATGTTTCTTCTCCTTGTGTCCCCTTTCTCCCCTCCTCCTCCCTAAAACCTTCTGACAGGTGAACTTTGAACCTCTTCCAAGTCCTGGGGCTCAGTTTCTATGCCCAGCTTCTGGTCTGCCTGTCCTCACTTTCTTGACACCCACTTCCCCTTCCTCATCTCTGATTCCTGGGTTCTCCTTCTGAGGATCTGGGCAGGCAGGTCTGGGTGCAAACCAGACAGATGCAAGGCTGCTGAATGCTGTTTAGTTATACACAGGATAAATACTTTGAGATTTCACAGAAGAGCGTTGTTGCTTTATAAAATTTAAATAAGAGGAAGCTTGGGACTTCCCTGGCAATCCAGTGGTTAAGACTTCACCTTCCCCTTCGCCCGCAAGGGGTGTGGGTTCGATCCCTGGTTGGGGAGCTAAGATCCCACAAGCCTCATGGTCAAAAAACCAAAACATAAAGCAGAAGAAATATTGTAACAAAATTCAATAAAGACTTTAAAAATGATCCACATCAAAAAAAATCTTTAAAAAATTTGGGAAAAATATTTTAAATAATAAATAAATAAGAGGAAACTAAGTCTATAAACTAATAAGAAAAAAAATCCCTCAACTGGTTAGCATACTGATTTACAGGAATCTCTCCATTCTATTAATCAAAAATATTGTATTTAAAACTGCATGTCGCCACACCATTAGTACTTTGTGAAATCAGTTAGTAAGTCCAACCAACAATTTTGCAATATAATAAAATAGGATCAAATAGAAAATATCACGTTCACCACATGTAGTTAAGAAAAAGTATTGTTGCATGGAAAGTTTGATTCACTTAAATGTATACAAAGGTATGAGTATTTAGACGGGGATGCAAAGTATTTCTTACTGTGGGTGTGGGCAAAATGCTTGAAAATTACTGAATTCTAACAATTGCTCCTGAAAGTCAACTTGGGACCATGTACTGGCTTCCCTTGGTCCTGGGAAGGTGTCTGAAATGCCCAGGTAAATGTTCCCTCCTGATAGAACTCACTGCTGCCTGGACGCCAAGGTAAGTCTTTGGGCTCATGAATGAAGTCCTCTGCCTCCTGCAGTAAAATACTCACCTATGACTTTGCATGCATCTACAAGTCAATTTGGAACTGGACAGAGGCCTCTCACTCATAGGTAAATGGAGTAATCAGAGAAATAGCTAACTTCCTTTGAAGATGGATGGACCCAACTGTACAATCTTCCACTCCTGTGAAGGCAGCTGTGGCTGTGACTGTGGCTTCTCCTGGTCTCAGGAGGGTCATCTGCTAGCCATCTGTCTCTAACCTGGACCATGTTACAGCTTCACTGAAAGATAATGGCCTCAAGAAGCTGCCTCTCACATAGGCTGATGGCTGGTGAGGTTAAATTTGGTGGAAAAAAACCCCCAAACATCCAGAAATATCTGTCATGTTTTCACCATGAGAGATGTTCCACCACTTCATGGCTAGTTTGTCCCGTCTCTTCAACCACCAATGCTACACTATCTTTTGCCCCTTCCTCCTTCTCTGCTTTATAGCCAGCTGTAAATATATACTTCCTGAGAATCATACATATAACTTCTGAACTTGGATATATATACATGTCTCCCTAAGCCCACAGATGACCCATCCCAGGTCCAACACAGTCCACTGCCAAGACCCTAATGGCATTCAGGCTCTAAAGATGACTTCCCACTGCCACTCCAGGAAGACTGCAGAATTCTCTACTAGCTCCATACAGTGAATATTTAGAACATTTTATATGCTCCAAAATCTAATGTAAGTCTTAATTTGACTATCAGGCTTATTGATTTTCAGAACTTTACTGTTCAAGCTGCTCTGGTATTAAACCTTTTGGAGCTAAACCATTGGAAGATATGTATTAAGAATAGATTGGTGTTTGCCATAAATGAAAGCCCACTTTTAAGCCATAGACTTCTGCAGTTTTGGCATGCAAGTCAAAGATTCCTGCCTACTTTAGTTTTTGTTAATGTGTCTCAGTAGATCAAATGGCCAGTGAAATGGAAGCCAGCAAACTCAGACTTACATGAGGCCAAACCATCCACCAAGCCAGGCTACAACCATGAGTGTTGTGGTTAATTGCCGTTGGTGCTAAGACCTGGTTTGTAAGTTTTTTCAGACAGCACCTACAAAGGCCAGGATATATTTTAGGTGCTTAGTAACTGTGAGTTGTTGGTAGTTTTTATTCCCTTTTTTAACTTTCATCACCCCTGAAAAGGTCTACTTCAGATGCATGGTTTTCGTCATGATAGGGAATTATGAGCATGGAAGGTTTAGTACAAAATCTCACCCATTTAAGAACTAAATAGATCAATCTGTATTTTCTACTACTGGGTCATCAATGCCATTATTTAAAATTTTACAGTGTATTACCTGAAAAAGAAGAAATGGTATTGTAAATGGGGCATAGATATTTAAGTCCTCCCAGGTCCACCTCTGTCCCCCCAAATCCTGAGTAACTTGGATTCTCTGAGGAACATTCAGCAAATTTACTGTTTCAGAGCATAGGCATTTCAGCATCTTCCCCTGGAGCCAAGTTTTCTCATAATCTTTTCATCAAACATTCCAGCAATAATCATTTTTTTCTCTCCTTCCCACATTCTAAGACCTCTTGAAAGAAAGCTTTCTACGTTCACAAGTTCCTCACCTCCTGTGTTAGTTAGGGCACAGGCTAAGTAAGCTTCTGTGACAAAGGGACCCCAAAATACAGTAGCTTATATAATTTAGAACTCCTTTCTTGTCATGTAACATTCTGGCAGTAGGTGGTCCAGCCTGTAAGGCAGCTCTAGTCCATTCAGGAGCAGATGTTCCTTTTATCCTGTGGCTCCACCATGCTCTGGAGCCTTGTCTTCATCTGAGTGATGAAAAATGACGTTGCCATTAGCTGAAGTGGAAGATGGCTTAGGAGGCAGACATGAGGAGCTCACTTAGGCATGTTACATTGTGTTTCCAAGTGAAAACATAAGTAGGTAGTTGGATAAAGTGGGTGGGAATTCAGAGGAGAGGTCCATGCTATAGACATGACTTGAGGAGTCATTGGTCATGGACTTTGATGAAATCTACAAGGGAGTAAGTGTGTATAAAGAAGAGAAAAGGATTAAATATTAAACCCTGAGTCACTCAAAAATGTGGAGGTTGGAAACATGAAGAAGAATCAGTCAGTGAATGTAAAGGAGCAAATGGTCAGAGAGAGGGAAATCAAGAGAGTGTGGTGTCCTCAAAGCCGAGAGAGCAGTATGTGTCAAGAAGGAGGGGACAGTAACTTGTCAAATGCTACTTATGGGTCAAATATGGTGAGGATTGTGATACGACCATTGGATTTAACTTCAAGTGGCAGGAAACACATCTGCAGAGCAGAGGTGAAACTAAGTGGAAGAAGGGCTCCTGTTTTATTGAGTCATTTTTTAAAATTCATTGAGTCAAGAAAAATTGAATATCTACAATGCTGCTACATTCATGACATATGCCTTTAGGTAGATATTCAAAAAGACTGTTCATAAATTGCTCCAAGTGTCTCAGATTCAATTCTGTAAGTAGTGCTGTTTCTCTCCAAAGGTCCCCTCCACTCTCTCCTTCACAATCAGCTCCCTCCTTTTACTGGACACACCAGCTGCCTCGGTGACCAGCCTGTGGAAAACATGGTCACCCTGCAAGAGGAAGACCCTAAAGATAAACCACAAAATTCAACAATCAGAGAAAACACAAACCAATACAGAAATCTGACTGAATGTTGAAAAAGGGAAAATGCACAAAACTCTGGGAGCAACTAGGCTGCAGTTAAAGTCCTCTCCCATTTCATGGGTCAGAGACCAACAAGAGGATGTCATTGCAATGCGTGCACACAAGCCTTCACTCCTGAGGATTGCTGTAATGAAGTGGAACAATGGCGTATATGAGCCAAATCAGCTTTGAAATCACTACATGTGCTTATGTTTGTATTAAAATGAGCTCGCTTATCTGAACAAATATCCCCATGGAGGGAGGGCCTGCGGTCAGGAGGGTGCCAGGGGGATGATAATGCAGGACAATACAGGACATTAAATTCCACCAGAGAAAATCCACAGGACAAAAAGGTAAAGAAGGGGGTGTAGTCATCTAGCTGGTATTAGAAAGGCTCCTCTGAAGCAAAAAGGTCACTGATTAAGGGGCCAGAAGCCTCTGGTTCTGGTAAAAGCTGTCACTATTTCTGGACCTTCTGCAGTAAACTGAGGGAGTTAGACAAGATGGCCTTTGAGATTTCTTGCAGCTCTTACATTTCAAAACCAAAGTCTCCCAAATGTACGACAAGATTCACTTCATTGATAATTAGGAAGTGCCTTTCCAGTTCCACTGTGAGTTTTGACCTGGATGCATGCATTAGTAGAACTGTTAATGATTTTACCCTTGGAAGAAGCCACATGTGTACACACTTTACAGATTTGGAGGCCTAACAATGTGGGGAGGGGGCATTTGCTGCCTCTAACCTACATGCTCAGAAGGATTTGTCTCCTATGTAATGGGCCAGAGCAAGACAATGGGCTGGCTGTTGCTAGGAAGTGAAACGTTGTTACTTAGCACACACACACACACACAAAAAGATGACAGCAGATGTTGGGGATCAGCCCTGTGGCAGAGCTCTGACAGGGTGACACTCCTAACGTGTGCAGACAGTTTCCTTTCTCCCTCTGTGATTTCTTGCTAAACCTTCCAAATTCATTCTTGGTGTGCTTTGTGGATGAACGTGTTGTTCTGTGTTGGGCTCCATGTCTACTGCCTGAATTGCATACAACACTATGGAATTGTTGTTTGCTAATCAAGTCTATTAGTAGAATTTACACAAAGCCATCCCAGCACATCATTCTATTGTGGAAACTGAGTGAGCCTAGGGACGATGTAGTCTTGAAAAGTAAATGAGGAGATATATATTTATATATCCTTCCTAGATGACAGTCACAGCCTGTTAGTTTATCTCACGTCCAAATGGGGTGGAGAAATAATCACATGACGGCATGGATCTCAAGCCCCTTGCAGGGGATTTTCCCCCACATTCTCAAAGATAGGGATTGACTCCCCCAAATTCACACATTGACCAACGGTAAAATTGGAATTTGAAATCAGATTTATTAACTTTAATTCTCTCATACATCCCAAACCACAATTATAAAACACAATGGCCCAATTTTTAGGCAACTAGCATTTGCACCACTTGAACTTTGGATGTAACCAGGCTCAAGGGAGTTCAACCTTTGTATTCTCCAGTTAAATGAGCTGATAAATTGCCTTTTTGCTCAAGCTACTTGGACATTGGTTTCTGTCACTTGTCAATAAGTTTTCATAATGATATATGAACTTTCCCATTCTGGAAACAAGTCTGTGTGCCTATAAAGGAAAGATAATTGCATGTGCTGATGGTGACCTACGTGCCCAATGTTGTGCTGAAGGTTTTGCATGTGTACTCATTTACTCTCAAAACAGTGAGATAGATATTTTTAATTTCCCCATTTTCCAGGTAAAGAAACTGAAGCACAAAGGGGTTAAGTATATTTCCCAGGGCCGTGTATCTAGTAAGATTCAGAATCAAGATTTAAACGTTGGTAGTCAGATGCCACAGTCTCCACTCAAAACCGTGTTGCCATACAACCCCTGTATGTGTGTATACACGTGTGATTAACTGTGGTGTGAAGAGGTAGGCTAAGGGGGAAGAAGGGAAGCTTCTAGCTTGTTAGTCATTTTCTGCAGAGAAGACTCTGACCTCGGGATGCCCAGCCACACAGCATGCTTAGAACAACTTCTAGGGAGAAGTCAGAAAGTTGGGACTAAGCCACTGGACAGTGGATCACAGCAAGGGTGTGGCAGGTGCTTTTGGAAAGTGGTGGCTCATAGCATGTGGTCATTGAACAGGAAGTTTGAGTGAAGTGAAAGGACTTCTGGAAGCAGAATCTAGCTCAGGGAAGTCAAAAAGGACTAAACTGACAGAAGGGTCAGTCGGACCCCCTTATCCATACCCCACCTTCCATTTGCACCTAAAACTTAAGCAGTATTTATCCTTATACCTTTTAATCTTTGAAAATATAAGGTATAAAAACATATTACTAAAAAAAATTACTATCTGATTTTAATTTGCTTTTTTTTTTCCTCATGAGATTGTTCCCATGGTTGGCAATTGGGCCACTGGCCATTTAAAATTTTTTCTCTTGTGAATTGTTCAGCAGCAAATATATTAGGCCATATTATTTGATGGCAAATGATGGAAACCCAACAAACTTGAGGACTTATTAGATCTTATACCTGGGAAACTTAGATGTGCAGCTACTTTTAGGCAAGTCTAGATCCAGGACCTCAGACCACATAATCATGAAATTATTTCTCTCCCTCTCTCTCTCCTTCTCTCTTCCACTGTCCCCCCCCAATGGTCTGTCTTCTTAGCCAGTCTCTCCCCTATAGCAGCAAACATGGCTCTAAGCTTACATTTGTCCTCAAGGTAGTGATTCCAGAAGGAAGAAAAGGAGGGGTTCCTTTTATTTTATAGCACATGCAACAGCTTATAGCACCTGCAAAAGAGTGACTCAATAGGAACATGCCAACCCCTGGACTAATCAGTGTGTCTCAGGGTGAGGTAGTCTGATCAGTCACATGCCAATTCTTGAGGTAGGGAAGGTGAAGACATGCTCTTGACAGTTTCATGAGACAGTAAAGCGCATTTTCCCAAAGCAGAATTATGCAAAGTAGAGGGAAAGGCTATAGGTTGGCAAAACAAAAGATCACTAAAATACTCTTTTCTATTTAAAAATGAGGTATTCAACTTTTTATTGATTTGAAAGAGCTCTGTATATATTAAGAATGCTAATGTTTGGTTTGTACTATACAAACTGTGTATGTTTTTTTCACAGTTTGTCACTTGTCTTTTCACTTTGTTTATGGTGTATTTTTTCCTCTTATAGTAATTTAAAATTTTTATGTAAGCCCCCACAGTTTAGTGAGCTTCTCAAAGATGCCACTTGAAAAGTGAAAAGATCCTCACCCATGTCTCATTATCACTCACCATCTTACCCTACAGCCCTGAACAGTTAATATGTTAAAGTTCTAGTTTCCTACCTTCCTCAAAGAGATATTCAGGCATCAAATAGTTTCCATATCTGTAAAATGGGAAACAATAGTACCAGAAGGATATACAGTTATGTAGCAGAATGTCCTTATTTTTTGGAATTGCATGCTAAATTGTCAGGATGTCAATGGTTTATTTTGAAGTGGTTCACCTAAAAAAATAAAGAATGAGAGAGAGGTGGGTGGGGCAAATAGTATAATCTGTTAACAATGTTGCATCTAAGTGGTGGCTAAATGGATGTTCATTGTATATTATTTCTACTTTTCTTTATTTGAATTTTTTTCTAATTAAAAAGTTACTAAAAAGAGTGAGAAGAAGGAGTTGTAGAACCTGTGGGTTATTTATTATACACATCCTCTGCTCCACGGATGCTGATGGTGTATCCCAGTGGCCAGCCGGGGGTTTGGGTTCCAAGTACAGCACTATGGAGCACACACTGCACTTATTGCTCTGGTACAGCCACTGCTGTGAATGTGGATTTGCGGGGAGGGGTGGTCTGTGCCACACAGGTGTGGTGAACATCTGAGAAGCCTTACTTCCAGCTAACCTTCGGAAAGCTGTGCAAGGCGCTGGCCATGCTGCCTTATGACCTGGTCTAGACTTTGACTTGTCTAAGCTTCTTATGGGAGCTAGAGTCACATTTTTCACAGGTCTCATATTTTGTTCAGCATATTTAGGTCAAATAAAAGCCAGTTTTTATTAAAAAGGAAAAAATTTGCCCCAGAGCATGCTAACATTGATTCAGAAAATATGTGAACTCCTTGACAGCTCAGCTCTGTTCAAAAAGAATATGAAAAGCTGGAGTCATCTTTGAATACTACTAGCCTAGAGAAAGGGTCCTCAGAAATCTGGACCCTAGAGAAAACTGAAAAGTTTAAGAATGAAATAACTTCCTGAGAATAAGACTTGAATGAAGAAAGCCCTACATGCACAGAACAAGAGAAGTTGGTGACTGAAATTATAAGGATGATCCATTCAAGAGAAAATGAGTTGAGTCATCACATCACAAGCAGCTTTTCCAACAGAATAGAGGCCAAGAGCCAGTCCCCACTTGGTCCCTCACCAACAGCTGGGCCTTCGTGTTGAAAACAGAACTTTCCTCTCCCCTCCACTCAGTTCTCACCTTTGCTCCTGGACTATGATCACCCGTCTCTTCCTCCAGTCTGAATTCATTATTGCCAGTGGATCCAAGGGGACAATTTCTGCAAAAAGGACCTTTTCTCCTTCTTCCCTTTCTCTGCTTCCTCCTCTTGATCCCCACCCCTCCACCATCTTCACATCCTGAAAATTAAAGGGGATTCATTCTTGATTAATTCAACCTTCAAACAAATCAAATATTTCAGAACTGTGATGATAACTTCCAGAACCATACTGAAAAACTTGGGCCCCCCCTTTTGTCTCTTTTTAAAGAAATAGTTTGGAATTATATATCTTTCACTATTGGTTTAAGAACCTGCTGTTACTTAGGAGACTAAACTTTTGCTTAAATTGAATCTTGATCGGACTCTCGTTCTCAATGTTTTGAAAATAACATTTACATACCAACTTATGAGTAATATTTCTGTTTATTTTATCCTTTAGTTAGTATAAAAGCTGGTATTTTAATTTTTAATTACCATCACTATAACCCCAATAGTAATAGGAGTAATATATGTGTAGCTCAGATATTGGAGTTGCTTTAAACTGCAAATACAGTTTTTGTTTGCTCAGAGGTGTTTTTTTTTTTTTGCGGTGCGTGGGCCTCTCACTGTTGTGGCCCCTCCCATTGCGGAGCACAGGCTCTGGACGCGCAGGCTCAGCGGCCATGGCTCACGGGCCCAGTTGCTCCACGGCATGTGGGATCTTCCTGGACTGGGGCACGAACCTGCGTCCCCTGCATCGGCAGGTGGACTCTCAACCACTGTGCCACCAGGGAAACCCCCAGAGGTGTTTTGACTACAGTTATAAAGCAAATGCAAAAGTTTATATTTACCTAAATAAACAGTGGTTAGTGATTGGTCTTGAAGAGATAACTGCACTCCTATGTTCATTGCATCATTATTCACAATAGCCAAGATATGGAAATCACCTAAATGTCAATCAACCAATGAATGTATAAACCAAATGTGGACTACACAGAATGAATAAAGAATATGTGGTATAATATATACATAGGGCCAACGCAATAACATACATCATTTCTGCCCACATTCCACTGGTCAGGATTCAGTTCATGGACACAGCAAACTGCAAAAGAATCTGTGAGTTTAAGATGTGGTAACAGAAGGGAAAGAAAACAGGCTTTGGGGAACACAGAGAAGTCTCTGCTGCAATATTGTACAATTTTGTTGTAAGTTGAGAAGACCCTTATCGTTTGAAAATTAAGGGTCACTTTGAATAAATCATCCTCCGCTTCCTCCATTATCTTCATCTTCAATTTGTTTTAGCTGACAGCTTTACCTTTCACCCAGATCTTTGTTTTCAGATTTTTGTATTGCTTTGTTTTCTTTTCCTTGTAGTGTGAGTATGAATCCAACTTCACTTTTCTCTATATGATGAACTCAGTTTTCCCAGTACCACCTATCTAAATAATATAAATGTCATAATTTAAAAAAATCATTTAAAAATTGAGATGTCAACACATACCAAGTTCCCACATATACAAGGCCTCTCTATTCTCTTCTAGTGGCCTATTTGTCTGGGTTTTTGTTCATTACCATACTGTTTTTATTGCAATAACTCTTGTTACTGTAATAACATGTTCTGCAGGCCCAGGTCTGGGGAAAGCTGCTAGCAACCTGGATTACTTCATCATTGTCTCTGGATTGCAAAATCTCTAAATTGGGTCTTAAATTATGACAGCATTCCATTAATAGAGGGAGCATCAAGGCAGGTGAGATCTAACCACAAGGTCTATAGGGCTATATGGTGAGTATATGTCCTCTAAGGGAACAGATGGGTGTCCTTGTTAAGTCAAGACCATGACAGCCAGGATGAGGGTTTGCTTATGCCAATGGAACAGGATAACATCTCTCTTATCAATTAACAGAATCCAGAATGATCAGTAAAATTTCTTTTGCAATCTATCTCCAACCGACTATTCTAGTCTCACTGCTAGAGAGAGCATTGTGTTCATTTTATCCAGTTCCTTATTTTACCCTTGTGAAAGCCAAAACACTTTAAATCATTTATTCTGGATTATTCAGCAAGTTTTGGGAAAAGCCAGGACCAGAATTCAAATCCCCCTACAGGTCTATTGTTCTTCCCACAACCGTCAACATGGATCCTCCTGGGGAAGCTGTCTCCATACATCTCATCCCTCTTCCTGAACACTTGAGAAATACTGCATCAGTTAATCATAGATGCTGAGACCAGGGAGCAGGGCCTATTTTTCTTCTCCTCCCCTCTGAATGACTCTTGCTTCTAGGAAAGAGGTGGATGAACATACTGCAACATTCCTCATCCCTACTTCCTTCACTAGGTTGTGGAGGTGAGGTTGAAGGCCAGCTGAACATAAAAGTCCAACTGTGAAATCTGCAAGTCTTTACCCCAAAAATACAAGGGGAGGTCTCCTTATCACATCATCACATCAGTGAATATCAGGTGCTTAGCCCCTTTATTCCTCTCTCTTATCACCATTCTTCTGTGTATGGTTTGGGAAGGTGGGTACCAAGGTGGAATGTATTATTCTCAGGACCCACATGAATTATGTTTTAGTTGAAAACATGGTGTCCTCTATGGAACAGCATTTGTGCATAACCATGAGCGGTCTGGAACTCCTAGGGATGAATTAGACTAAGGTGGAAAGTTTATATGATGCCTCCATTCTCTTGCCTCTTAGAAGTTTTTTAAAAGTCCCTGTCTTATCATTTGAAAAAGGAGATACACATTGAGATCCAAGAAATATCTTGTCCACTTATATTCTCTCTGAGAATCTCAAGTAGAGCTAGATAAAAATTAAATCTCACCCCAGATGTTAGATGGGTAAGGATAAGAACCTAGTCATCAGAGATGGAAGCAGAGAGGCAGTGACATGTCCAAAACCAGATAAAAATGGAATTCCTGAGTCCTTTTTCACTCTGGTACAATTTTCATTAAAGCCAGAAGCTTCATGTCTTTATGTCTTGTTTCCAAAAGGTAAGATCTGTTTGGAGGGAAATGTACTCAGGATGGAGAGTTCCCACACTCCTCCTAACACCAGCATATATTTCTTGAGACATTATTTAACCTTCTCAGGTGAGAAGGAAAATGATCAGTAACAGTGTCCGAGATTCAAGTGCTCTTCTTTGAAGACTTACATTAAGCATCTTTCAACTAAGGGGACTTAAAACTCCTTCCAGCCAGCAATCTGCTGGATTATGGTCTACGAAAGCTTTGGCCTGTCTGGGAAGGATGTTGAGGAGAAGTGACACAGAGGCACATGTGGGTCAGCAATCTGGGGCTTTACAGAGGTATGAGTTACCAGCATCTGACACTATTTTTAAGAATTTCAGCCTTCTAACTATTCCTCCACATATGATAGCCATTTCTGTGTGTCTGTGCATATTCCTCTGATGTGAATTAACAGTCTAAAATGAAATCCATCTCCTTTTGTACTCACTGCTCTTCTGATTCTGCCACTGTTACTGAAAAAAAAAGAAGAAGAAATGTTACACAGATTAATTTTTCATAATTCCCTTAAAAGGGAGGCCAAAGGAGCTTTCCTGGGCAGTTCCTTGAGAGCTGTCTGGGGGACTACTTTATCTTTCTCAGATGATGCCAGGAATGTTGAGGCTGCTCTGTCAAGTTTTGTGGAGTGAATGATTGTCTCCCATTCAGAATATTTGTAATAGGAATAGAGTCCCAATCTATCACGTGTGGTTTGGATGCCATTCAACAGAAAGACCATTTAACTCAAGGGTCAGACACCCCACCTTGTTTTTTCTTCTATACCAACAAGCACCTTCCTGTAATTCTGAGAAATGTCGTGGAATAATAGTGAGATCATGAACTTGTAAGTCAGAAAATTGGAGTTTGAATCTTGATATTGCCACGCATTATCTGTGGGAACTTAGAAGAATTAATTTTTCTGAACTTCCTTTTTTCATCATAAAATGGAGTTGCTGAGAGAATGAAGCAACCAAATGTACAATGTGTAGATGGTATGGCTTTATAAAATATATTTCCTCCTTACTCTTCAACCCAAATTTAAGAGGTGCCAAATAATGATGTCAGAGGTGCAGGTCAATGTAAGCAGTGGAACAAACAAAACTCAGCTGATATAATTTACACATTAATTCGTTTAATTATTCATTCAGTCAGTACACTTTGATTGTGTGCTGTCTTGGTATTGTCCTGAGAGATGGGAATTAAACATGAGCGGAGAGAGAATTTTACCCTGAAACCCCACCCCCAGCCCCAGCCCTGGAGCAAGCAGCAGGGGCATGTGCTTCTCAGCAGTATCAAGCTCAGAGGTATAAGTGCTGAGCAGATTCAAAGCTAAAATAGAGCTGATGTCCCGAGGCCATTCGTGCTGGTCAGCATCCTCAAAGCCCGCCCTGTCCAGGCTCCTCTATCTCCTGGTGATGACATAGCACCACTGTTTTGCTGACTGATGCACATAGGGTTCTTAAGATGAAAGTGGCTTAATACTACCCTGGTTTATTGAGTGGACTGTGGAAATTGCTGAGACTTTCTTTTCTTTTGCACTTCTCATTTCAAAAGCTTTAGAGGGCAGATAAGATGACCTCAGACTAAAGCTGGAAGACCTGCTGGGTCTACATGAAATATGTTTGTCTTCTTTGGCAGGCTGGGAGTCGGTGGGGCAAGCATGTGTGCAGCGTGTGCTTTTGCCTGTGACATGGCAAATGTTTAGTTTGAGTGAACTCACAGGGAAAAAAACAAGCTTTCCCTTTGACTCTGGAATCTGTAATTTATAGCATTCTTTAAGTTGTCTGTTTTTAGAGTCAATTTTTGTTTCAGACCAATTAAAATGTACATGAAGTAAATAGCATCATGAATTGTTTATAAAGGAAAAGCTTTTGTCATAATGATAGCAGCAATTTTTGAATGCTTACTTATCTTGTTTCACTGTTTACATTGATCCACAATACAAGTGTATGACGTAGGTATGACAATCTTTGTTTTGCATGTAAGTTAAACTTGGATTTGAGAGGTAAGTACTTTGTTCAAGGTCACACAACTAGTAAATGACAAACCCAGGTCTGACTCAGAAGCTCACAACCTACAGAGTGCTTTCTGCCATGGCACTGGCTCTGTATAATGTGAATAAAATATGTGTGTAATACATGTGATATGATTTACAAAATGGGTATGTACAAAGTGTCACAGAAACCCTGCTATAGGAACAAGTTATTCTCCTAGGGAGGGCAAAAATGCTTCACAAGACAATCATCTAATTTTAGAGGCAAGAAAATGAAGCAATGAAACTCAGAGAGATTGTGACTTGCCCACAGAGGCAAAGTGGCAAAGTTAAAACAGAACCAAATGCTTAAGCAGTGCTTTCCTACAAACAAGAACATGCTATCTCACTGTGCCCAAAGTGTTGGGGCCCCATAGCAGCTAAAATAATTTATAAGGTAACTAAGAAGTAAAAAGGCAGAAGTTTAGACATGCTAGGAAGAAACTCGTCCCCAAGCTATCTGGTTTACCCAAGACTGGGTGTTCCCAAATGACAGTTCCTCTCTGCCTTGGATCAGCTGTCCAGTTAGAAGTTAAATGTGGCTGTGACTGGGAGATGTTCAAAGAAGAGTTCATCTGTTTCCAGCTCCAAGACCAGGGTGAGAAAGTTTGAGGAGCAGGTGGAATGGCATGGTGGGTGGTGGAGAGGGGGTAGACTAGTTGCTCTGTGCTAATACAGATGCTTTCTGCATCATCTGACGTGTCTGGCTGTTCTAGTTATCTATTGATGCATGACCAAAATACTCCAAAACTTAGTGGTATAAAAACCATTTCTTATGACCATGGATTCTGTGGATCAAGAATTCAGACAAAGCACAGCAGGGATGGCTCATCTCTGTTCCTTGATGTATGAAGCCTCAGCCAGCATAAATCAAAAGGCTGTTGCCTGGATGGATACCTCTTTCTTCACATGACCTCTCCATGTGGCTAGCTTGGGCTTCCCCATAGCCTGGCATTCTCAGGTAGTGGAACTTCTTACATGGCAGCTCAGGACTCCAAAAGACCCAGGCAGAAGCTGCCAGTCCTTTTAAAATCTAGTCCCAGATCACATTTGCCATAATATATTTGTCATACTGTCATGGGTCAGCCCAGATTCAAGGGGAGGGTAGATAGACCCCAGCCTTCAATGGAAGGAGTGTCAAATAATTTAGGCCTATCTTTAGTCCATTACATTATCTCAGGAGAAGGGAACATGAAGAAGACTGTCTCCACCTCATTCACTGTTCTGGTAAAAACCTAGACTTGGCCAATCCAGCAAGAGAAAATAATAATACCAATTCTTCACTTAGGATAAGACATTCAGTGAATTTCTTGAAGAAATTCAGGAAAGCCCAAGGCAATTAAGAGGTGAAAAAGGAAATAAGACAAGCTGTGCCTCTGAGGCAATATATTGGATAATATAGCAGAGAGAAGACTGGTTTGAAAGTTGAGACAGCTACTAATTATGATGTGATTGGGGGCAGGTCCTCTCAAAGCCAGAGTTTCCATGTTTATGGCAAGGGGGTTGTCCTCCCTGTCTTGGGGGAGTGGTTGTGAAGGTTAGACAAGATGGTGTCTTAGATTGGGCCCCTGCAACAAACCTTGAAATTAGAATGCACATGAAAATTATTTCCTAGGAATTGTTATTAGTAAACACTAGTAGAGAAGTGGGAAATTGAGACAGGTAAGGGAAGGGGGCCACATAAGAGTGAGTTATCAAGTCATGTATCACAGAGAGTAATTTTGGCGCAATCCCACAGTTTCTTTACAGGAGAACACAGGAGGCGGGAGGGAGAGGGGAATTTATACCCCTTCAGCTATACACTCCCATACCTGTGCCATTAGATAAAGGCTGTCCGGGGGTGGGGGGGGAATGTAAATTCCCAAGCATTTCCAGTTCCCACTGTGGCCAGAAAAGTGAGCTATAGCAACCTGAGGGCAGGCCTCCAACAAAAGGATGCAGTTTTAGGGGGTAAAAGCTATACCAAAAGCCAGTGTGCAAGAAGACAATAATGGAATTGGCAAGGATATGGGCAAAAAACTATAGCAAAGCTATAGGTCAGCAGTCCCCAAACTTTTTTGGCACCAGGGACCGGTTTCGTGGAAGACGACTTTTCCATGGGGGAGGGGGGGATGGTCCAGGCAGTCATGCGAGCGATGGGGAGTGACAGATGAAGCTTCGTCCGTTCACCCGCTGCTCACCTCCTGCTGTGCGGCCCGGGTCCTAACAGGCTGTGGACTGGTACCTGTCCTCAGCCCGGGGGTTGGGGACCTCTGTTATAGGTGGTCTAGATAAACTGCCCCTTAATAGGTAGTAACAATTTTTGTTTCTTCTGATGCTGTTATTGGTAGACAATGTAAAATGCTTTGTATTCTCCTAAATTCTGGAGGAAAGGACACTTGTAGATAAGGTAGAATACAGTTTTCCTCAATCCAGGCCTCCTTTGCTGAAGTCCCACAGGCCCTATTATCTCTTCCTGAATCATCCGCTCACATCACTGTTTTGGTGGAAGGGAAAGCTATCTTTCACAATTTGAAGCCAGGGGTGAAAGAACAGCTTTTCATTTATTTATCTCTTCTACCAGCCACCTCTGCTTGTCAGTGGATTGTGTGGGCTACTGGGTCCAAACTGTTTCTAAAGTTTAATCATCACCCTTCAGACATGGAAGAGGGGGAATTGGCTCCAGCATCTGATCTCTTTGGAATCACTGAGATCACACCCCCATTTATGTTTGTCATCAAAATTTCAATAACATAAAGTGGGTGTGTTCCAACACTCCCAGTCCATTTTTCTTTTAGAACACCTTCAGCGCCTTGGCCCAGGCTTACCCGGCAGAGAAATTCCCTAGGCATGGCTGTTGTGTGTGCTTCTAAGCCTCACCCAGGATAAGTCTCTAAGTTCTCCTCCCATAAGTTTCATAAAGGATGGTGCTATAGATTGAATTGTGAATCTCCTCCCCCAAAATATATGTTGAAGCCCTAACTCCTCCTACTGTGACCTTATTTGGAAATAGAGCCTTTACAGAAGTAATCAAGGCAAAGTGAGGTCATTAGGGTGTGCCTTAATCCAAAATAATTGATGTCCTTATGAAAAGGGGAAATTTGGACACAGAGTTAGACATGCACTAGAAGTTAGAAGATGATGCGCAGACGCACAGGGAGGATGCCAAGTTGACGATGAGGCAGAGATTGGAGTGAAGAATCTGCAAGCCAAGGAACTCCAGGAGGATTTGTGAGAACGACCAGAGGCCAGAAAGAGTTCTCCCTCAGAGCAGTTGGAGAGAGCATGGCTCTGCTGAAACCCCACCTCCAGAAGGGTGAGAGAATAAATTTCTGTTGCCACTCAGTCTGTGGAATTTGTTACAGCAGCGCTGACAAGATTGAGATCTCCGAGAATTCTGAGAACTGACTGAAGGACCTTTGCAAGCCACTTCCCAAGTTCTCTAGACCTCGGCATCCTCATCCGAAAAATGCGGAGAATGAATTTAACAGCTGTGGCAGACTGTATTTTCCCAAAACATCTGCAACCATGCTTCTCATTCCATATGCTTTTCTACAATTTATCATATTGACACTCATTCTGATGAGGTCCACATCCTCTTCCCTTGAATATGGGTGAGCTTATGACTCAATTATAACCAATAGATCGAGACAGAAGCCATACTGCATGACCTCTTTTTTAAAATTTTTATACAATTTTAATGGTTACTTTCAATTTACGGTTACTACAAAATATTGGCTATAGTCCCCATGTTGTACAATATATCCTTGAGCCTTTCTTATACCCAATAGTTTGTACCTCCCACTCTCCAACCCCTACATTGCCCTTCCCCACCCCTCCTCACTGGTAACCACTAGCTTGTTCTCTATATCTGTGAGTTTATTTCTTTTTTGTTATATTCACTAGTTTTTGTTGTATTTTTTAGATTCCACATGTGATATCATACAGTATTTATCTTTCTCTGACTTATTTCACTTAGCATAATGTCCTCCAAGTCCATCCATGTTGCTGCAAACAGCAAAATTTCATTTTTTATGGCTAAGTAGTATTCCACTGTATATATTCCACAGCTTCTTTTTCCATTCTTCTGTTGGTGGACACTTAGGTCATTTCCATGTCTTGGTAATTGTAAATAACACTGCTATGAACATTAGGGTGCATGTATCTTTTTGAATTGGTGTTTTTGGTTTTTTCGAATATATACCCAGGAGTGGAATTGCTGGGTCATATGGTAGCTCTATTTTTAGTTTTTTGGGGAACCTCTATATTGTTTTCCACAGTGGCTGCACCAATTTACATTCCCACCAACAGTGCACAGGTGTTCCCTTTTCTCCACATCCTGAGGCTAAAACATGAAAGTTTCCACTTTATCTCCTGGGATACTTGCTTTAGACCCCTGAACCATCATGGAATAAACCTGACTATCCTGAGGCTGCCATGCAGGGAGGAGGCCCTGGCGACATGAGGAGGCCACAGGTACTCCAGTCAACATCAGCAGGCAGTCAGCATCAATCCCCAGACATGTAAGTGAGGGTCCTCAGATTACAGGCATATCTCATTTTGTTGTGGTTCACAGATACTGCGTTTTTTATGAATTGTAATTTTGTGGCAACCCTGTGTTGTCAGATGATGGTGAACACTTTTTAGCAATAAAGCATTTTTAAATTAAGGTATGTATATTTTTAAGACAAAATGGTTATTCATTTAGATTACAGTATACTGTAACCATAACAATGGGAAACCAAAAAATTCATGTGACTCAATTTATTACGATATTTGCTTTATTGTAGTGGTCTGGATGGAACCTGCAATATCTCCCAGGTATGCCTGCAGTCTAGCTCTCACACATCGAGTCTCCTCCAGCCATAGAGTCTTCCTAGCTGAGACTCCAGACATCCACAAGCAAAGACAAGCCATTTCTGCTGTGTTCTTTCTGAATTCCTGACACACAGAACCCATGAACATGATAAAATGGTTGTTATTTTATGCCACTAAGTCTGGAGATAATTGCTGGAGCAGAAATAGTAACTAGGACACTAACTCTTCAAGGTTTCTGTCAGATCTTGCTGCTTAGAGTTTAAGAACTGGCCCACAGTATTCTGAGTAGAGCAGGAAGAGACTCTGGGGAGACCAGGCTACCTGTAAAGAGTGTGAGGGCCCTGGGACAGGCCCTGTTCTCCTGCTCTTCACCTCTCTATTGCCAGAGATGAGGAGCCAATATCAAAATAACTGCAGGTTTTCAGGACACCTCCAGTTAAGTCTTAAAGCATCTACACAAAGTTGGTGTGAGTCTGCTTTTCACCAGCCTTTACAAGTATCTCAGCCCAAATTCCATTCAATCCACAAATCTGCGGTGACTTTCATGATGGTTGGGCTTCCTCTGTACTCATTTCCTGCTATTTTCCAACCACTGCTCTTTTACTCATTCGGGATCAAATTCATTCATTTGACAAAATTATTGTATGTCAACTGTGTATAACCATTGTGCTAGGCTTTGGGGGGCATCAGGAAGGTATACGGAGATGAATCAGCCACTGATGTAGCTCTTAAAGGACTTTATATTAATATTAGAATCCGAGAGTTAAGGCACATCCAAAGAACTCCCACTTAAGGTAGAGGTGGTATGATGACATACAAGAAAGCAGGCAAAGTGCTGAGAGTGCTGTGCAGAGAGAGGTCACTCCCTGGGGGACAGGTTGTTTAAGTTACTGCCTCTCAGTTCCAAACCTGCCCTTCCATACTCTGCTTTCTTACACTGAGGTTGGGACTCTGCAAACTGTCAATACATACATTTCTGCTTTTCTACCCACTCTCTGTTAGGCTCTGCTGATAGGGGGCGCTAGAGGAAGATTGCAGGTCTGGAGAAGGAAAAAGGGACTCACTTCACCAGTTTGCTTTCTGTTCCCGAGAGCACCACCCCAGCAATGCTTCTTCACCCTGTCAGCAGGACTTTGGCAATGGCAGTGAGTTCCTGTAGCAGCAGCTGAATCCAGTTCGCGGTGTCTCCAACATCACTGAACCAGCCTCACTGTCACCTCTCGAAGGTACCAGAACCAGACATCCTGTGACCACTTCTCAGGGGTCTGGATCCCAGCCCCACAGGAGCCTCCTCTAAGTCTTTAAATTTTATTAATTTCTACCTCTTCCCTTCTTACCCTCAGCCTGAAGAATATTAGCAGCCGCCTGCATTGTTACTTCCTTAAAACCTTAGTATTTCCTTTTAACCTTTCACTTACCTAGTAAATGATTTTTTATATTAAATTCTCTCTGTTCAAAAAGCCTGGTGTGAGGCTAGTGAGGATGTGAAACTGGACCCCTTGTGCACTGCTGGTGAGAATGTAAAATGGTGCACAAGCTAGGGAAAAAGGTATGGAGGTTCCTCAAAAAAAAAAAAAAAATATATATATATATATATATATATATATATATAAAATAGAACCACCATATGACCCAGCAATTTCACTTCTGTTTATATATTTGAAGGAATCAAAAGCATACATATACATATGTATATATATGTGTATATATATATATATATTGAAATATTATTTAGCCTTAAAAAAAGAAATTCTGACAGTCTACAATATGGATGAACCTTAATGACATTATGCTACAAAATAAGTCAATCACAAAAGGACAAATACTGTACTATTCCATTTACATGAGC
This sequence comes from Mesoplodon densirostris, assembly GCF_025265405.1. Lineage (NCBI taxonomy): Eukaryota > Metazoa > Chordata > Mammalia > Artiodactyla > Ziphiidae > Mesoplodon > Mesoplodon densirostris. Next base: position 153,296,258 of record NC_082665.1, on the reverse strand, counting down.
TATCTAGAATAGTCAAATTCATAGAAACAGAAAGCAGAATGGTGGTTTCCAGGGGCTGGGAGAGAGGAACATGGGAGTTGTTTAATGGATATAGATTTCAGTTTTGTAAGATTAAAAAATTCTGGAGATTGGTTGCACAACAAAGTGAACATACTTAACACTACAAACTGTACATTTAAAAATGGTTAAGATGGTAATTTTTATGAGTATTTTACCATAATTTTTAAAAATGGTATGCTTTCTGTCTCCTGAGCAGACCCTGAATCATGTGGCAATTAAAGAAACTTTTGTATTACTTATTGGGCAGGTGTAGGGAGTAAGTGAATAATTGAAGGAACAAACAATTTAGATCCCAATGGTTTCACACAATAAAAGTTAATTGATTCTCTCAGGGTTCAATGGGGCCAGCAGGGTGGTTCTGCTCCATGGGGTCATTCAGGGACTCAGTCTCCTTCCATCAAGTGAGCATGGTCTCTAAGGTCACCACAGAAGGCAGGAGGGTATGTAGAGAATGTCCCAGAGGGTTTATGGCCAGAGTGGTCATGCAGATATCACATTTGCCAGATCTCTCATTGGCCACAATTTAGTCACATGACTTGAATTTAACTATAAGGGAAGCTGGGAAGTTAGTTTTCCAGAGAGCACAGAAGGAAAATGAAATGAATTGGGTGAATATGCAGCAAGTTGGTAGTTGGCTCCCACGGCTCAGTGATAGAGGGTGAGCCAGGAATCATGACCCCAAACTGGAACATAGTCTGGCAGATGATCCTGAGTCCACACACTGCTCCTCAATCAGTGTGAATCCTTGGTCCCTCCCAGTCTCCAACACAAGTACTGAGTATGTGGAGAGTAAATCATGCCTATCTTGAGGCATGCCTAGCTTGTCTCATTCAACCTGTGGCTTCCACGGGCTTGTCCATATATGAAGACATTTATATATATTTATATATATATATATATATATATAAATATATATATATATATATATATATATATATATATATATATATAAAGCCTAAGGAAAATTTGGACATTTTACCTGACTAATGACCTGGATAAAAATGAGAGGAAGAAAGATAGTGTAAGTGGTAGGAATTGGCAGGGGGAGTTCACTTCATGCCTTGGAAAAAAATTAAGATGATGAACCTCAAAGTGGTTGAAATTTGATGCTCTTAAATATGGATTCTTCTCTTCTCATTTTTCCTAGACCTCCCTCTGAACTCTCTGGTCTATGCAGAGGGGTGAACCTGGAATGCTTCTGGAATTCCCAATTAACTACTGGACTCATTCTTGTTCTAATTACTCATAGCATCATTTCCAATCTACTCTGGGAGGTGCTTTCATACAGTCTATTTCTGTGAATTTTTTGATCTGTCCAAAGCCTTCAGGACTCTAAAAGCCCATTTGAAAAAGCAAGGGAGGACCATTTACAGATGGTAAAGGGAGAGAGGCTGCATGCCTTTCAGAAGAAGTCCCACAAGTTGAAAATCACAGCTAGTCTTTTGAAACGATTGTCCAGGCAGGATTTGATGAGTAAGAGTGAGGTGTTTGAAGAAGATGGTTTGATTTCCCACTGTGAGGCACTCTGAACAAAATAAAGACATTTTAAGCTCAAGGCTGACATTCTACACCTCACTTATTATCCAGAGCAGAGAGAAATCCCTTTCACAAAGTTCCCAGGTACAGAAGCTAATTGCAGTAGTTCCCCCACACTTCCTTTTATTATTGAAACTTGGGGCAGTACAGTGTGCTGATTATATTGACAATCACAGGGTAGTTGGTCTGCTTTGTGAATGGAAGATCTATTCTTTCATATTCAAATTCATTCATGTTATTCGGTAAGATGCCTCACCCTAATTCTCACAGCTCATCTTTGGTGTTGTTGACTTTAAGATTTATATTAGTTAGACATTGTATCAGTTATCTATTGCTATGTAAAAAGCTACCCTAAACAAACATTTATATTGACCATGAATCTGCAATTTGGACAGAGCTTGGCAGGGATGACTCATCAGCTGGGGCAACTTGACTGAAAGCTGGATGATACATAGTCAAGCTGGCCCACTCACATGACAGGCAAGTTGATGCTGGTTGTTGGGTGGGAATTCAGCCAAGGGTATAGGTCAAAGGACTCTGTTCCTCTCCACATGGCCTCTCCACAAGCTGCTTGGGTCTTGATCTTGGGTGTCCAAGAGAAACTGTCCCCAAAGAATAAGATAGAAGTACGTGACATTTTTATTATCTAGCTTCGGAAGTTAAGAGTGTCAGTTCTGCCACACCCTACCCATTAGGGCAGTCAAAAACCCAGCCAGATTCAAGAGGAGGAGATATAGACCGCTTTCTCTTCATGAAGGAATGCCAAAGTTCTAAAAGAGCACGGGGGAAGGGAGATATTATTTTGGCCATCTTTGGTAAATAGAGTGTGCCACAGATGTTGAAATAGTAGCTAACCCAGAGGAGTGACAAGATGCTCATGAAACATACATGTGTGTATAGGCGTGTGTGAGATGTGTATGTGGAAGAGATTCTTTGGTCCCCCTTCCACATATATTTATGAAAGATTGTCTAGGCCAATCATCAGGAAGAGGTAGTATCAGAGGACTACCTATGACCTCTCACTTTACTCTCCATCCTTTCCTCCCCAAGGAACAAAGTATGGCTAATTTCTAGGGCCATTGCACTGAAACTCAGACAGGGCTGAGTTTTTCTTCCTTTAAAGAAAGACTGAATATGTACAAATATGTACAAAATATGTACAATAGACAGTTGGAGCTTGTGCTTTTTGTCTTCGTGGGGAAAAAAAATCAAGTAGAGTTTAACTTGTGGCTCAAAATTAGTCACTCATTTAAAGGTAATAGAGTTTGGAATAGGCTGCAAGGCAAAGATTGGACTGCTTGAGTTGGTGTTGAAAAGGTGGGAGGGCATGTTAGGAAAAGGATGACAGGGTTTGTCCGGAGACCTGGAGGAAATTGGTCAGTTTAAGCCTTTCTCTTAGCCCTGTCCCATCTTTTGGCAGGATACTCCAGGCACCTGCAGGCTTGCTGCCACCCATTCTCAGGAGCCCCTACGGGTTGCCTGAGCTAGATGTCCAGAGTACTAACCCCACCTCTTCTCCTGCTCCACAGTCCAGGACTGACTTACCCAGGGAATTCAGCCTGCTTCTTTGGCTCCCTTTTTCCTGGAACATTTTGGCATCAAAGATTTTTCCAACTTCACTTGCTGAGGTTATGGCTCTTGGGGGGAAGCCTACTCTATACCCAATGCACATCTAGCCAGTCATCATGTATTGAATTCCACTGTGCCAGGAATGGTGCTGGACACTGGCTATAGGTTAGGAACAAAACAGACCTAGTCCTTGGCTTCATAGAGTTAAAAAACCTAGTGGAGGAAGCAGACAATCAACCATAAATAAAGAAAAAAATCCCAAATAATATGTAATTACAAATTGTGACAAATGCTTTGAAAGAACTAAACAGGGTGCACAGAAATAAGATAGAGCAGGTGAAGCATCAAACTGAACAGGCCCAGCATCTTGTCTTATTCTTGCTAACATTTTTTTGTGGGGTTACCTCCATATTTTGTCCTATACTAAATAATAATATCAGTGGTAGTATTGTAATAATAACCATACTTAACACTTGTATAGCACTATGTCCCAGGCACTTTTGTAAGTGACTTACATGTGTTGACTCATTTAACATATTGGCTAATGGCTTGACTTGCACCAGAACTTAAGGTCTATTACCCATATCTCTCAAATTCCATGCATTATTATCTTGCTCCTCTCACCCCATCTCACACACACAGGGTCCCCCTCTTCCCCATCAGCTTCTCCTTGCAACTGAGACCTGTGTGAATGAAGAATGGAGAGCATATCTGCTTGGTCTGTGGTTGTGATGGCTGACCTCTTCTTGGGGCACTGCTTCTGTCCCTGTATGTGTCCTGAACAATTTTCCCACTCCCTGTTGCCTTCTCCTTACTTGGTGTTCCCAAAAATTGCACAGTTGCAGCAATGATCAACCCTTTCAGGGAGCCAGTCTTATCAATATCCAGCTAGGAAGAAAGATGACTACTGCAGAGATATGAGAAACAAAGTTGGGTCTGGAGATTTCAAAATCACACAGAGAGATAAACTTGGGCATACTAGTTTTCTAACATATTTTTAGCAGCTGGATTCCTTTTCAAATGAAATATTATTTGGAAGTTCCAATACATAAGACAGTTAAAGAGTGAGTGGGAGACCCATGGTCTAGGTCTACCCTTTCTCATCCTTAGGGGACACAAGTCAGCCACGTGGAACTGGATGGCTCTGTAGAGGTCAGTTTTAAAACATTGCACCTAGCAGTTACAAGGAGCAATTATGAGTAATTGAGTAGAGGATTACATTTTTTAAAGGGCATTTTTAGGAAATTAGTTGGCAGTAATATACAGAAATAATTCAGTGAGGAAAGATGGAGTTGAAGAGACTCTAACAGATTGTTGCTGATCTCCTGATTTGAGGTGATATTAATAATGCCTTATCTCTGTATAGTACGTTCTGATAATTAGAAACTTATCATGCACATTATCTTACTTGTTCCCACAACACTGCCATGTGATATGCAAAAGGGCTGTCATTATCTCAATTTATAGTTGAGGAAGACTCATTCATAAAGACAATATGAAAATATTGTCTGAGAAATGTAGTTCTCAGTTTGTAAAATAAGATTTTTCTTTTGTTTCCAAGGCGGTAGCTTCACGGTGTGGACGTGAAGAAATGGAACACAGGACAGATATATTTTAATTGGGAAAGGAGAAGAATTGACCCAAAGCAGTATTTCCAAAGATGTGTTCTTGGGATGTTTATAGGTATATTCATGGGTGTTATTTGGAGAAACTGAATCTATCTTCAAATGAGGCTGGGTAATACCAGGTTCAGCTTACGTTTTCAAGCCATAGTACTGCTCAGAGATTTAATAAGCTGAAAGTATGTTAGCTCCCTCTAAGTGGGGCATATAATATGAAGAATCTCCCACACTGTTTTGGCACAGAACTCTGTCTTTAGGGGCATTTCATAGAGTCTGATAAGGTTCTATGAAGTGAATTTTGGGAAACAGTGGTCCAGACCAGGGGTTTGACAAACACTTTATGTAAAGAGCTTGATAGTAAACATCTTAGACTCTGCAGGCCCTATAGTCTATGCTGCAACCACTCAGCTCTGCCACTGTAGCAGGAAAGTAGCCATCAACAATAGGCAAACAAATGGGCATGGCTGTGTTCCTTTAGAGATACTGAAATTTGAATTCCATATAATTTTCGTGTGTCATGAAATATTCTTCTTCTTTTGATTGTTTCCAACTGTTTAAAAGTGTAAAGTCGGGACTTCCCTGGTGGTCCAGTGGGTAAGACTCTGCACTCTCAATGCAGGGGTCCCAGGCTCAATCCCTGGTCAGAGAACTAAATCCCACATGCATGTCACAACTAAGAGTTCACATGCTGCAACTAAGAAGTCTGCATGCCTCAACTAAGAAGCCCGCATGCCACAACTAAGACCCTGTGCAGCCAAAATAAATAAGTAAATACTTTTTTTTTTAAGCGTAAAGTCCATTCTTAGCTCTCGGGCTGTGAAAAGACAGCAGCAGGCTGGATTCTAAAACTTAGGGCACTACATGGGAAGGACTGGCTGCTGGGTGGGAGAATTCATGCAGAGACAGACATGAGGTTGAGACATCTGTGGTGTGGGAAAGAGCAGGGATGGTGGTGAGGGCTGACCTTAATGCCCTCAGAATTCTGCCCAGGGCTTGGCACTGTTGTAAAGTGTAACTTTGTGAGAACTTCAGTTCATCTCAGCTTCTTGTTTAGCCTGGGCCATTTACCTGTAGCAACAACATTTGGGGTAAACTCACCACATATGTCTCAGTCAATATCAGTGACTGAAGCAACAGTAGCAAGACAGCTCATTGACTCTCTTGTCTGAAGAAATTTTGTTAACCTTGTTTGCCATCTTGCTTCTTGGTGAGCCCTAATTTCCGCTATCAAATCCGTTCCTCAATGGCAGGCAATTGTATTTTGGCCCTCTCTTGGGATTATCACACTGTAAATACCGCTCATTTATCTCAAGGCAATGTTTGAAATGAAGTTACTCTTTTGTTAGCCATACTTTCTATTCCTTCTGTCAACTGAAAAAAAAAAAAAGAAAAGAAAAAGCATAACATGAGAGTGGTGAGTTAAGTTTTATTTGCGGCCAGATGAGGACTATAGCCTGGGAGACAGCTCTCAGATAGCTCTGAGGAAGTGCTCTGAAGAGGTAAGGGGAGAGGTCAGTATGTTTGTGATGTTGGTGAAGGGGGATACGTGCAATCAAGCACACATTTGGTAGAAGCTTGCTCTGGTCATGAGGAGCAGATGAATCCGTTAATGATTTTAGTGCTTTTTCAGATATGAGAAGATGCAAGAAATTGGCTCAAAAAATATTCTGAAAAAATCTAACTTTCTGAAGGTCTGTTCTGCCAGTTTTTCCAAGACCACAGAGTGCCTCATTTCTGATCTTTGCCCTGAATTCCTTTCAGGGTGTGTTGAAGATCAGCAACTGCAGTGGCTAGTGACCTATTTCCTGTAGAGGCATATGGCAAGTGACAAGTTTTAGTTGGTGGGGTCCCCTCATGGTCATAAATTCGACCATGGTTTGGGAAGCATTTCATGACCATTTCGTCTCATGGTGCTAGGAATGCTCATTCCTAGGTCAGGTGAGGATTTCTTTGATAGGCCATTCAATGTACTATTACTGGACTAAGCCTTATTAACAATAGCCAAAAGTCTCTGGACCACCTGTATTACTAGTCTGTTTTGGTCCAGGAAAAGATTCCCTCTTGTTTCTTCCCATATCTAGAGTTACATTATTACAATCATTATCTCATATAGAATTATAGATCTGGTCAACTGCTTCAAGTCACCTAGTCATCATTTTATTGAAGGCTCAGTCACATATTTGGTAATGCAAGAAACAATGATTTTGTAAAACAGGCAAAATAACTAGTAGTATTTATAAGGTCATAAGTAAGAATTTTAGCCAAGAACTTCCATTAGGTGCAGCTCAGTATATCCCCAAGTTGTCTGACTTTGCTCTGTACCAATCCTTATCTTTAAGGGAAATTATATATTGGCATTGTTAATAAGGCACCCAGCCCAATTTCATAGTGTTATTAGGCTGATTATCCTTAGTATGATTTAATTGTTCCCAACATAAAGAAGCCTTTAAACTTAAATAACCATAGCCTTGTGTTAACCACATAAATCCATCCCATAATTGTGAGAGGTTTCCTTCTAATAAATAGGAGGTTATGGTTTTTGACTGAGATTCAGCTCATTGTTCTGACTGAGCTTGAGTGACCCTAAAAGCAAATTCATATTTATGGCCAGGGTCAGAGTAGATACTATTAATTGGCCAGCAAAGGAGACCCCACCTAGTAATATCAATAGTGACCTGAACAGGACTATAATTTCTTTCTTCTAAAATAAATTGTCTAAGGGCAATCCAATCAGAGCCTTGGAGTGGAGAAATCTACTGAGGTAACCCAGAAGTATTAGCTCTATGTAATTGACCATAAACCTGACAACTGGATTAACTTTAACTCTGCATAAGATTGTGAAATGCATTTGGTTCATAAGCAAAGGTGTGAGCAATTATCAAAGTAATTGTTATACAGACTTGGTTCAGCATCTTGGGTCTACTTCAGATGTCTTCCTCTCATCCTGGTCTGGTAGCTTCTCCTCTGTTTGAGCATTGTTTTAAGGTTATTTTAAGGTCAGCAGTCCTCTCTATAGGCCAATCCAGTGCAGGGGCCCTTTCTAAGTGGAAATATTAATCCAAGAGTCAGTTCCCTTCAGTTTCACTGTGCACGAACTAATTAAGAGTACCGTATAAGTTTCCTTTCATCTAGGTGGGAGATAGTCCTTTTTTGTAAATTGAAGTAGAGTTGATTTATAATGTTGTGCCAATCTCTGCTGTACAGCAAAGTGACTCAGTTATACACACATATACATTCTTTTGTAAAAATATTCTTTTCAATTATTGTTTATCCCAGGAGATTAGATAGAGTTCCCTGTGCTACACAGTAAGATCTTGTTGTTTATCCATTCTAAATGTAATAGTTTGTATCTACCAACCCCAAATTCCCAGTCCATCCCCCTCCCTCTCCTCCTCTCCCTTGGCAACCACAAGTCTATTCTCTATGTCTATGAGTCTGTTTCTGTTTTATTGATAGGTTCATTTGTGCCATATTTTATATTCTACATATAAGTGATATCGTATGGTATTTGCCTTTCTCTTTCTGACTTACTTCACTTAGTATGATAATATCTATTTTCATCCATGTTGCTGCAGTTGGCATTATTTTGTTCTTTCTTATGGCTGGGTAGTATTCTACCATATATATGTACCACATCCTCTTTATCCATTCATCTATCAATGGACATTTAGGTTGTTTCCATGTTTTGGCTATTGTGAATAGTGCTGCTATGAATATGGGGGGGGATGCATTGTTTTGAATTATAGTTTTCTCCAGATATACGCCCAGGAGTGGGATTGCTGGATCATATGGTAATTCTATTTTTAGCTTTCTGAGGAACCTCCATACTGTTTTCCATAGTGGCTTCACCAATTTATATTCCCACCAACAGTGTAGAAGGGTTCCCTTTTCTCCACACTCTCTCTAGCACTTGTTATTTGTAGACTTTTTGACGATGGCAATTCTGACCATTGTGAGGTGGTACCTCATTGTAGTTTTGATTTGCACTTCTCTAATAATGGAGATAACCCTTTAATTGATGTATTTTCCAGTATGCACAATCCCCTGGTTGCAGTAATGGGGCATCTGATCTTTATCCAAAGATAGATTACTGAGATAAGCTTCAGAAATAATCTTAGAGTGTCCTTTTAATAGCTCAACTAAACTTATAATAATATAACGTAACAGCAAGGAACTATCTGGGAAGTGAATCTTATAGACATCAATTAACAAAACTAGAATTTAATACCTCTTGAAACATAATCTTTTTCTCTCTAAAATTATGCTCATTTCTGCCAAATATAGCCAAACTAAGACTCATTTGTTTGCAAAATAAGTCTGGTTTCAATAAAACTGGTCTGATGTTTTATATAAGTGTAATTGATCATACAAGCTCTTTTAAAATTGGCTTTGCTGGAACTTTTTATAAGGAATCTCAGATTGAATTTTAAAAAGGCTTCTGAGGGGAATCCCTTGGTGGTCCAGTGGTTGGGACTCTGTGCTTCTACTGCAGGGGGCATGGGTTCGATCCCTAGTTGGAGAACTAAGATCCCACATGTCGTGCAGTGTGGCCAAAAATAATAAGTAAGTAAATAAATAAGTAGGCCTCTGAGGCCAGTAAAGCCACACCAAGGGCTTGTCACAGATTTCGTCTGTGATATATACAGATTTTGGTGAATTTCTCCCTTTTAGAAGGTCCTACAAATACCTTGAGATTCTTGCACCTGTTAGGAGGTGGCCTTCCTAATTCACCTGATAAATCTGTTGGGAATCTAAGAGTTTCCAATCTCTGGAGGGATCAGGTAGAGAGAAAAGATAAATGTTTCAACTTTGCTTACAAAGGTATAATTTACCAAATTGCTATAAGTTATAATTAGCTTGAGGGGAAGGGTTTCCTTATATCTGGAAAACACCGATTAAAAGCCAGTAATGTTTCAGACAAAGCCCATAAAATTATAACCATATTCACTAGTCCTATATAACTAATCCTTTTTGTTAACAGTTTTATGAAGCCATCAGGTTTTCCATTAGAATTCTTTAATTTCTTACCCAGTTCAGCAGTATGATCTGAAAGTTACCAGAAACCTGTACTTGCTATGAGTCTTCTTGAAGAGGAAGCATTTTTGCAAAGTCATCAGAGTAAAACAGTAACTGTCAGTGACAAAAGACTTAAGAAGGCATGGTTAAAGACCTGATTACAATGTAATTGATAAAGAAATTTGGTTACACTGCAACATACAACATTTTAAGATAATAGAATTATGACTGGTAACATTTTACCAGGCCATATCAGATTTTTAGAAATTCCATATATTTTCTAGAATATCTATATTAATTACATTTACCCATAAAATAACCTAAGAAGATTTATTACTCTTTTGACAATGCTTCCCATGTAATTTAACATACCAAATGAACATAATTAGTTTAAAATCTCTCTTTGGGATGTTTCAGGGGCCCTTTTAAGCATCCCAAAGTTAGCCAGAGGTCAAAAGAAATTCACTAGAATTTGATTTGGGAAGTTTGTCAAAAAATATCAAAAAGGTTTAAAATACTTGGTCAAATAGGATCATAGGTCACTGTGAAACAATATTTATTCACTTAACCAAATTGGCAATAACAGATTTCAAAGGCGAATACAGAAATTTTTAACAGATTACCAGTTAAAGGTAAAAGAAACTTTATTATCTGTTATCAAATGCAGATCAGCATTTTAAGAAAACTTTGTCCCCTTAAGAGAAAGAAATCAAATTTAGGTTTTTCACCAGCTTATTTTAAAATGCATTTATTCAACTAAATTTATTCTAAACTTAGCCAATCCTGACCATGCACAAAACTCTTTTCTCTGGGTTCATTTTCTACAAACCTTCCATAATTTTCTGTATCCATATTAGTTTTTTCTTATTTTTTCTATCCAGAAACAACCAGCTCTAGGACAAAATTACTTTCTTTTCTCTTAACAAAATGCAATTCCATTCCTCCATATCTTCTTTTATCTTTTATTCCATATCTTATTTTACTGAAAACACACAACCTATTTTCCTGGCATATGGAAATATTTCCCTTATTATTTCTAGTAGCTTTAAATACACATCTAAATTAGAATCCTCAACTCTTAAAAACCTTAATTTCTAGTGAATTCTAAGAAGTAAGCAATTATGAACTGTCTTTTACATTAACATTCTAGAGACTGGCAAACATAAATACAAATAATAATTTCTAAAAACATGTGCTATCTTAAATATCTCAGTATGGCACCAAACATATTTATTAATAGTCCTAAATACATGTAGCTTCTCTGTGACAGGAAGACAATGTTCAGTAATTTATGTTTCAGCAACTTATTTTACTTGGAAATGACCTACTATTTAATAAACTTCCATTATTTAACTTAATTTAGCACAATTCTAAAATTTCAAGTTACAAAATATCCAGGGAGATTATTTTTAAGTAGACACTCCTAAAACAATTATTCCTAAACAGTTCACCCAAAAGATCTCATCTCATTTATATTTAATTTACTTGTAAAAAATTTCATCATACCAAGTTTTTTTTCTTGCTGACAAATTTGCAACAGATATAAAAAGATCTTATTTGATTTCTACTAAACCTGGGTAAAATAAAGGCATTATACTTAATATTGATGACCCTAAAGACATGTCTATATTAACTAAATCAACAAACTTAAATACCAGGTATTAATCTAATATTGAATATTTTCCAGTTCACATGGCCCTGAAATTCATTCTGGCTAGTTTCCTTTTATATTACTGAGCATTTATATAAGCACTTAATTTCCTTTAAGCCAATTAAGTAGAGCTCATTTACAATTAATTTTGATAATACCATACACATAGATATATAGACAGACACAACCAGAGATCTCATAGCTTCATTTTAAAACTTAGTCATGAATCAGGTATTACAATATAAAACTTACTTGTTTATAAATAACAGTTGGAATAAGTTAAATTTTAATAGACCTCTTTCCCCCTTTTTTTCCTCCTCATTCTCAGGAATTAGAGGTGGTCTAGGTAAGTGTTCCAGAGAGCCCTGGTCTCAAGGCACAGGGAGAGAAAAGCTAGTTCTCCTAGAAGGACTTGTTCTCTCAGGGTCCGAATTCTGAAAAGATGTTTTATCAAGCCAGGTTTCTCTAACAACTGTGTATGCAATAAAAGAGCCCATTTTGGCCATTTTCAGGGCAAGATTTTCTTTAATTCCCAATTAAGTAAGTACTTGTATGTGTAAGTTTTTTACATACATAAAACTGGCTGAAGTTGTTAGTTGGAGGTTGGCTTTCTGAGGTCCTTCGTTTCTCTATTTCCCATTTTAAAGCTGAATTTGTCAGGGATAAAATTTACTAATGAAATTATATGGTGGCCAGTGTGCTGCTTGTGAGCTTAACTCCTCTAGGCATCATCCTCAAGTCATTTCAGGCCTCTTACATGTCTTGTTACTCCCTTTGGTGGTCTAAGACCATTGTGAGTGCTTGGCTCACTGAATGGCCAATTCTTTTTTTTATTTTTTAACATCTTTATTGGAGTATAATTGCTTTACAATGCTGTGTTAGTTTCTGCTATATAACAAAGTGAATCAGCTATACGTATACATATATCCCCATATCTCCTCCCTCTTGCGTCTCCCTCCCACCCTCCCTATCCCACCCCTCTAGGTGGTCACAAAGCACCGAGTTGATTTCCCTGTACGATGTGGCTGCTTCCCACTAGCTATCTATTTTACATTTGGTAGTGTATATATGTCCATGCCACTCTCTCACTTCTTCCCAGCTTACCCTTCCCCCACCCTGTGTCCTCAAGTCCATTCTCTACATCTGTGTCTTTATTCCTGTCCTGCCCCTAGGTTCATCAGAACCTTTTTTTTTTTTTAGATTCCATACATATGTGTTAGCATACGGTATTTATTTTTCTCTCTCTGACTTACTTCACTCTGTATGACAGACTCTAGGTCCGTCCACCTCACTACAAATAACTCAATTTCATTTCTTTTTATGGCTGAGTAATATTCCATTGTATATATGTGCCACATCTTCTTTATCCATTCACCTGTCAGTGCACTCTTAGGTTGCTTCCATGTCCTGGCTATTGTAAATAGAGCTGCAATGAACATTGTGACACATGACTCTTTTTGAATTATGGTTTTCTCAGGGTATATGCCCAGTAGTGGGATTACTGGGTCATATGGTAGTTCTATTTTTAGTTTTTTAAGGAAACTGCATACTGTTTACCATAATGGCTGTACCAATTACATTCCCACCAACAGTGCAAGAGGGTTCCCTTTTCTCCACACTCTCTCCAGCAATTATTGTTTGTAGATTTTTTTGATGATGGCCATTCTGACCAGGGTGAGGTGATACCTCATTGTAGCTTTGATTTGTATTGCTCTAATGATTAGTGATGTTAAGCATCCTTTCATGTGTTTGTTGGCAATCTGTATATCTTCTTTGGAGAAATGTTTATTTAGGTCTTCTGCCCATTTTTGGATTGTGTTGTTTGGTTTTTTGATATTGAGCTGCATGAGCTGCTTGTATATTTTGGAGATTAATCTTTTGTCAACTGCTTCATTTGAAAATATTTTCTCCCATTCTGAGGGTTGTCTTTTCGTCTTGTTTATGGTTTCCTCTGCTATGCAAAAGTTTTAAGTTTCATTAGGTCTGAATGGCCAATTCTTATTTTTTCTTTTTAAAGGTATTTTTAAAATTTGTTTATTTTATTTATTATTTTTATTTTTGGCTGTGTTGGGTCTTTGTTGCTGTGTGCGGGCTTTCTCTAGTTGCGGTGAGTGGGCGCTACTCTTCATTGCGGGGTGCGGGCTTCTCATTGCAGTGGCTTCTCTTGTTGCAGAGCATGGGCTCTAGGAGCCTAGGCTTCAGGAGTTGTGGCTCGCGGGCTATGGAGTGCAGGCGCAGTAGTTGTGGTGCCCGGGCTTCGTTGCTCCACGGCATGTGAGATCTTTGCAGACCAGGGCTCGAACCTGTGTCCCCTGCATTGGCAAGTGGATTCTTAACCACTGTGCCACCAGGGAAGCCCCTGAATGGCCAATTCTTATACATCATCCTGAGATGAGCAAGTCTTTTAATTAATGAGTGGGTCTATGGAACCACTGTATATTATGAGGACTCTGCCTCCACCACTCTGGGAAATTTCTCAGTCTCCTGCAAAAGCCATAACCAACCGGGAGGAATCTTGTCCCTCTTCTTTGGAGTAAAGGTCTCATGTAATATCTTTACTTTTATCCAAACAAGTTCTATTAAGTCAGCTGAATTGAGGAAATGCATCAGATCTTCCTCTCACCCAACCACTCAGCTCAGACCACTCATTGCCATTCAGCTGAGCAAACCAAAGTGTCTCCCAACCAGCACCCCCGCAGTATCCTTCAACTAAATGGGTATTTTCCCAGTATCTTTCAGCTGCCCCCTCCAGTAGCTTTCAATGGGGTGGGGTACCGCCCCACCCCCCAGGATCTTTCAACTGCAGGACCAGATACCTGATATATACCGCCAGATAAAACTCAGGATCATCAACCAATATGAAAAATCTGAGAACAAGAAGAGATTCATCCAAACTTGTCTGGATTCTCCGAGGAGGTGGATGGGCACAAGAGGCCTCTGCTGGTACCAGGCTCTGGTTCCTTGTAGTGTTCAGGTGAAGGACAGAAGTCTGCTCTGTGTCCCTTTGTTGATCACCAAAACAGTCAACTGATAAAAAATGCACAATGTGAGAGTTGTGAGTTAAGTTTTATTTGGGGAAAAATGCGGACTATGGCCCAGAAGACAGCATTTCAAATAGCTCTGAGGAACTGCTCTGAAGAGGTAGTGGGGAGGTCAGTATATGTGTGATTTTGGTGAAGGGAGATACATGCAATCAAGCATACATTTGGCAGAAGGCTGCTGCTGGTCATGGGGAGCTGATGTCTCTGTTAATGATTTCAGTGTTTTTCCTGATATGAGAAGATGCAAGAAATTGGACCCATAAAATCTTTTCCTAAAAATGTCTAACTCTCTGAAGGCCTGTTCTGTCAGTTTGTTCCAGAGCACAGAGTGCCCCATTCCTGATCTTCACCCTGAACTCCTTTCAGGGGGTGTAGAAGATCATGCCTGCAGCGGCAAGTGACCTAATCCTTGTAGAGGCAGATGGCAAGTGACAATTTTTAGGTGGCATTTTCAGTGTAACAGGGGCAAAACTCAGAAATACTTGAAACAACAACTTTTACTCTCTCATCATTTTCCCACTTATGCCTCATTTGCCAAGGAACAGGTTTGAGGATGAGAAAGGCAGAGAAACATTTTACCCTCTTATGTCTCCCAAACTCACTTCCACCTCTACCCAAACACTTTAAATGTTAATCTCTCCCAAAATTCTGTAGGCATTTTCCTTTTAGACATAATTTTTCTTATCACAAAAGCAACAAATGATTATGTCAAAGACTTTTAAAAAGACAGAAAAGAAAAAGGGAGAGGAGAAAGTAAAGAAAAGCCACTTTAACCCACTATCCAGAGATAACAGCAGCTGGATGTTTTTCTGTATCTTCAAAGTTTTTAAACGCACATTTAATAGAAAGTGAGTACATTCTGTATATACTACTTCAAATTAGAAATTTTATTCACTAATGATAGCAATTTTCCAATGATGGGTTACATGCATTTTAACCTAAATGAGTACTTCTCAAAATTTCTTCCCCAACACTATTTCTGTGGGCAGTTAATACACAGTTAGAAAACAAAATGGGAGGAAGGTTATGATCAAATACATTTGGGAACTGGGAAATGCTGCATTAAATGTAGTTAAACAGGCTTCCTTAACTCAGGGCTTCCAAGTGTCTTTAATATGCTGGTGGGTGTTATAAATCTTCAGGATGAGGACTAGCGTATGGATTATTTCTCAATTTGTTGAACTCTTTTCTCCTCTAAGAATCTCATAAAACTTTTATTCCAGCACACATTCTGGGAAATGCTGGCCAAAATTACTAGGAGCAGAAATCACACCCTCTCATTTCTCATGGACATTTAAGGCACAATTTTCCCATTCCTAAAGAACTTCATAAAAATTTGTTGCTAATAAATTACTTGGAAAAATTCTAACTGAACTTCCCTGTAGTTACTCTTAATATTATTTTGCCTTACTAAGTATAATTCAATGGACAACATTTAATTTTAAGAAAAACAGTGGTGATATATTATTGGTTGTGAATAGGTGCTCTATTGGGGAAAAATAACCAATGTGAACATTCTTTATTAGAATAAGGGGTTTTTTTGCTTTATTTGTTTTTTATAAAGAATTTATCTTTTCAAGAGCAGTTTTAGGTTCACAGCAAAATAGAGAGAAAGGTACGGAGATTTCCCATATACCACCTGCATCTACACATGCATATCCTCTCATTACCAGAGTGACACATTTGTTACCACTGATGAACCTGTACTGATGTGTTATAATCACAAGAGTAAGGTTTTAAAAACTTTTGGTAAAGCTTGCTTACATTGTTCTTCTCAGCACAAGTCTATTCTGTGTAGAACTAATGTCCACAGACATCATAGTCAGAATGTTCTATCCATATGAAAAATTCTAATCTCAAACTTACCCACTGGCTCATTGCTGGTATATAGTAGCCCATGGTGCAAAATTTTATTTTCATATTGTCCTAACTTCACAGTAAACTTGGAGTTATATACTTGGTGTTATTTTTATATCATGTCATGAGATCCTTGGGAAAAATGGTGGGCAGGACAAATATCAGAAGGCTGACAATTCCCAGCCCCCTCTGAGACACTTCTTCTAAGTCAAAGGTGGTCAAAGCCAATTAGCTCAGAGGAGAGAATCTGATCCTAAGAGACTCCCACTACAGGGACAGTGATCACCTGAAGCAATCACATTTGGAGAGCTGGACTGTAATTCAGAGTCAGTGAGCTGTTGATACCAGTGGACCCACAGGGCAAAATGGAGGTAGAGAGAGTAGCAGAATCACACAAACAGGTGCAAAACTGAGGTAAAAGATACAGGAAGCCATTTTTGGAGACTTCTGGAGCCTAAATGACCTCTAGGGCCCATGAGTCCTCATTACCATGTCACCTGAGGTTTGGCTGTGCAGTTTTCCCTGAATGAGGCTGGCTAGAGGGTTGAGATTCTTGTTTTGCTACTTTCCTCAGGTATTTTCACAATGAGTTCACCTTGAGCAATAGTAGTACGACTGTTCCTTTCGATGAGAAGAGCCCAGATCAACACAGCTGGAAAACACAGCAGGAAAAAATGGTGACTCCTCTTTCTTCTTACAGCTGCCTTAATGAAACACCTGTCCCAACTGCCAGGAGGGAAAGGGGATGCCTCCCGATGTCTGCATCTTATCCGCTGGAAGTACCTTGGGCATTACTCTAGAGCTTCAGATCTTAGCTTAAGGGTTGCAATAGGTGGACGGGCTTTAGCATGTCTGTGGATCCCCTAATAGTGTATGTAATTTTTTGCCTATGTACAAATAGGGGTGAGGTACAATTCATAACTTTCTTTAGACTCTCAAAGGTGTCCCTAATGCAAAAATGGTTATAGATAGAAAAATCTAAGCCTGTTTGTTTTGGATCCATGAGATTTTTTCTATAGATCAAATATCTTGACTCTCTGTATTAAAATATTAGGGTTTCTTATCATTTCTCTGAGTCCATTCTGCATAATTAAGTTTTATTTCCCTTGTATCTCTCCCAGCTTGACATTAATACTTTCATCTTAAAAGAAATGGAGAAGTGTCTCTATCTGATGCATAAATAAATAGCATTGAAAAAAGTGTACAAAGAGTCAAAAATATCGTTTTAAGTTGTAAAGTGACAGCTTTTTCTGGTTTCATAACGTCGTATGCCAAGGCTTTCAAGCTGAAACTACATTGACCTATAAAACTGTCAGCTGTGCTTGTTCTGTCTCCTTTCTTCTTGCTCAGGTATATACTCTCTTTCTCTCTCACCCACCAAATGTAATTAAAAATCCCAGGGGCTGCAGGAAGAAAAGGGGAGAGCTCGTGAAGTCACACTGATAATGAATAAAAGAATAAAAGTCTTCAAAAATGCCAAAAAACCCAGCTGAAGCCAAACAAAACTACTTCATCATAGTGTTGAAATCTACCCATAAGGAAAAAGAAGAGAGCCAGTGAAGTCAGTTTCTCTAGATAAATACAAGAATAAAAATCCTTGAAAATGCCAAAAACACAAAAGCTTAAAACTAAAACACTCTCCCATGAATGTGTTAAAATCTACCCATAAAAGAAGACATTTTTAATTGAAATTAATTATTTTGGCCTTGAGATAATGATTCCATATACTGAGACAGCAAAGCAGAGTAAGGTTATGACCTCAACTTAATGGAGAGAAAAGGGAAACATGGAATCAGCATAGCCCATGGATGCTCAGTGAGGTGGTAGCTCTGCTGGGCCTGGGACTCAGAGTGTCCCTTTCCCAGGCCCATGATTGGATCAATGACCCACATACTCTTCATGCTTGGTGCTCATGAGAGGAAGGTCAGATAGATAGTAGTGGAGTAGGTGATTTGAGATAAATGGTTAACTAAAAAAGGGCACACACAAGAGCTCATGGTCTCACAGGTTGGTCCCTGTTGAATAGTCTAGAAATGTAAATCCTTGGAAAGCTCCAGTGATGGCTTCCAAACACTACTTTTAGTTCTTTCCCTTTGGATCAAGGACAGAGCTAGTTTTCATTTTTTTAAAGATGTTTATATTTTAATCCTGGCCTATTAACTTTTGTTTGGAAAATGTAATCACTTTGCTTAGGGAACAGGAGTAAATAGAAATTTTCAGTGAGAATTTTAAAAGTGGGTAATGTTTCAATTAAAAAAATACACACACATATAAATACAACAATGGGTTTATTGTTGAATTCCCTTGACAATGTGCAGGACAAAAATAATCTTGTCAAGAAACCTAAAACATATTATTCCCATTTTTCTTTCTTTTGAAACATTTTAAAATGTAACAAGCATACTGAAATGTGCCTAAAACATCATTGTTGTGTGGTATTCCATTCCATATACCACAGGTTGTTTATCCGTTTTCCTGTTAATGGACATTGGGTTGTTTCCACAAGGCTATTATAAGGAATGCTGCTTGCTGTGAACATTCTCATATGTTTTTGGTGCAAATGTCATGTGTTTCTGTGGGGTGTATACCTAGGGATGGATTGCTGGGTCATTAAAGTATGTGTATCTCTAGCTTTATTAAATACTGCCAAACTTTTTCCAAAGAGTTATACCATGCTTTGACAGTTCTAATTTTAATTATTATAATGGTATGCCCAAGTCATGTGGTTAAGGACTGCACCTGGTTTTCCTGGCAAGAATAAGTTGGTAAATCAGTTTGGGAACAATTCTGTTTGCCAGCTCTTGTTTTCCTTGATTAAATTTCCCCCATTGATACACTACTTCAGACATTATTTGTCTTGACTTTGCCATGATAATACAGTCATTTTTAAATCAACCTTTGACCTGTATCAATATAGCTATGTAAGATGAGATTTGGGGACCCAGAAGAAAGCCATACCAGGGAAACGATTTGCATAGGACATAATTTCCCTTAGGCTTAAAGCATGTATATTCAATCTTCTGTGATGTACAGTACAATCTATTTTTTAATTCTTTTTTAAGGCTATTTAAGTGATGCCAAAGTAACAGAATGATTTAACACAGTTAAATGCCAAACTGGGATTTTAAATACCAATGTTTTGTTCTTTAAAGTTGGATCCCTCCAGGATATTATGAGGATGCAAGCGTCTTCACGGCAGTCTGTCACCTTGTGGCTCCAGAAATTGAAAGTTCATCATGTTCATGGATCAGTACCAGTTTTACTTATTAACATTTTTAGTGTCTGCCTATAAATCAGGCACAAAGTAAAGGGCTTTTAAAAATAGCCTACTCCGTCTTCTCAGGTTTGATATACTCTGCTAAAAAGAATTGTTGCTATCAGCATCTCCCTCCTTTCCCTTGATGGCTTCTCCCTGAATATGGGATGCACCTGTGCTGGATCCAGGCCCATCGAGATCTCCAAAGATTTACCATCACTGGTCTTTGCTTCTGCAAAACTCTTGTAAAAATCATCTTATTCTTTCATCCAAGAATTGGGAGCCAGACTTTGGCTTGTGGCTAAGTTTTGGTTCAGTTTACCTAAGCACTGAGCAATAAAGAGATATCACATTAAGTGAAGTAAATCATTTGCATGCTCAAAGTGAAGTCAAAGATGTTTGGTCTGTGACAATTGTGACAAGTATACAGTATTAAGGGTTTCGGGGAACACATGGGCACCAATATATTTTATGAATTTGTCATTTTATGTTTATATAAAATAAATGATACAATCCCTGACCTTAGGGAGATTGACATATAATTCAGGAGATTATACATATATAATGGAAACAACTGAAGAACAATTGTTTGGATGTACAGCACAGTAAAACAGGACTTTAGGAATTCAGTCAAGGACTAACTCCACAAAGTCAGGTACTGAAGAAAGGACCAGAAGAGAATTTGAAGAAAGTTAGTCAGGGAAAGAGCAGGGTGAGGAAATGCACCCATGAGACATGATGATGGCATGTGAAGATGGCAGAGAGGCTGGACTAATATGGCCAGATCATGGCTTGGAGCTCTGAGAAATGTGCTGGCTACCTAGGTGTGGAGACCCATCCACAGGGAGTTTTATGGGCCAGGTGGAGAAGTGGCAAAGAGGTGCCACTGAATATTCTTAAACATGACAGAATAGTGATGGGAGTGACTTCTGGAAAGAAGGACCCATCATGATTAACATCAGGGCATGGACAGGCAAGGGGAAATATTCTGGCTTCATTGAAAGAGAACTGGTTAAAGACGTCCGTTGCCACACGCAGTTGAGCAGATGGTGATCATGATATAAATGGCACCCAGCAGAGCTATGTGTGTATAACCTGAAAGATGTTTTGTTTGGGGACAGTGAAGTCTGGGAGAGTAAAAAAGCCATCTCATATTCCATGGAAGTCATAGTATTAGAGTCTTATAAAGTGCCCCCCCCAAATCAACAGAACTATATACGTGCATTAGAGCTTGATATATACACTAACATTAACAAGTATATTATTTGATTTCCTTAAGAATGTTAGTCCCAGAGCATTCACAAAAGCATTACCCACAGTAGCCCAAGACTGGAAACAACTGCAAAGCCCATCAGGTAAATGGGAAAGAAACTGGAGCACATCTACCAGTGGAGTAGCACTCTGCAATAAAGGGGAGTGAGTGACTGATGCACGCACAACCGGATATGTTTCACAGACATTATGCTGAGTAAAAAGAAGCCACACAAAAGCAGTACACACTGTATGATTTCATTCATACAAAAAGAAAATGCATACTGACCTACAGAGACAGAAAGCAGATCAGAAGCGACCTGCAGGCCAGGGACTGCAAAGGTGCATAAGGAAACTTTTGGAAGTGAGGGAGAAGTTCTTTATCATTATTTTGGTGGTTTCAGGAGTATATCTGTTACAAAGTCATTGAATTATACACTTTAAATATGTGCAGTTTACTGTACATAAATCATAACACAATAAATTCAATTAAAGAGAGAAGCTAAAGTTCCAAATATTTTCTTTCAAAAATTACAATTTTAGAGTTAAGTTATTAGTTAGTGGTGACTTCTTAGTTTTCAATCCTTCAAAGTATTTTTAAAAGATTTCTATGTTCTTATGTATATGTATAACTGATTCATTTTGTTATAAAGCAGAAACTAACACACCATTGTTAAGCAATTATACTCCAATAAAGATGTAAAAAAAAGATTTCTATGTTCTAATTCTTGCCTATTTACAATTTTGTTTAAAAATGTAATCTAGCTCCTTTGGAGAATGAGAGAAAACAGATATTAGTATGAGTCAGGAAATCAAAAGCAACTGAATTATGAGAATTAAAAAATTATTTTCCCATTCACATTACCTGATTTTGCATTTTAAAATGCAAATACATTTAGAAATCTTGTAAAAAAGTTATTGTTGTTACTTCTCCTGATCTTTTCCTGATGTCATAGAAAATTCAAGTTGACTCAATAAACTGGATTATTTCCCAACTAGTTTTTCTCCTATTAGGTATTTGCTGAGTCGGCAGAAAAATCCATCCTGGTTTAGCTCCAGCGAATGAAAAGACAGCTTGTGACACACTTGTCACAGGAACCAGGGAAGTTGAAGGGTGACGGGCCAACTTTAAAGGGCCTCCTTCACATGGGGTGGCAGTGGCTTTCTTTCTTTATGATAATCTTTTCTTTTTCTCCATGGAGGATGAGCCAATTACAGTCATAGCTCAACACGAAGCTGTTCTTACACCTTTGATCATAATGATATTAATCACCATCCTGCTAGTGATTCTCTGTGACTTGGTCACATCAATTATTAATTTATAAAGTGTGAGTTTGTCATTTCTTACTGAAATGCTGGCCAGACAGATTGGTATACAGTGGAATGGAGGCTGAGCAAGGTGGCTGTCACTTCACCATTATGAATATCAGACCCTTGTTCGAAAAAAAAAATTACAGCTTGGAAAATATTTTGATTTTATACATTCAGCTGATACCATCCAGGACTTGAGTCTTAAACATTTTAAACATACTATTGGTAGGGTCTATCATAATACATTTAGAGCAGTGGTTCTCAACCTGGGTTGCACTTGTTAATCAACTGAGGAGCTTTTTTAAAATGTCAAAGCTGGGCCCCACTCCCAGAGATTCTGACTTAATTGTTCTGGGATGAGGCCCAGGTAAAGGTAGCTTTAAAAAGCACCCCAGGTGTTTCAAATATGCAGTCAAGGTGACGCACTACTGATTTAGAGGCGGGACAGTGCTTTTTAAATGTTCTTAACAAATAAAATACATATAAGTTTTTATAGTCCATGTTAATTCAAAAGGCTTTAAAATGGGTTCCAGAAATATATTCATCCAAAGATTTTTTAAATTCTGAACATTATAATTAAATAAATGGAAATTAAAACAAGAATGAGGTACCATTTTTCCCTTTTGGTAAAGATTTTAACGATTGATGATATCCAGTGATGTTGGGAATACATGGAAATGGTAATGCTGATACAATATATAGGCATGTTAATTGGTGCCATTTTCCTGGAGGACAATTTAGCAACATCTAACAAATTTTACAAGTTTTGTACCAAGTGGCCTCTCAATTTCACTCCTAGGAATTTACTTGCAAAATTTCACCCAGATATAGGTTTAGGAACATTCAATGCAAAAATTTTTGTAATAGTGAAAGCCAGTGTCCATCATTCAGGGGACCAGTTAAGTAAATGTTGATATATTAACAAGATAGAATATTATGGAGACATTTAAAAAGAAGTGCTCCCTCTATATATGCTGATACCAAAAGATCTCCCAGATACATTAGGTGAAAAAAAGGGTACAGAAAATTATGCACAGTATGATCTGTTTTGTGTAAATTTTAATAAATAAATTTAAATAAATAAATTTAAATAAATGTAATTTAAAATAAATGCTCACAGGGACATCCCTGGTGGTTCAGTGGCTAAGACTCTGCTCTACCAATGCAGGGGGCCTGGGTTATATCCCTGGTCAGGGAACTAGACCCCACATGCCACAACTAAGTGTTCACATGCTGCGACCAAAGATCCTGCATACCACAACAAAGATCCAGCACAGGGCAACAAAGATCCCGGGTGCCGCAACTAAGCTGCCGCACAGCTAAATAAATAAATAAATAAATATTTTTAAAAAAAGCTTCACTAAAATCATAAATAAATAAATAAATGCTCACATGTACACTTTTTTTTTCCTTGAAGGAAACGTGGTTATCTTTGGGAAATGGACTTTAGTAGAAGTGAGAAGCTTTTATTTTTAACCTTTCTGTACAGTTTGAATTTTCTAACCAATTACATATAGAGTAATTATATATATATATATATATATATATATATACAGAGAGAGAGAGAGAGAGAGAGAGAGAGAGAGAGAGAGAGAGGCAGACCACAGAGATATTGTGGATTTGGTTCTAGACCACCTCAATAAAACAAATATTGCAATAAAGTGAGTCACACAGATATTTTGGTTTCCCAGTACATGTAAAAGTTATGTTTATGTAACTATATATACCGTAATCTATTAAGTGTTCAATAGCATTATGTCTCAAAAAACAATGTACATGTCTTAATTTAAAAAAATTTTTATTGCTAAAAATGCTAGCCATCATTTGAGCCTTCAGCAAGTCATAGTAGTAACATCAAAGGTCACTAATCACAGATCACCATAACAAATGTAATAATAATGAAAATGTTTGAAAGATTGTGCAAATTACCAAAATGTGTCACAGTGAGCAAATGCTGGTGGAAAAATGGCACGAATAGATTTGTTTTGATGCAGGATTTTCACAAACCTTCAATTTGTGAAAAATGCAATATCTGCAAAGTGCAGTTAAAAAAGGTGTGCCTGTATAAATATGACATATAACTGGAGTTTTCTGGGAAGTTAGATAATGTCCCATTTTTTCTTTATAATATAAACTTTTAAAAGTGAGGAAACCAGGAGTAAGGATTTTTAAAAAGTTTAATAAGAAGATAAAAGCATGAGTAATTTGGAATACAAAATACATGTCTTAAGGTCTCTGTGACTGCTGACTGCCACACATTTGGCTCTGATATAACAGCCTATAAAATAAAGGAAACACCATCAAATAAATTACATGACTCATGATGTCTGTAAGATAAAAATGCATTGTAGGGGAAGCCCAGCAATTCATAAAACTTAAGTGAAATTTTTTTAGGTGGATCTTCAAAAAGAGAATACTATATGCAATTACAGGGAAACACCCTCAACAGTTACTCACAAAAAGGTCAGAAATTTTTATCTATTTTTCAGAAGAGAAAGCAGTTAACAGGGGCTCAGTTACTGGCCCTTTCTACTAAATAGTGTTCTTAGTTGCAACAAACGGCCTCTTCAACCAATGTTACTACTGATCACAGACACGATAGATAGCATTGGCCATGTTGAGCACTGGTGCCAGGCTGCCACCTTACTGCCCCCAGAAGCCAAACACCTTCACTGCCACCCTCCGCAGAAAACAGATCTCCTTTGTTCTTTTACAAACCAAAGTATCCTGTGTGACGTTTGATTGGTGTACCTGAAGTCATGTGACTTGTCATAGTTGCAAAGAGAGTTGGGAAAGTGGGACAGGTCTCATAATATGGTGTTTCCCTCAGTGAGAGGGAAGGATATTCACATTCACAAGATGCAAGTTGGTCAGGAAAAGGACAAATGCTCACCTAGGTTCCAAAGCAGATCCAGGATTAAAGTCAAACAGCTCTCAGTATCTATGATTATGCTTTGCATTTTGCCTCTTGCTTTGCTATCAGGAAGTTCTACTTGCACTTCGTCTTAACTCTAATGTCTTTACCAGTTCCAACACAGATCATACAAACATGTAAACTAATATGAGCTAAAGGTTTGAACATGTCTTCTTTCTATAGCCCCAGAAGCTGATGGGTGTTTAAACAAATAAAAACTGAAATTAAAATTCAATGCATAATGAAATCTGGAAGAGCCCAAATACCTTTCATCTGGGAAATGGATAAGCAAACTGTGGTACAATATCCAGTGGTACACAGGAATGAGCTACTGATATATGCATCAACATAGAAGAACCTCAAAAAGCATGATGCTAAATGAAATGAGCCACAATCAAAAGTCTACATACTGTATGATTCTGTTTATGACATTCTTGCACAGGCAAACCTGGAAGGACAGAAAGCAGATGGGGTGGTTGTTGGGGGTACTGTGGCTGGGGGAAGGGCTTGACTACAAAGAGGCATGGGGGAATTTGGAGGATGACAGACCTGTTCTATATCTTGGTTGTTGTGGTGGTTACGTGACTGTAAATGCTTGTCAAATCTCTCGGAACTGTACACTAAAAGGGTGAATTTTACTGCATATAAATTATACCTTAATTTTTTAAGTGGGGGAAAAAGTCAATGAAAAATACCTGCATTCACTTTTTCAACACATATTTACTGAGCACCTACTATGTGCCAGACACTCTTAAATGACTGTATATTTAAGCAAACTAATGTCAATGTCTGTAATGCATTGGAAATGATCTAAATTACTCTCCCAATTCCTTAAACTTGATTTACAGCCAAAAACAATGCATGAAGAACTTTAGCAGTGATGGGAAACCGTGGCAAGTAGTTTCTTTAATCCATAACTGACAAACTATTGAAGTCTGGTGTGAAGACATATTGCAGCCAATGGATCTGACGCCCCCCGAGTACCAATTTAGAAAATCATTTTAGGTGATAATTGGCTGTGCGAAACTCACATTTTTGGTGCAAGGAGGCTTGGAATTTCTGGTGGAAAGAGCTAGGGAAGGAAAATGGTGCGGGAGTTGGGGCAGCCTGGAGTAGTGAGGTGGAGGAAGCAGAGCAGGCCTGGGAGGTCTGGAGAGCTCACTAGTCCTGCTCCTGACCTGGTGAAGATCACTTTGTCTTTTTGAACTCAGTTTCCTTAGCCATAAAATGAATGAATTGAAAAAGTGGGAAGCACAGACTGCACAATGTAGAGCTCTTCCAGTGACTGCTTGTGACCGTGGACAAGTCAGTTTTAGCTTCTTACTATATCAAATGAGAGATTTAATGGTTGCACAAGAATGTCAATACCACTAAACTGTACACTGTAAAATGGTTAAAATGATAAATTTTGTGTTATATATATATTACTACAATAAAAACGTTTTTAATTGAAAAAGCTTTAGACAAAATGACCTTTGGGGTGATGTAGTTTGATCTTTCCTCTTTCTCTTGGGATTAAGTCCAAATTCCTTAACAAAGCCACCCATAGGGTGTACAGACCCTGGGCAAATATTTGAGTCACCCAAAATCAGTTTGTTGGCACCACTCTGGTGACCCAAGCTCACATAAGAAATACTGTACTTCCTAGCAGGAGAAATATGCTTGCCAGACTGACATTCTGGAACCATCACTTGGCTCTTGGGCCCCAGGACAATCCCATAGTATGAGTCCTGGGGCATCTGGTCAACCCCACAAATGGGGTAGAAGATTAAGAGCGCTCTGAAGGAGAGAAACAGAGAGTCTGTGCAGGTCCCAGTCTGGGCTCTGGACACGCCACCCAAATGGCACTGTCATACCCAACTGGTTCAAAACACTAGAGAGGGACTTAGAAAATTTTGAAGAAGACCCTCCAAAGCACAGGTCCCCCCCCCGCACAGGTCATGGGTCGAGGCTGGGAGCAGGAGGATTAGGGTAGAATAGGGGTGCTTAAGGAATTTGCCCATGTCTAAGTGTGGAACTTCTTAATTTGGCTTATAAACCCTGTCTGTTCTGTCTCAAATGTGCCAAGGAGGCTCTCACCCTTGGACTACACACCTACATAGGGTTTCTCTATCAGAACACAGATTTCTCCTTCGTCCCAGCACTCATTAACCCATTTACTTAATTAATCCTATTCATCTGGGAGGTGTTAGAAAATATTTCCTCCTAGAAGTCTTTTCTGATCCCTGGTTAGTTACTCTGATGGGCTATGTTTTCAGGAGGATCTAGGATCTTGGAATCTGTCTTCTCTTTTTCTCTCCCAAATCAATTCACCAAAATATTCAAAATAAAAGGTAACAAAATCCCTCAGGAGTAGAATACAAATTTTAAATATGCTTCCTTCTTTCCAGATGCTGGAGAGGAATGGAGTGATTCTGCATTGAGTCCTCAGGGGAGAAGCCTGCATTCAGAAGAAGGAGATTGATATTAGCCCCTCCCCCAGGCTATCTGAAGCCTGTTCCTTGTGGTCTAATACAGCTTTCACTCATTCATTAATTTATGCATCTATCCATCCTTCATTCAGTAAGTCAACAAGCATTTTATGGCTCCCTACTCTATTTATGGCACTAAGCTAGACCTGGGGCCGGGTAGGGGGTGGGGGGGAGAATCAAATAAGATAGTGTTCCTTCAATATGTTCATAGTATACTGGACATAACCTACTCTGGGATGTAGTTAATGGTGTTGTGCCAGGGATGCTTGGAGAATCCTGCAGATGGGTCTGGGGACTTTCCTGACAATTTGCCATGGTACAGGTAGTATGTAATTAATGAGCACATGAATTCAGAAAACTGTTGTTAGGAGAGCATAAGGCTTCAAGGGTTAGACCATGCCATTACCCGGGAAACTAAAGGGAGCACGAAGCATGGGACATTCTGCTTTTTCACATTAGACCCCAAAGCTGTTTGTATGCTTGCTACTTTGTATCATTTCCTATAAGAAAACAAGCCCAAATGAGAAGCAAAAGAATTATAATAGGAGGTCTTCACTGTCAAGCACCCTGAATGGACAAGACACTGAAGAGAAAGAAGTAATGACAAAGTCATATCTACAGGACTTGACCACAAACAAACCCTTTAATTTGCCCCTCCAAAGACTAAGGGTCAAGGAGGGAGTGTGGTGGCCCTTAATAGCTACTTTATCCTTTGGAACAGCTGGACAGTTAAAAGAGAGAAACCTCTCCCACAGAGGTGCTGAGAAACCCATATGGGCGATTTCTGAGATTAAGAGGCTTTGCTGAAAAACCTTTCTGACTAATGTCTAACCCTGTAATTGATTTTGGACTGGTAAAGAAATGGAAATTTCTATTTGCCCCAAATTTCCTTTAAAAGAAAAGTTCTAAAGCATTTGTTCCATGAGTGATATTTCTACTTCTGTCCCCAAATAGAATAACCAGGAAAGATTAATAGGCTGCCTGGTGTTTTCTCAGTGCCCTCTGCTTGGGATGAACTACTTTGAGTCTATAATTCCTTTTAGAGTGGGATGAAAGCTATGGGCCTCCTCCCCAGAAAAATGCATATAAGCCTATACACAAAATTTTCCATATAATTTCAGTGGATTCAGAGACCCACTTGAAAAATATCCATGTACCCTAGGGGATCTGTGCTCCAGAAAATATGAAAAATGTTATTTGTTGCAAAATAGAGCTTCAACTTTAGCTGCATTAATTAATGAGTCTCCAGAAATATTGGACAGTGGTTCTCAGGTTAGAGGTTTGTGCGGAAGTTCCAAAGGAGGAGCGAAGTCAGTAGCTATGGAAATGGGTACAATGACAGAATCTAACCATGTGACAGTGACACTACTCCTCCTAGTTAGGGTGGCCAGATAAAATGCAGGATCCCCAGTTATACTTGAATTTCAGATAAACAGCAAATAACTTTTTAGTATGTCCCACACATATTTGGGCTATTGTCTTAGTTTGTGCTGCTATAACAGTATATCATAGACTAGGTGGCTTAAACAACAGACACTTATTTCTCACAATTCTGGAGACCGCAAAGTCCAAGATCAAGACACTGGCAGAATCAGTGACTAGTGAGGGCCCACTTCCTGGTTCAGAGATGAACATCTTCTCACTGTAACCTCACTTGGCAGAAGGGGCAAGGGAGCTCTCTGGGGTCCCTTTTATAAGGACACTAACCCCATTCATGAGGAGAGCTCTACCCTCATGACTTAATCACCTCCAAAGGCCTCACCTCTAAATACCATTACATTGGTTATTAGGATTTAACATACACATTTCAGGGGGACACAAACATTTAGTGCATTGTTTATACTAAAAATAATTCACTGTTTATCTGAAATTCAAATTTAACTGGGTATCCTCTGTTTTGATTTGCTAAATCTGGCAACCCTAGTCCTGGTCAATTCTATTTTGGCAGGTTTTCCCATCTTGGACTTGTTATACCTCTGTTCTCTGTTCCTTTTGACAAGGTCTTTCTTCTCTCTTATCTCTAGATGTACCTTAGTTTGATGCAGCACTGACAAGAAACTAAGGATGATTGTTTGTTATCATTTCTCTCAACAGCACAGGAATAGTGAAACTGTGTGTGCCTGTGTATATGCGTGTGTAAGAGAGAGAAAGGGCAAAACAGAAAAGTGATGGATCATTCAGGAAGAAGTTTAAGAATTCGTATTTTGAGATAAACATGACTATTAGAAAATGAAGTCTAACCTCCAGTGCCTATAGAAGGAGGTAGTATTATAACTAGTACACAATTAAGATAGAGAAGTGACTTCTTACAACAAAATATGAAAAAATCCTTGAGGCTTATAGAGAGTCATCGACTCCTTGCCAATGGGAGTAAACTTTTCTTGAAAGTCAGGTAGTTTGGGAGAACTTCTAGTTGCTAATGCTAATATCCATTCTCTTCTTTTCCTTAAAAAATCCCTGATCTCTGATTTTGGTCAAGGCAGTCATGTGTCTGGCTAAAACTCAGTTTTCATCATTTTTTGCAGCTAGAATAGTCATATGACAACCTTAGCCAATGAGACATAATAGAAGATTGTTGGACATTCTTGGGAAATATTTGCTTTTCTGATATAGGTGCTACATTTTCCTCCTCGTTGCTTCCTTCTTGCTCCCGCCCAGAGTAAAGAAATAAGGCTGGGTGTGGAATAGCTATCTTGAGATCATGAGGCAATCATGAGCTTGAAAGCCACGTGCTTAGAATGGCAGATCAGAAAGGAAAAAGGAGTCTGGACCACTGACAACTGTGGTGGGCATTGTACTCTAACAGCTTAGCCACCCCCCACCACCTCAGGACTGAAGTCTTTGATCCCCACTGCTGAGGCTCTTGATAGCAGGTGTCACTTACCTGTCAGACCTCTTTGGGAATTGTCCTCAGCTGAAGACAGACACCCCACCCCACCCCACATCACGGTCCCTTCCTGATGGGTAGCCTGTATCCAATGACTGGTTGATGAGAGGGTATAAAGCCCTGCTCCCTTAACCCAATACAGAAAAACTCTGAGGGCCCAGCTTCAGAGCTTCTCATATGATTGTCTGAGGTCTGCTGTGACCACACCACAGCCCAGCTTCTTCCTTTTACCTAATCCTGCTGCCTTTCCTTACCCCACAGGTGTTAATCCCAAGAGCACTCCTCAGTAAACATCCTGCATGCAGTCTCCATTGCAGAGCTTGCTTTCTAGAAGACCCTGACCTACTGCTGGCTACTAAGCCAGCCTACCTCTGAACTACTGGTGGCATGAGAAGATTTTGACAAAATATTGGATAGGCCACAGCAGCTGTATTTCTCATATATCTAGCCCAAAGCAATACCTGTGCAAAATGGAGGGGTATTTTATGTCTTGAACTGTGGGCTTAAAAGTCTGAAGAAATGATTGATTCACAAGATTTAGCTTGTGTTGCTGAAGGCAAATGCAATGTAAGTGAAACTTCTGGATTGACAAGGAAAAAATAATTCCCATCTGATTCTTGCTTTGGAATATGGAGATGAGGAAAAGCCATTCCCAAAAGCTGCAAGAAAAGGCAGGGCCTTGACATTTCTTACTGGAAGGCTAATGAAGGATGAACTCCAAAGAGACTTGGCTAGATTGAAACACAAATATTGGCTCTACATAAGCTGGCAGCCCTCTTTGACAAAAATAGATGAAGGCACAGGAAGAGTTGGTCACTATGGCCCAGAGTAAACAATTTCAGCACTAAGGATTTAATGTTCAAATGTGGATTTGTGTTGCTATTGACAAACTCCTCAGACATCATTAGTGCTAGAAAATCTTGATAAATAGAGATGTAAGACTTCATCATAGGTACCAAAAAAAAAAGCCCCACAAAATTAAAAAGTAAACAAAAATATCTAGAAAGGAGTGAAAAATAAAAATGGAAGCAAATGATTTCTCTTTCTTCTCACTGAATGGAATATTGGAATATAAGGTTAAGTACACATTTTATCATCATAAAATTTGAATTAAATGAATTCTAGGTGAAACCAACAGTGAATCCAAGATCTCTTGAGACTACAGAAAACCTGAAATTGGTATTCTTCCTAGTGTCTGAATTAGATGCATTGCGATTATGTTGTTTAAGATGAAGCCAGAAAATTTAAAATCAGAAATAAGTAAGGCAGTCCTGAGGGCTTAATCAATCCTCACCCAAGGCCATTGCATCATTACTAATAGATCACTGCCTTTTCTTTCTGGGTTTTAAAATTAGCACAATAGACTCTTCAAATAAGATAGTCATTGACATGAAAATGAGAAATGTGTACTTGGTCCATACAGGTTTTTACTGCAAAGATATTTCCCAAAGTAATTTAAATCTAATGACTTCTCAGACATTTGCTTGCCTTGAAACTGGGGCAATGACAGAGAAGTACATCTGTCATATCATGAAAGCCCCAGCAAAAGCAGGGATTCAAGTTTTAATTTATGTGCCTGAAATTTTTAGCATAGCTTTTCTTTCCCATTTCTCTGCTTTACACACCTGTACTATATTGAAAATGGTCACATTTGGCACAATAATTGCAGTCCTTTAATTTAATGTAGTTCTATGATAAAACAGTACAAGTCACTTTATACTCAGGCTAATGGATTTCTCTAGAAACTTCCAAGGATCATTCAAGAGCTGGGAGAAAGGAGAGTTGAATGTCTGTGGAATTCTCTTAGACCTAGTGTTCCAAAGCATGGGGCTTAGGATATGTGGCCTCCTTTCTTTTTTAGTAGTGGAATCCAGATTTTATCCACGGCAACAATGTACCCTGCTAAAAAACCACACTTCCCAGCTTCCTTTGCACCTCACAGTGATCACATGACACAGTTCTGAGAAGGGGTTTGGGAGATTTCTCGATGGGAATTGACCATGTTAGCCAAGGGATATGTCTGTTGCCCATATCTGATTTACAGATGTGTTTTGCTTGGCCCATAGAGATTTATTTTTTTTAAACACTGGATAAATTCTCATTAAAAACTCAGATTTCTAGATTATTAAAAATGTATGAGATGTGATCCATCTTGCATTCCCATGTTGCAGTAATGGGCTGCGACTCAGTAACCAGACAGCATCTACTTCTTTCTATTGCCTTATTGTCTGTGATACTCTTTTCTTCACCTGCCTCACTCTGTGAGCATTTGTTTTGTAAACCTTGCCTTAAACCATAGTCTGTCTCTCTCATTCTTTTTACTTTCTGTGTCTTATGCCATGTTTTATCTGTCTGTGCCTTAGCCCTGGATGACAGATATGACCTAAAACTCACACAATGATCATGCCCAGGGAGGGCTTTCTCAAAGCTGCAGCATGTGTGAGTGAATAACTGGGATTATTATTCACTCACTTCAATATTTTAGTTACTGGTCCTGAGCTTGGATCACAGGCCATATTTCAAGGTGAAGTGGACCACATGAAGTCTCAAGGTCTTAGATTGCTCATTTGGCCTTAAGGATTAGAACTGCATTATAAGACAAACCTCAAAGAGTTTTTAGTATATTCTTTTACCAAAGACAGCACCAGAGGACATGTGATGGGGGGGGGGGGTAAGTGGTCCTCCCTTCTGTGAGCTATGAAAAACTAACAATTTATGGTTTTATCATTCATCTACTTGACAAAATACATTTTGATTACCTTTATTTTCCTTGCTCACATCATTCTCAGGGGTTGTGGGTACCAAAGATTATACCCATTGAATGAAGTAGTACTTTTTTCATAAAATTCCCCAAGCTCAAGTTTCACAGGACCTTCTGCATTCCGGATTTCAGAATTGAGTGATCAACCTATCTGTACTGCTCTTGGTATTAGAGGTTATTATTGTCCCACTTCCTAGCTTTTACCATTCTGAATTGAAAAATTCTCCCCCTTTCTTTCATTTGGCCTTATAAGGCAGCCTTCTATCTGGTGGAACTCTTGTTTTCAATCAGCCTAGCTGCCCTTTCCTGACACTTTTCCCAGGACCCTTGTAACATTCTCGAATTTCAGTAACCAAAGATACACAAAGTTTTAATGGAAAGAAAAAATATATTTCCTTTTTTTTTTTTTTTTTGTGGTACGCGGGCCTCTCACTGTTGTGGCCTCTCCCGTTGCGGAGCACAGGCTCCAGACGCGCAGGCTCAGCGGCCATGGCTCACGGGCCCAGCCGCTCCGCGGCATGTGGGAACTTCCGGGACCGGGGCACGAACCCATGTCCCCTACATCGGCAGGCGGACTCCCAACCACTGCGCCACCAGGGAAGCCCGAAAAAGTATATTTCTTTTGAATGATATTCAACAAGTGACTGATTATTTGGGCTGTAGTGCCACATTGAATTGACATCTTGGAATGATGTTACTCCTTTGGTCATAACCAATCATAGAGAGTAATTCCTTTTGTACATAGATTTTGGATTATTTATTAATTACTTTTTCTTATATTGTTTTTGAGTTTGTCATTTAATGACACAGTACAATGATTCTAAATTGTGGTCCTTGGGCAAAAGCATCAGCATTCCTTAGGAACTTGTTAAAAATGTACATTCCCAGCCCTCACCCCAGACCTACTGAATCAGACGCTCTAGGGGTAAGGCCCGACAATTTTGTTGTACAAGCCCTCAAGGTGACTTTAATGCACACTCAGATTGGAGACCTACTGACATAGTGTTCTGTAAGTGAATGTGACATAGTGGTAGAAAAATTAATAGGAAAGGAAATTTCTACTTAGAATTAGAAAAACTGGAATGTAAACAAGTGGAATATCAAAAGTATCTTGTTGTAATGTTTTTTTTTTTTTTGCTTGTTAGGATTTATGGCTATTAAAACAACCACTGGCAATGCGTATGAGGTGTCAGTGGGTCATATTTGAAGTAGTACTATCTAGGTTTGATGATCTTACTATAATTAGCAGAGGGAAAGGAAGAAATATGAGAATGGAGAAAATAGTTTAACCTGAGAGGAGTTTAAATATTTATACATGCAAATATTAGCAGAGAGAACACAGAGCCCAGAAAGGAAACAAAACATAAAGGAATGTTAATAATAAACCCTGCTAATAGGTAATGGCAATCGCCCAGTTCAAAGTAGAATCGTCAGAGATGCTCATAGAAGTAGGGGGAGGAGTCTGAGAACGAGAGCTTCCATTCATTTCACAAATGATTATTATTATCATTATTTTTTTTATTTAACAAATTTAATCAGTTATACATATACATATGTTCCCATATCCCCTCCCTTTTGCGTCTCCCTCCCGCCCTCCCTATCCCACCCCTCCAGGCGGTCACAAAGCACCGAACTGATCTCCCTGTGCTATGCGGCTGCTTCCCACTAGCTATCTACCTTACGTTTGGTAGTGTGTATATGTCCATGCCGCTCTTTTGCTTTGTCACAGCTTACCCTTCCCCCTCCCCATATCATCAAGTCCGTTCTCTAGTAGATCTGTGTCTTTATTCCTGTCTTACCCCTATGTTCTTCATGACATTTTTTTTTCTGAAATTCCATATATATGTGTCAGCATACGGTATTTGTCTTTCTCTTTCTGACTTACTTCACTCTGTATGACAGACTCTAGGTCCATCCACCTCATTACAAATAGCTCAATTTTGTTTCTTTTTATGGCTGAGTAATATTCCATTGTATATATGTGCCACATCTTCTTTATCCATTCATCCGATGATGGACACTTAGGTTGTTTCCATCTCCGGGCTATTGTAAATAGGGCTGCTATGAACATTTTGGTACATGACTCTTTTTGAATTATGGTTTTCTCAGGGTATATGCCCAGTAGTGGGATTGCTGGGTCATATGGTAGTTCTATTCGTAGTTTTTTAAGGAACCTCCAAATGATTATTGAGTGTCTACTCTATGCCAGGCATTGTTCTAGGGGCAATTGTTCTTGTCTTGTCCAATGAGGGACAATATAGAAATTGTAAGTTCTGCCCTCACGGAACTTAGTCTAGTGGAGGTCATGAAACACTGAATGGCCAATTTTAATACGATGTGACAGAAGCCATGTTAGGGGACATGCCAGGTAGCTGTGTGAGCTCAGAGGGGAGGCGCTGAACTCAGACTCCAGAGATGATGAGGGTCTCGGTCATGGCCACTGTTTAGAGCAGAGGCATAGTGTAGGAGCAAACTGAAGGAGATTAGTAAAGTAATTTTCTGTAGCTCATTTCTAATTATCTCTCTGAGGTGGGAAGCATTAGTTCCGGTTTGAGGTTTTAATAGAAAATGTGTGTGTTATAAGGACATGTGACAGAGGGGAGAGATCTTGGACCATGGAAACCAAAATTCTTGGCAGAAGCACAGGACTGGGTCCAGAGTCTTCTTTGAAACCATTTCTGACCTTGGGAATCGCAGGTAATAGTAACATTGGGGAGAAGGCTCTAGACAAGAGAAAATGAATCTGTTAAAAAAATCTTTGAAAACAGAAGACCTGAATATTCTCCCTGATAGGTTGTTATTCCGAGATCCTCTCTGGAGGAATTAGAGCCATAGGAGCTCTTAAGCATAAATAGTTTTAAGAATATATGAGGGCCATGTTTTGGGTCCCCTTGTTAGTAGTAACTTTTGTCAGAGGACTGTTGCTACAGAGCAGGAGATGGCTGATGGAATTCCTGGGGAAGCCCAGTATAAAAAAGAAAGAAAATAAAGGGGGGAGGGCAAACAGCCTGTGACTTATTTTATTTCAATTTTTTGGTTTTTATGTTTTTATTTATTGAAAAAACTTGATTTTAAAGAAGGTAACACTTACTGAATGTTTATTATGTGAAAGGCTTTCTGTTTGTTTTAAACCTGTAACTTTAAGTGTAACTGGCCAAGAAATTCATCAGTGGTAGGTAATGTCAAGAGAGATAAGAAACAATAGAAAGAACAGGATTACATATAATTCTTACCAGATCCAGTCAAATAGCCATTTCATTAAGTTACTTTAAGTCAGGCAAAGTCATGGAGACTATAATTGAGGTTAAAAATCATTGGATATTTAAGCAAAAGTAACATTTGGAGTTATCTTTTCTCAGGTCTCTTCTGAACCTTTTTATGAGAATGGGCAAGCGCTACACATTTGTATATACAAGTCACCTCTTTGAGTGAGCAGATTCTCTATCTCTCAATCCTGATGGTTTACCCACATTGATTTTGTTCATCTTTGCAAAGTATTCTGAATACATGATCACTGTTACAGTAAAATAATTCTAACTTGCCCATCTTTGTGTATAGCCTAGTAAAGGGAGTCTCTATATAATTCTTTCAGTATGTTAATTTGCAGCAAATAATTCAGCCTGTGAAATATGCTCCTTTCCATTCTTGAGCAAATCCTTTATCCCACCAAGATCAAAGGATCCCACTTATTCTTTGAGTGACTTCCTCCCTTTGACATGTTAAAATAATCTCCTTTTATTGGTTTCAGAGACCTTGCAAGGTGTTCTTCAAAGCATTTTT
Source organism: Mesoplodon densirostris (assembly GCF_025265405.1). Lineage (NCBI taxonomy): Eukaryota > Metazoa > Chordata > Mammalia > Artiodactyla > Ziphiidae > Mesoplodon > Mesoplodon densirostris. The sequence continues at coordinate 153,259,275 of NC_082665.1, read as the reverse complement.
GTTGTAGTTATTATTCTCCTCATTTATAATTGATTGGTTTCTTTTATACTTCCTTACCAATTTGGGGGAAATGCCCTCTTTTTTCTCTGATAATTTATACGGCTCTAAAAGTTCTCTTTTTAGCTCCTACCTCTAATGCTTATTTTCATTCCTTGGTATATGCTTTTCATGGAAAGCAAACAGCAATGAGAAAGTACATAGGCTTTCTTATGGATTATTGACTTTTTAAAGTTCTTCCTTTCAATTGTCTCCTAAATAGGGCCTATATTTATCACATTTCCCTTTTAAAAAATTTAGAGTGTATGGGATGGGTTTCTTGGTTTTCCCCTGTCCCATGAGGATGTGGAATTTAATTATGTTATTAATTTTTGCCTAGTGCCTCACCCACAGCAATCTCTAGGGTCCATTTCTGATCCTGTTTAGGATGAAAGTTCCCTCCATTTCCCCTCTTTGTGGGATTTAGAAAGCAGTCCTCTATTTATTAACATCCAGCCCCCTACCCTTACTCCCATCTCCCATCCTGCTTGAGCAGCTGGTTACTTTGTGTTTGGATAATTAAAGCCTCTTATTATTATTATCTGGATAAAATTATCAGCTTCCCCAATTCTATTTAACATTTTATGTCTCATCATTTCTCTTGAGTAATCTATAATATACATTTTTTTTCAATATGGAGAAGTTTTAACATGAATTCTTTTTACAATCGAAAGTTTTTATATGAAAAGTTACAAGACAAGTCTATCCTGTAAAGTTTATTCAAATAATACTTTTTGAGTGTCTGTTATATATCAGTTCTAGACACTGAGGATAAGCAGAGACTGAAATCAAAATCCATGTGCTTATATTCTACTGAAGGGTGGGGTAGGGAGACAACAAAGAAATAATTCATCAGATGTTGATAAGAGCTAAAAAGAAAAAAAATATGTAGGATGATGGTTTAGAGCAACCCTTTTCTACCAGTTCTAACAGAGAATTAAGCTCTGATGCCCAAAGACACCCTTTATATACAATTAATTAACTTCTCTCCTATGCACCTAGAATGACACCAGCAGTGTACAATCCTTGGGAGATGGGAGGAAACAGTCACTGAAGTCATTTTCTGTAGGGCTTAGTACACTCATGGAGCCCTGATAGAGAAAGTCGAGGTGACAGTTGTAGTAAGTAGGGCTGCTTTGGATCAGCTGACAAGGGAAGGCCTCTCTGACAAGAAGTCTTTTGAGCAGAGACCTAAATGTAGTAAGGGAGGAAAGCCCTGCGGATGCAAAGTTAGGGCGAGGGGTAGAGGGCGGTGACCAAGTATTCCAGCCAGCGACAATGGTAGACTTGGTATATTTGAGGAAGAGTTAAGAAGGCCAATGTGGCTGGAGCTGAGTTATCAAGGGACAGAGAGGTAGGGATAAGATCAGAGAAGTGTCTGGTGAGGGGTGGAGATGGGGTGATGAGGCACGCCAGAGGCACTTCAGCTCAAGTCAGTTCAACAGAGATTCACTGAGCTCCAATTGTGTGTCATGACCTGGGGGTTTCAGAGATGAATGAACCACAGCCTCCGTCATCTTGCAACTGACAATATAGATTATATCACTTAACTCACACTAAATAAAATAGTGTGATAAAGATTACACCTTAACAATAAGCAGACAGGTGGCTGTAGGTTGAGTCCTCCCAGAAGCAGCTCCTGAGCCAGCTAGTGATTTATAAAGGAAGTGCCCACAAGGAAGAGGAATTCATAAGAGCCAAGTAAGGGTGGGATTTCAAGCAACAGACTCAGCCTGATCTATGGGGAGTTCTGTAGTGTAAATTACACTGCAGAGTTTGTCACATTTTAAAGCAAAAGAGCTCTTAGTCATAGGCTATCGGCTGCCCAACAGGGTGGTGTTGCTCTCAGGCATTTTTGGTTCCATATAAGTGAGGTGGTTTCAGTGTCAAAGGTAATCCTCTGAAGATTATCACAAAGGGAGTGGAGGGTGGGGGATGGTGTGAACACAGAGCTGGTGAAAGGGACTCAAGAGCATCTTGGGGCACCAACAGTCTCCATCCTAGGGCTAACAAAGTTTCTCAGCCTACAGGGTAGGGATTGAAAGACAGGCATAAGATAGTAAGCTTTCCTCTGGTGGAAACCTTGCCTATTTGCTTGTTGCTATGTCCTCAGCATCTAGTCCAGTACTTACTCACCATAGAGAACCCCAGGGGTGCTTCTGAGTGGGAATGAATACATGCATGGATGACATTCCAGGCCCAGGAATTAGTCTTGAAAAATTTTAAGTATCATTTGGCGGAAACCACATGCCCCAATATTACATCTTCATAGAGGATGCTAAGCTCTTCTGCATAGGAATGGCAAGGTGGTAGAATTATAGTTCAGAAATCTGGGAGATATAGTCATAAAAATGTCATATGCACTTGAGTGTGAGCAGGTGAGAAGTGATGCATCTAAGGGACAAAAAGTCCAAACTACTTAGAGTATGATGTGTTTTATTAAAAATTACAAAGAAGGACTTCCCTGGTAGCACAGTGGCTAAAAATCAGCCTGCCAATGCAGAGGACACGGGTTCGAGCCCTGGTCTGGGAAGATCCCACATGCCACGGAGCAACTAAGCCTGTGCACCACAACTACTGAGCCTGTGCTCTAGAGCCCACGAGCCACAACTACTGAAGCCCGTACGCCTAGAGCCCGTGCTCCACAACAAGAGAAGCCACTGCAGTGAGAAGCCCGTGCACCACAATGAAGAGTAGCCCCCACTCGCCACAACTAGAGAAAGCCCACGCACAGCAATGAAGACCCAGTGCAGCCAAAATAAATAAATAAATAAATTTATTTTTTAAAATTACAAAGAAAAAATTGGTGAAGACAATCTGTAAATTTTCAAGAAAATATGTAGGTGTGTCAGCAGCTAGTTTTTTGTGTGACTTGGTGTTGGGCTGAGAGGGTCTTTTTATCACAGAGAACTTGCTTAAATGTGGATAAGAATCAGTATACGTGAGTGGAACTAGGATGTAGAGCTTGAAATCAGAGTTGTGTCAGGCACCAGGGAGGGCTGAAAGGTTCCCCCTGGGTGCCAATTATGATTGGTTGAAGTGGGAGGTCACTAACACTGGGTTGAGAAGGAGTCTGAGGCCATATCCATGTTTAGAAGAATACTACTAATAATAGCTAACATTTATTTAGCACTTCCTACATGACAAACACTGCTTAAACACTTTATATTGTTTAATTAGCTCATTAACAGATGTAGGAGACAAGTACTTGTATTGTTATTATATTTCCCTTTTGATGAGAAAACTGTGCAATCATTATATCTTCCAAGGGCCAAACTGTCCAGGTTTATACAGCTGGTAAGTGGAGGAGTTGGGATTTGGGCCTAGATTCTACTCATAATCACTAGAATAGAGTTGAATGTCATGACTGATTAGAAAAGGAAGGAAGGACATATTTGCCATCTTTGCATTCTGGTCTTTTCCCCACCTTTCAATCACTGTCCATCCCCTTTAACAGCCAGTCAAATTAAACTACATTCTCTTCCTCAATGTTCCATCCTCTTGTGCTTTTGTATGGGCCGTTGCCAGCCCTGAAACACCCTTCTGCTAGTCCTTTCCTGGCTAACTCTTACTAGTTCTTTGGAATTCAGTTCAGGTATCACTTTTTGCAGAAAGCCTTCTCTGATATCAATAAGAATTGGTGTTCCTTCTTTGTGCTTTCTTATAGTGTATGAGCCTCACTTGTAACATAACACTTTTTATTTTGAATTGTGATGACTTAAACTTAACTTAAAATGAGCTAAAAGACAGGGTTCATGTAGTGTTTTTATTGAATGAATGAGACTTGATTGCTCTCCTTATCTCTGTTCCACAGTACTTATGTAATCTTATAAAAGTTACCTGCACAGGAGTTGGACCACATGGAATTTCCAGCTCTGTTATCCTTTTCTTATATCAGTTTGGAACTTCCAAAAATTTTATTCAGTAAGAATTTTGCTCATTTAAATTTATGTTTTCTATTATATGCATACAATATGGTGTTTTCTTCCATGAACCATTCTCTCTCCTTTGTGGCTAAGCTTGCTAAGTGTGGTATCTCCATCTAAAAAATCACCTTGTTGGAAGGGGTACGTGGGGGCTTTGACTTTATTAATAATGTTTTACTTCTTAATTTGGGGGAGGTATAGAGGGGCATATCATATGTGTTAAGTATGAAATATTTCATAAAAATATTACAAAAGAATATATATCTTTATACATAATATAAAGAATATAAAGAACATAAACTTATCCTAAAACATCCAGTGTGTTAGGCTAAATCTGTAGACATTTACACTACTAAATGGAAAAAAAGGTTCCAGTTATTAAAATACAGATACATAGACATAAAATGGTTATCCTGGCAAGATGGAAACTAGAATCTGTGTAATCTGTGGGTCTTCATGAATGAGAAAAATTAAGTTTAGAGAAGATATTTATTGCTAGAGAGATAAAAACATAATTAGCAATCATAAAGCAGTCTGTGGGGTTTCTGACCATCATGGAGCAATGGGTGGATTTCTGGAGACTTGGTTGTTTGTCTTATCTCTTTCTTTTCTATTCAAATATTCCTAAATCTCTTACTAAGCAATTTCTGGGGGTGGGTGGGAGGGAAGGGAGGGAAGAGGGCTTGCATAAGCTAACTCCTGATTTATATCACATACTAACCTATCCATTTCCTGAGATAGGACAGCCAGGTTATACTTGTGAGGCAAGTAGACTGAGAAACAGAAAATGAATGACAGCCTGGATGTTCTTTTCTCAAATTCTTATCCTCAAGCAAGAATTTCTTTGTTTCTCACTGCCTCTTTTTGTAATGATGACACTCACAAAGAGAAAATAAATTCTTCTTTCTAGTTAAAAATTTAAATTACTGATGCTGGTTAAATATCAGTGAAAAATGTGCTTATTTTACCCAGTAGATAAAGCTAGAAGTTTACAATGTGAGAAAAAATTCCCTCCATTTGAATGCTGTGAAATACATTTTTAAAAGTGTGAGAGCAGAGGGAAGTTAGATTGCAGGCTTACACATCAGGCTTCCATATTTCTGATGTGGCAAATAAAGTCACTTTTTTTTTTTTAGATAAGTTTTTGTGATGTGTGTGTGTGTGTGTGTGTGTGTGTTTAACATCTTTATTAGAGTATAACTGCTTTACAGTGGTGTGTTAGTTTCTGCTTTATAACAAAGTGAATCAGTTACACATATACATATGTTCCCATATCTCTTCCCTCTTGCATCTCCCTCCTTCCCACCCTCCCTATCCCACCCCTCTAGGTGGTCACAAAGCACCGAGTTGATCTCCCTGTGCTATGTGGCTGCTTCCCACTAGCTATCTGTTTTACATTTGGTAGTGTATATATGTCCATGCCACTCTCTCACTTTGTCCCAGCTTACCCTTCCCCCTCCCCGTATCCTCAAGGCCATTCTCTAGTAGGTCTGTGTCTTTACTCCTGTCATGTGTCTAGGTTCTTCATGACCGTTTTTTTGGTTAGTTTTTAGATTCCATATATATGTGTTAGCATATGGTATCTGTTTTACTCTTTCTGACTTACTTCACTCTGTATGACAGACTCTAGGTCCATCCATCTCACTACAAATAACTCAATTTCATTTCTTTTTATGGCTGAGTAATATTCCATTGTATATATGTGCCACATCTTCTTTATCCAGTCATCTGTTGATGGACACTTAGGTTGTTTCCATGACCTGGCTATTGTAAGTAGTGATGCAATGAACATTGGGGTGCATGTCTCTTTTTGAATTATGGTTTTCTCTGGATATATGCCCAGTAGTGGGATTTCTGGGTCATATGGTAATTCTATTTTTAGTTTTTTAAGGAACCTCCATACTGTTCTTCATAGTGGCTGTATCAATTCACATTCCCACCAGCAGTGCAAGAGGGTTCCCTTTTCTCCACACCCTCTCCAGCATTTATTGTCTCTAGATTTTTTTGATGATGGCCATTCTGACTGGTGTGAGGTGATACCTCACTGTAGTTTTGATTTGCATTTCTCTAATGATTAATAATGCTGAGCATTCTTTCATGTGTTTGTTGGCAGTCTGTATATCTTCTTTGGAGAAATGTCTATTTAGGTCTTCTGCCCATTTTTGGATTGGGTTGTTTGTTTTTTTGCTATTGAGTTGCATGAGCTGCTTGTAAATTTTGGAGATTAATCCTTTGTCAGTTGCTTCATTTGCAAATATTTTCTCCCATTCTGAGGGTTGTCTTTTGGTCTTGTTTATGCTTTCCTTTGCTGTGCAAAAGCTTTGAAGTTTCATTAGGTCCCATTTGTTTATTTTTGTCTTTATTTCCATTTCTCTAGGAGATGGGTCAAAAAGGATCTTGCTGTGATTTATGTCATAGAGTGTTCTGCCTTTGTTTTCCTCTAAGAGTTTGATAGTGTCTGGCCTTACATTTAGTCCTTTAATCCATTTTGAGCTTATTTTTGTGTATGGTGTTAGGGAGTAGTGTTCTAATTTCATTCTTCTACATGTAGCTGTCCAGTTTTCCCAGCACCACCTTTTTCACAGAACTAGAACAAAAAATTTCACAATTTGTATGGAAACACAAAAGACCCCGAATAGCCAAAGCAATCTTGAGAAAGAAAAATGGGGCTGGAGGAATCAGGCTCCCAGACTTCAGACTATACTACAAAGCTACAGTATACAAGACAGTATGGTACTGGCACAAAAACAGAAATATAGATCAATGGAACAGGATAGGAAGCCCAGAGATAAACCCATGCACCTGTGGTCAACTAATCTATGACAAAGGAGGCAAGGATATACAATGGAGAAAAGACAGCCTCTTCAATAAAATCACTTTTGAGCAAAATGGCTGTTGTTGGCAGAGTGTTCTGAGGGGACCTCATTAATTCAGTTAAAAACTAGGTCATACTCCACTACAGCAAATATTACTCCATAGAAAAACTCTGTGCAACAGTAGCTTTCCAAGATCCTAGCACTAATCACTTTTTGTCATAAAATGTAAGAATTTGGTAAAATCCCAGTAAAGAGAACTGAGCCTCCTTGGAATACTTTAAAATAGACTCACCTCCTTCATTTAGCTATCATGGCAGACTAATAGCACAGCTTGAGAGTTTGCCTAAATGTAGATGTTCTGTATCAGGACGTACAACTTGGACTCAAGTTTAACTAGTGGTGGCTTCAGAATTGCTGCAGGAGAGAGGCTAGAGGAGGTTTGGTGTGGGGGCCTGGGAGTCTGCATTTTAACCAGGACTCTAGGTGATTCTGTTGCACACTTTGGGAAAAGCCTCAGAGAATAACTCTTAATAATGCAAATAGAAATTTGCTTTTAGTTAAGAAGGACATAAAACAAGTCAAGATATCACCAGAGAGTTCATCAGTTTGGTGTGGTTAACAAAAGGTAATAGGTTCTGTTTGCAATATTTACTAAATCAACTGGAATTAAGCCTAGTTGTGAACCTGGCTTTTAAATTTAGTCTACTGAATAGTCTTCAGAGTATTTATTCCCTATGAATTATGTTTGGCCTTTAAAAAATCTATTCTCACAAATTATGTGGAAGATTTTCTTGTATTTCCAATCCTTATGTCATTAGTGATTTGTGTTGCAGAGTTGATTTCCCTTGTTAAACAATGAGTTCTTTAATCTAGCAGCTTATATAGGTATTCTCAGGCATGGCTGGATACAGATCACCTGTGGAACTTTTTAAACCTATAGTTGCCCAGGCTCCACTCCTCACTCCACTTGGAATCTCTAGGCACAGGACCCCCAAAACCTATTTCCTTAAAAGCGTTAATGTACACCCAAGCTTGAGAACCAGTGGTTTAAAGACAGCACGATAAACTTTCTCTGAGACTTTCAAACATATTTTTCTTGGTTAGACGTTTCGTTACTCCAGCTGCAGCCAGAACCATTGTTGTGCTAGATTCAGTGCACTCCCTGCAACTCTGAGCTTTGTGCTATGCTATCTCTGATAGAGACACTCATGAACAATGTCTGAGATTGCTAAGCAGGCTTCACTTGTAGGGCTGATAAGCCAGAGGCCCAAGACACACTGACAAGGGTTAAGTTTTCTCTAAGTGACAGTTTGATCACCTTGAGGAACAGTGAGAGAAAACTTCTGGAAGCAGTGTCACACCACCTGGTCTGAAGTAGGAAGAAGGTTTTGGAGAATGCAGCACTTAGACCTTTGAATCACTTTGGTTCAGTCTTGAGTAGTAAGGGCTTGACTGTGCTGAACAACAAATATTCTAGCGGCCAGTCTGAAAATACTTAGATTTAGGTCAAGTTTTAGAGATGACAGAGGCATTGGGCTTCCCGAATTCCAGACTCTGGAATGACTGGCAGAGGGCTATCTCGACAATTTCAAAGATCACTAAGATAGGATATTACAACCTCTCTGGCTTATTTTGGATAGTTCTGGTCTGAATTGTCCAAGATGCTGCAACAATTAGCTCCCTACATGTTATTCCTATATGTTTCTTCCTGAGTTTGCCTGTGTAGCTCTGTGACAGACTGCAAGTTTCCAGAAAGCAGAAACCACTCATGTTGCTTCTCTGGCCAAGAGTATAGCACAGTGACACACATGCCCAATACTTTAAGATGACCTAGTTCTCAATAAGGAGCGTCCACCAAATCGGCACAGGTTTGTGTCCCATGGACCAAGGATGGTTGATGTTGAAATTAAACATACCTTCCCTCAGCCTGTGCCCAAACTACGAGCGTCACCAGAACACCCCTTGTTTAGTCAGTCACTGGAATGCTTTCCATCACTTGAGGAAAGAAAAGGTCTTGAAACTTTTAGATAACATGGTGCGGGGGTTATAACCATCATTTTCTGACAAATGTCCTCAAAATATTGCTACCCAAAGCGTGGTCCTCAGAACAGGAACATCATCATCACCGCCTAGAACTTGTTAGAAAGGCAGAGGAGTCTCAAGCCCCCATCTCAGACTTAGTGGATCAGAATCCGCCTTTTAACAAGATGCCGAGGTCATTCTTATTCATATTTAGAATTTGAGATATCGATTGATCTAGTAATTGCTCAGTCTAGCGCCAGTCAACCCCCCAAACAGACACTCAGCCCTTTGTGCACACCTCGCACCCGCTCCACTCGGTAGCAACCGAACCCCCAGAGACATCGGAGAGGGTGCTGCCGAGGGCAATTTGGTGATTGGCTGGCGCCACCACGTGACCGGGGCTGGTCCTCCCGTGCTACTGGATTGGCTCTCGCGGACGCTGACGGACAGGGCCGGGGCGGGCCAAAGCCGGGTCGGAGAGACGCGCGCGGGGGCGCGAAGGCGCGAGAACGCGAGTGCGCGTGCGCAAGCGGCGGGGCTTTCTTTTTTTTTTTTTTTTTTTTTCCCCCCGCGAGCCGTCGGAGGGAGCCGGAGCGCTTCTCCTGAGGTAAGAACAGCCGGGGGGCGGCCTCCCTGTCCTTCCGCTGCCGGGTGCGGGCGAGCGGGGCGGGGGGAGGTCTGGGGCTCGCCCGCTCGGGGAGCTTCGCTTGGGAGAGAATGCAGACCCGGGCTCAGCCATCATGCTCGGTGCCTCGGTTTCCCTTTTGCTGCCCTCTAATGCATCTCCCCATCCTCCTCACCGCGGTGACGGGTCCGCCTGAGGGGAGTTGCCCACCTGGCAGCCTCGCCTCAGCCTTTGTTTCCCGCCCGGGGGGATGCTGGTATCGACCCCCTCCCCAGGTAAAGGGTGAAAGGTGGTGGGGCGGGGGCCGGGAAGAAGATGGCTTTAGTGCAGTGGGACCTGTCACATGTGAAAACCAAGAAAAAAAAATGTGGTGTCTCTTTGGCCAAGCCGCGAGACTCGAAGTAATCCGGCGGCGGCGAGCAAAGCCGAATTCCTGGCGCAGCCCTGCGGGCGGGGGTGGAGCAAGGACCGGTGGGCCAGCCCAGGTGCACCGGTGCAAGGCTTCTCCGGACCTGCCCGCCAGCTCTCAGTTCCCGAGCTGCACCGAAATTGAACGCTTTCAGCCTGATGAAGAAATCCAGAGATCCGTAAGGAGACGGAAAATGATGATTTTAAAAGCAGTTGGGCACTGGCGGAGCAGGTCTAGATGAGAGGCTACCATAAGAAATTACAGCGAAACTGATGACTGGTAATTGTGAGGAGGGAGATGCCTGCAGTGAACTGCAGACCAGACCATCACACTGATATTCTCCTTCAAGGAAACCTTTTTCTGAGGGGCGGGGTGGGGTGGGGAGGGGAGGGCGTTTATCTCTATAAACTGGTTATCTCTGTAAACTGAGGTTTTTCTGGGTTGCCGAAGCAAGTAATGACTTATTTCCAGCATGTTAATGGACTGTAGGGAGAAGGGAAGGCAGGGTCTAAATTACACCCATTTAGATCTCCTTAATTTTTGAAAAGTGCGTGTTTAAAGAAGACCATTGGATGCCAAACCTGCTTGTGCATGGGGGGTGGGGGGGAATGTCTCCTTTAAGTCATACTTTAAAAAGGGAGGCATCCCCTGCCTCTTTCCTTCTGCATTTCCCCAGACCTGCAATAGCAGGGGCACACTGTACGTCTTATAACGAAGTATAAAAAGTCCTTTCAGTTTTCCACTGGTTAATTTGTTAGATATACCTGGTAGTCTGCTCGGTAAGAAATGGTTCAGCTAACTGTTATTAGGACGATTTTACTGTATTCTGGGGTTTCACTGTAATTCATTTAGAACTTATTCTGGTAGGAAATGGACAAGAATCTCTTCGGTTCCTGGTAGATACCGCTTCAAGGCTTTTTATTACTCTTACCTTCCCCATACAAAGTTTTGTGTTTTTTTAGGAAACAATGTGATTTTTTTCAAGCATCTAAGGCACATCCCATGCCTGTGAAATACCTACACTTGCTAAGAAACAAATTTACTTGGCAAGTTCAAGCTAACTGCAGAGGGAACACTTAAATTTGTTAGGGGGAATCAGAAATAACATCAGCTGTAACAAATCAACTTTTGGTGGTTCTCTGGTTGAGCGAAAGTAAAAGAGAAGGTGCTGCAAAGCTTGTTGGGAATATAACAAATTACTCTCATAAAGTAAAATATAGATTGTCACCTGACAGCTTGGAGTAGTAAGAATAATTTTAAAATTTGTCAGTGATTTGTTTTTAGCTGGTATGCAGTGGGGAGAGGAAGAAATTCTGAGGCTGGGGTAGGTGGCATAGTTTGAAAAGGCTTATGTTTAGAGAGAAAAATGTCACTTTTGTTATGTAAATACACAGAGGGCACACAGTGTTTATCTCTAGCCTGTGGAAGGGAGGCGGGGGTTTTGGAAAGGTTGAGAAACACTTATTAGGTTACACAAGGGAAAACAGAAAGATTGGCAGGCTTAGTTCATCTTGAGGGAAGCAAGGTACCTCTGTGACCTACAGGACAAGGTTTATTCTCTGAGTCGATAAAAGCCCACTAGTGTAGCTTTCAAAGCAACAACAAAATCATTTCCTTTCTGTTGTTTCTGTCCCCTGGGTCGGGGGCGGGGGATGGAGAGTGAATGAGAGGGATTAGAGTCTGACCTGCATGCCTAAGCAGTAGTGTCCTTTGAGCAGGATCTGTGTCACATTGTGTAAATCTAAGAGCCTTCACGTTGAGAGGCGTCTGAGCACCTTCCCTGGGACGCTTGCTGTAAGATAGAGCGGGATAACTTTGCCACAGGTGGGGACACAGATGAGATCATCTGATACAGAAGCATGGGGGGAAAGGAGAGCTAGGAAGTGTTTAATTCAGCGAGGCTCATCCTTGAGGAGCCTTGAGGAGGCATTTCTAGGCAGAGCCGCCTCACTATTGGCTAGACTGGCTGGGCTTTTTGTGGCTTACAGAAGACCTGACCTTCACGATGGGGGCTCCTGTGGAGTTCCGAGTCTCAGATTGTAAGCATCAGTTATGCTTGTAATGTGCTCTAGAAAAGGAAGGCTCACAAAGACACAAAACTAGGCTGCCATTCTTTCCGATCCTTGGCATGTCACCCACTGGCTTCCAGAAAGCAAGTTGTGCCCTCCCTACCAGTAGATGGCACTGCTGTCTCTGGGAATTGCTGGAAGAGATGAACTATAGAGCTGGCAAACCAGCGGTCTGTAGCCTCTAGTATAGATTTTGAAAGGCTGTATCGGTTCTCAAAGAAAATCTTAAAAAAAAAAAAAAAGTTCTGAAAGCCAGAAATGTTGCTCTAAGGTAGGGATGGTGACTGGGGGTTGGGAGTGGTGCCATTACTCTGCTGGTTGTGTGTGGGAGGTGGAGAGGGTAAACTGACAATGAAGCCTCATAGCACAGGTTTTGAAAGTACTTGGCATACATGTTGGCTAATTGAGAATGAGGTTGAAATCATGATTCAATCAAAATTCCCAACAACTTCATAGTTTCTACTTCTTTGCTTATAAAACTAGTCTCTACGTGTGGGCGGGACTATGGAAATACACATGTTAACTTTTAAACCTGATCAGTATCCAATAATTACATGCTCTGAAGAGAGTGGTGAGGGTATTAGTTAAAATAATGCTCGTAGTTACTATACTTCAGCGCTGTCTACAAAGGTAGGTCAAAGTCATTCTGAATCCTAAAACTTAAAAATTCCTAACAAGTATTTTAAGATTTTAAGATTGTATTAACAATTCAAATCTTGAACTCTGGTTTCACTGACCTTATTAGCCAGGGTTCGTTCATCTATTCCCCTGTTTTGAAAGATCTTCTTTGTTTTTGTTGTTGTTTTTCATTTTTTGTAATTGACTGTTCTTTGAGATGGATTTTGTAGCCATGATATGTGAGGGAGGTAGTACTGTTCTTCGACCCTACTGGGGGCACAGAACACGGCTGCTGGGAGTCGTTACCCCAGCCACCTGCTTCCTCGTGCCATCCCCATGCTATGGCTCAGCTTATTTGAAGTTTATTTCTGTCTCTCTTCAAGTGAACTCATGAGCTAGGCTCTACTACCAGTGCCAAATCCTAAAATCCTGCTGATGCTGATGGCAGTCACAACAGTCCAGTAACACTGCCTCATCATGTGACCTCAGATACATTTCTTTGCCTTTCAGAACCTCACTTTTCTCACCTGGTCACTGGGATTGGTGAGATGTGGTGCATGGCTCTTAAAATCCCTTCTAAGTCTAAAATTCTATGGCCAGGTGAGTCTTATAAGGTATTTCTGAAGCCTCTGAAAAATTCTCATCTAGAAGGTATTTTCATGCAGTGAACCTAGGGCAAAAAGAAATCTCACTAATATTTCTTCTCAGAGAAATGCTTGTGCATTGTCTTAGAATCCTAATAATTCAGAGCTGTAAGAAACCTAGGGATGGTTTAGCGCTGAACCTTCTCATTTTATAGGCAAGGAATTTCACCTCAGAGCTGAGTGACTTGACTAAGCTAACAGAGCTAGTTAGAGAACTAGGACCCAAGCTCGGGCTCATGTCAGTCTTGCCTTCTCCTGTGCTGTGTTTCTTCACCTGCCATTAGTACACAGAAGATGCTGTGTCTACAGGGCTGGAGCCAAAGAAATTCTGAGTAATTCCTTAATGTAGGGTTTTAAAGCCACAGCATGAATAGTGTTGTGTTTGGGCAGAAATTCAAGGTCAGGCTTCTTTTCGCACCTCATTCTTTTCTTCACTGACTGTTATTGAGCAGCATTGTTACTATACATCCTTGTATTTTTAAAACTTTTCTGCATAACGTTTCCTGTAAGAAAAAGCTTTCATCACCCTAGAAGAGTCATTCCCCAATCAGATGTTTTTAAACTGGGTCCATGGACTCTCTGAGGGCTATGTGGGTAGAAGAGTATTTCCATATAATTGGCTTCCTTTGTAATCTTATATATTTTCTCTATGCATTTAACAGATTATTCTGAGAAGGAACTCCCTTAGGCTTCAACAGATTGCCGAAAGGAGGGGAGGGTCCATGGCACAAAAATAGGGTAAAAATTCTAGGGTCTAGAATAGGTTCAGGGAAATGGCCAGGATGTGAGAATTTTTGAGGTGCTAGAGACACTGTGGTGGAAGAGAGTTGAGGGTGGAGTACAGAAGTAAACCTATAGACGTTCTTACAACATTTTACCTTTATTAGAATGCTGGAAATTACTCACTAAATGAAGATGCTGATAATAGCATTTTACCCATCTTAGTGAGGGATATGCAAGTATGGATTTCCATGGATTTCCATGTATCATTCCTTGCTCAGTAAGTACGCCCTCCTAATTTCACTAGAACACTTTCAAATTTATATGGCTTTATTGGAGACATGCATACTAAGAGGCCCCCTTCTTCCCCAGTCTGATTTGATTTCCAGGTAAGTCAATGCCTTTCTGACTTAGGACTTGGAGTTTGGACTCCTGTCTCTCACTGCTGAGGCCCTATGTTTTACTTTCTGCTGTTAACTCCTAGGATTCACCATGATCTCAGAGATGCAAAATAATTTAGGTGTCGGGGATAAAAAATCTTGAGGTTCCTTTATTTGTCCCCAGGGTCGACTACAGAAACCACTGCTCCTCCTCAACTAATTATTTCCTTTCCCTTTTTTATTTGCAACCTCAGATTCTGTTTTTCTAATTGTCCCCTAATAGGAGGGACTCTGTGTGTGTATATGGAAACTAAAAATTCTTGTTTTTGCCAGAAGGTATACAGAAGTTAATTTGTGTTCAAGTCACATTTTGGACACATGAGATATAACTTTGATGGAAATCACTATGTTCTGAAGAACGTCTGCTTGAAAATCTCAATGTCTGTCCTGTAACCCCCTCACTTACATTTGGTACGATGGTAACCCATGCTGGTGAATGCTACCTTCTGGTACCTTCTTAGATTTGGGCCAGGGTAGCATTTATTCTCGCTTTAGTAGAAGAATAAAACTACCTTTTCTTCTTCAGAAGGAAAAGAAGAATTGAATTTATGTAATAAGAGAAGAAAAAGTCAAATTTCTGGATTCTAGTTCCAGCACACTAAGTTGTTCTGAGATTTCGGGGACATCGTTGACTTCTCTGAGCTTGTTTCCTTGTCTGGAAAATAAGAGGGGAGAGCAGTGACCACTTAAATTCTTTCCAGTTCCAAAATCCTGTCACTCTATGAAATGTTACCTGGTACCCAGACTAAACATATCCTGAAAATGCTGGCTAGTTGGGAATTCATGTATAATCAAAGTTGGTGCCAAGATAATAATTCTTTATATCTGCAAATCACTTTGCGGTATACAAAAATATTCTCTAATTTAAAAAATCTCTTTTCTACTTAAGGTGTGGTCAGAGAACAGCAGCATTAGTTTCATCTGGGAGTTTGCAATCTGCATTTTATCAAGATGCCCGGGTGCCATGCGTGTACATTAAAGTCTCAGAGGTGCTGTTTTGTCTCATTTGGAATCTCACATTGACACACAGGTCAATGAGGGAAGCAGGGTATTTCACAGATGAAGAAACCAGATCTCAGAGTTGCTCAGTAACTTTGTTACGTAACTAAGTCACGTTCACGGTGCTGGTGTGTCACCCAGAACTCCATCCTCTCAAACGAACGTTGTCTTCTTTGTGGGGCTGGAGTCAGGCTTGAGACTGACTCAAGTATGAGACTGATTACTAGCTACCCAGCTAGTAATATTCTCATACTCTCAGTATGAGACTGATTACTAGCTACCCAGCTAGTAATATTCTCATACTCTCAGTATGAGACTGATTACTAGCTTCCCAGCTAGTAATACTCTCATACTCTCAGTATGAGACTGATTACTAGCTACCCAGCAACCCATGGGCTTAGGTGTGGCTGTGTAACTGAGTGGAAGCAGAAAAGGGTTGTGGTCCACTTCTAGGAAGAAAACAGAGAAAGAGAACGCCCACGTGAGTTCCTCCATGTTGTTTTACGCTCCTCGTAGGCTGGAATGGAAAGGACCCCTGGGGGATCTTGGAAGCTGTGTTTAAGGATGGCAGGACTTTTGTCAGCCTGGGTGCCTGGATCACTGATCAAGGAGGGCCCCTCCACTGTTCGCTTGTCCAGTATGTATACAGGGACCAGAAACAAACTTTTACTGAACTAGAGCTAGTGTATGTGTTTGGGTCTATGTGTTAAGTAAGTACTTAGCCTACACTAGCAAATTCACTTGAGCAGTAGCTTGGGACTTGAAGTTATGGATCTCCTGGCCTAACGCATTCATTCATTTCTCGTCTTTGGTAGTTGGTGATTGATTGGTTGTGGTCCACCATGCAGAAGTGAGTGGTGAAAGGCAGCAGAGCTGATGGGTCGCAAGGATGTGAGTGCGTTTGAAGGCTCGCACACCCTCTACTCCAGGGTAAGTCAAAGGCATTGTTGCTATTGTTGCTCTCGTTTTACTCTTGTCTTAACAGCCTCTTGGAGTCAGTGCAATGGGGTGCCCTGTTTGTGAAAGGTTCCCAAAGCCTTTAGTGATTCAGCTCATAAACACCATTAAGATCAGCACTTACAAAGCTAAAACCATTGTCAGGGTGATGGGATGGAATCTTTGCATGAGAATATCTCAGCACAAGAATTTTTAGTGAGTTTGTGTAGGATTTGATTTATGTGGGTGGTGAGGGTGTTGCGGGGCCTTCCTGAAATACACTGTAGAGGAGGGAACTAGGCCTGAGTGCCGCTTTCCTGTAGCCATATCATATTGTTAGCTGTCCTGGCGCAAATTCCCCTCTCTCAGCATCCTCCCTCTCCATGGATTACTTTGCTTAACTTTTCCTGCATTAATCACTTTTCTTTTTGGGATGGGGGACGGAAACAGCTTACCAGAGAGTTGATGATTCCCATTTTGGTGGATAATAGCGGTAGCAAAGCACGTGGTTCTGCCCATTCCATTTTATTTTATCCAGTGTCACTGGAAGTCACATGTTCATTCCCTCCTCATCTGTTTGCAGTCCCTAGTGCAACGGATGTAGGCACTGGGAGCACTATAACCAAAGCTGGCTTTGGATTTTCATTTGTCCTGAAGATTTTTGAGACCAAAAGGAGAAGTTCACTGTTTGGTGTGCCCTTCTCAGAGACCATTGGAAGTCTGGGAGGGAGGGGTGGACAGGACATCTAGTCCTTTCTGAACTCTCTGGCTTCTAGAGCTTAAACTAAAATCAGACTCACTGAAGAGAAAATTATAGTTAATCCAAATCTAAGCAGAGCTAAGGATGGTTAAGAAAGAGGGGGACAGGAAGTTATGTAACAAAAATAAAAGTAATCAGCTGAAAAACTGGATGGAGGGTTGTTTTTAAGCATCTTATTTCAATACTGTGGCGCCCTTGCTGATAATGTCCTATTACCCAGGCTCAGACAGAGGGCACCCAGAAAGGCCGATGTCCTTCTGTGCCTCACATGGCTCAGTAATGAGTACAATTTACTGAACAAAATAGACAATTAGCAGCTGTAGACCTCTGGAGATTCCCATAAGCATACATCGTTACTGCTCTGGAGTGATGCACATGCTTAGAGATAAGCAAAGCAGAGAAAAGGCAGCTGCAAAGCACATCAACAATTGAAGAGTCCAGGTGAGTGGCCAGACACAGACCCCAGCTCAGTGCTTGGGGGTCGCTAAGGAAAGGACCTGGTATTTGCTAAGTTTTCTCATTAGAGGAAAGGAGCCAGACTTTGCCAGCTTTCCTCAATTTCCTCTGTGGCTCCCATATATTTTCCATTTTAAAAGTAACTAAAATGTATAGCATGCCAGAAATAACACTGAACTGGCATGTTTCTTGTGTAAATGTTGTACAAGGATCGAATTACAGAGGGAGCCATTCGTTATTGACTAGGGGCCAAAGCGAGTAGTGCTGGAGATGCCAGAGGATCAGGGGTTCTCATCCTCGGCACCACTGACATGCTGGGCCTGGTGATTCTTTGTTGTGGGCTGTCCTGTGCATTGTAGCATGTTCAGCAGCATCCTTGCCCTCTACCCACTAGATGCCGGTAGTTTCCCCACTCCACCCCACCGCAGCCATGACCATCAAAAATGTCTCCAGGGATTCCCTGGTGGTGCAGTGGTTGGGAGTCCGCCTGCCGATGCGGGGGACGCGGGTTCGTGCCCCGGTCCGGGGAGATCCCACATGCCGTGGAGCGGCTGGGCCCGTGAGCCGTGGCCGCTGAGCCTGCGTGTCCGGAGCCTGTGCTCCACAGCGGGAGAGGCCACAACAGTGAGAGGCCCAAGTACCGCAAAAAAAAAAAAAAAAAAAAAAAGGGGAAAAAATGTCTCCAGACACTGCCAAATGTCCCCTGGGGGGGAAAACTGCCCCTGGTTGAGAACCACTGCTGGAGGCGTACAGTGACTTAATCTTGCTCTGAGTTTCTCTGGGACTGTATTTTAATCATTTAGCCTCATTTTGCTCCAGTTTCCCTACCTGTAAAATGGACACAGCATTTATAACTCAGTAGCCTAAAGAAGGGATGTACGTAGCTCTGTGTGATTACTTGGGAGCTCTATAAATGCTAAGAAATATCTGTCTCCCCAGATTTCCAGGACTCAAGGATCACTCTTAATCCTTGTGAAGGCAGTAGCTGAGGAGCAGGGGAGTTTGAAGGGTGAAGGGTTAGGGGTGTGGGAAATGATGAACAGTACTGGATTCTGATTTTACTTGAGAGCTTCACATTCAGCTCGTTTCAACAATATACTCGTGAATAAAGGCTTTTTTTTTTTTGGAAAGTTAAAAAATGAGAGGGTGGATGAGGGAGAAGGAGGCTGTTCAGAAGAGCAGTCAAGGAAATTGCTTTTGACTGGGGGTTGGGGGGCTGTGGTAATCTCTTAATGCTAAAGTGATTCATGTATAATCAGATCAAAGGACATAAAGAAGTAACCCCCCCCAAAGAAAAATATCCTCCCAAGTGACTACTGATCCTAGAACAGATTTTGCAGGTAATATGACAAAGACCAGAGAATGTTTGGAGAAATCTGTTTTTATTCTAGAACTTTTACATTTCTGTTTCTTCTCTCCTTTGGAATTATGGAAAAGGGTTTATCTTCAACCCATGCTCTTTGAATGATACATAAAATGTTTTAATATCACAGGTGTTCTGATAATCTTCTAGAACTCTGTGTTGGAATGATGAAAAAGGCCATCACCCTGCCTTAGGCCTGAAGCAATCACGTTACTTTACTAGAAAGCCTCAGTTTAACTCTAAGGAAGGGCAAGTGCAGGGATTAGATGTAAACTGTCCTGGCAGATTTGTGTTCAGCCTTGCTTGTGTTTCTGGTCCCTGCAATTATTAGATACACTCACAAAATTTACAACAAACGCTACCATATTGACACAGGCACAGTGCGGACAGAGGGCATTGCCATCATCAGAGGGAATTCTGTAGGATATCACTGCTTCAGTCTGTAAGGACCCTATTTGTCAGAAATGCACACTTGTAGTGACAGCATGTGCGCTTGTTATAACAAGACCTCACCTCATTTAAAACAGGATTGCATTTTGGACTTCTCCATCCTTGGGCACTTTTCAATCTGTGAGTGGCTCTTGCTGAACTTGTTCCCTTGCTGCAGCATCTGTCTGTTACAGAAAGTGCCATGGGCCTGTCTCTCTGACATAACTGAGCGCACTGCCTCAGAAATATCTGTGCTTTAATCCAAGGCTGCTGAGCTGTCTCTTTCCATCTGGTCTCTCCATGCCCTGACCCTTGGTGGTGAAGCTAGTTTGTGCAGGATGTCTCTTTTGATACTGCCTAGAGCATAACAAAGAGTCTGGGAGAGGTGGTGAGAGAGTTTTCATCTTCCCTTCTTCCAAGCCCCAGCGTGGCTCAAAAAAGTGTTTCATAAGAAGGTATTAATTCACAAGTTTAATCTCTCAAGTTTAATCTCTGAGGAGTTATCCCCTAAAGAATTAGTCTCTAGATTTTCCAACAGACATATTTTAGTACAAATTTAGTAGTTAAGCCCTTTAGCAACATGGAATAATTTTCAGTGATATTATCTATTACTAGCACCAACATTAGTTGCTCAGAAGCTACCATAATTAGAACAAAGGAAAAGATGTGGAAATAAAGACACACATTTTAAAAGATGTAATTTAAATCTGAGCCCAACTGTTTTGCGTGGTAGCGGGACTGAGAACAAGGAGTTGTGTGCTGTGAGTAGTGTTCCTGGAGGGCGAGAGGAAGGAGGTGGCGGGGGCGAGGTGATGCCCGGACAGTCTTCACTCGACTGCTTCACTTCCGATGGTGCGGTGCTGGTCCTCTTACTGCCCTCCTCTCCTCACTTTGCCTTTCTTTCCTGCTTTGGTCTGCTTGGAATGTTGGAGGGGGCTCAGTGTTTCTCGAGGGAGGTACTGTTAACATTTTGATACAGTGATGCATCATCGTGTGGAACTTTGCTGTCCATTATAGGACATTTAGCATCCCTGGTTACTAGATACCTGTATTACTCTAACCAAGTCATTGAGTCAACCAGCATGGCCCCTCACACTTCCAAATACTGCCTGTGATTGAGAATCACTGGTTGCTAGAGAGTTGAGTGGGGTCTTTTGTTAGGAGGGAGGAGTAATTAGAGTTGCAGAAGGTGCAGTGCTCCGAGGGGCTGGCTCATTAATTTCTGATATGACCTGACCTTTTCCCAGTGCTGGAACTGCTTTGGGAGCCAATCTTATTTTTTAGGGACCAGGAGAATCGGGTTTTGCCAGTGGAAAACTTGGTCCCTGAACCTTGAAATCAACCAAGAAGTCACAGGGGGGATTCTGTCAGTGCCACAGAGGGTGGAGAGACTGCTAAGGCTCCCATAGGATGCTGGGTTTTTATTCTTGACTTACTGTGGCTGAACCTTCTAGACCTACTGAAAGCAAATGGTGGTCTACATGTGGCAGGGATCGACTGGGAGAAAAAATGCAGCAAGGGCAGTTTAAAGACAATCCAGGGGAAAGGGGCTTTGCCAGCCATTTCTTTTCTTTCTCTGTGATTACAAAAACTGGCAAAGTAGCCCTAAATTTGTGAGGTTATGTGTAGACTGTCAGATAGGAGATCTGAGATTGTTTTATAGTTAGTAAAGAGAAAAGGAACACTTTCAGGCATCTTGCTGTGGGGCCCCTATAAATGTCTTTGATTACAAGAACAGAAACTCATTCAAGTTGCCTTAAGAAATGGAAGGCTTAAGTAAGGATGCATGAGAAAATAAAACAAATGTCAGACATGTGGCAAGTTGGGAGGAATCCCAGAGGCCTTTCAGGATGAGAAAGAGCTGTAGTCTGGCCAGACCTCGTGGAGACAGGACCTAACTCAGGACCAGGAAGATTGTCCCCTGATCTGTTGCAACTCCAGCATGTATCTGCGCTAACAGTACTTGATCAGTCCACATTCTACTTCTTGACCATTAACATGGCTCAGCATTTCCATTTTGGCTTCTCTGCTCATGTCTTCCTGTCACCACAACCTAACTGATGGTCTGTGTATGGACCAAGAAGGAAAGGAATATGATAATTCTGTAGTAACTGTCATCCCCCTGGTCAAAGCCCTTCTACCAGGCAGTCTTAGGGGTACTCTCTTGGTCCACACAGCTGTGGCCTAGGTCTTCTTGCCTCATCAAGGACTGTGGTTTCTCTGGAAGGGAGCAATGGTGGGGTAGACTGATAGAACATGAGACCTCTCTGGTATAAGGACCCTGAATTCTTAACTCTTGGAATCAATATAAACAGTGTTTGTGGGTCATGTGTATAATAAAGAATTGGAAGATTACTTTCAAAGCCTACACGTTCAGTAGCAATTGTGAAAAAGCCTGTATCCTTCTTCTTTTTTTTTTTTTTTTTTTTGAGGAGACTGGCTGCATCCCAGTGCAGAATGGTAGGGAAATTGCTGGGCTAGATGTTTGGGAAATGAGGAGTTGTATTTTCCATATGGATATCTTATTTTTTGCATCTGTCAAATGTGATTCTCTCAGCCACCCATGTATCCCACAGGAATAATGGCTAGGTGGCTGTCTAAATGTTGAAAGACGTTTTGACATCTCTGACAAGTGTTGTTCAATAGCTGGGTTTGTAAGATTCCAGTTCTGACAAAGGAAGATAACTTGGCTTATTACTCCAAAGATAAATTCCATATAGATGTTGTCATTTTGGGGATTACCGCCTTACAAAGCAGACTTTAAAATGTTTTGTGTTGTAGTGTGCTTTGTTCATTTACCCCTAATCTTGGAGAGTTAGTTTCACCTGAACCAGTGATTGAATATGACTTTACAAGGGAGTGCATTCTCATATTGCAGAAGGCTCTGTCCCTATTTATGACTCTGTGACGGGGTAAGAAGGATGGTTCCAGCTCCATGGGCGTGTGCCCTGTGGCAGCACAGACAGTGAGCGCATTGGCTCACTGAATCCACTGAAGGCTCTTACTCTTCTCAAGTAGCTGCAGCACGGTGGTGCCACATACAGAGAGTCAGTATTTCCTTAGATGCAGCTTCTTTTGAAAGAGGCAGAAGAGAAGTGCAGCGGGGCTTCTGCAACTGCTGGTTGAGGAAAGAATGTACTCTGTTATTGAAGGATGATCGGGATCAGCTTTCTCACCCAGCTGCTGCCTACTGAGGGGAAAGGAGCAGAGATGAATCTTTTGCTTCAGTTTCTCTTCTTACTCTGTGAAGATCCCTATCCCCTCTATTGAATTTTTTTAATGAGAAGGGAAAAATAGAGTAATGTATCAAATTAGTTTTAACGTATATATTCGTGTTTCTTCTGAGCAGGAAGATTTGTATACAGATAACCACATATTTCCAGATTAAAATCTTCAGTTTTAAACAAGTGCTAACCTTACTTTATCTTTAGTTTATACTGTAAGTCAAATTTATGCATATCTAATTTATTTTTTACAAAAATAAAACAACATTATGTTTTTTCTCATAGAATCAGGAATTAATCTGCAGCCCCTGCATGAAGATTCTGTAGCAACAGTAAAGGCATCTGCTCTCTCTAGGGTGTAAAGAGATTCTGAAAGATGGCTGAGAGCCCCAGATCCTGAATTCTGGGATTTTGTCCTGCTGTAGCCCACTCCCTGTGAGGTTGTTGGGGGATAAATGTGCTCGGGAGGCAAGGACTGAGGACACAGATGCTTGAGGGGAGGGCTGAAACCTCCAGCTTTAGTGAACTGTCCTGTCCTTCCCATGAGCCACAGGAAGGGGGGATGGATCCTACTCAGGCCTTTTCCCTCCTGAGCCCACCATTGAATCTTGGCCTTCAACCTTCCAAGAAACAAGGCTGTGGCTAGAGTATTGGGTTGGCCAAAAGGTTCATTTGTTTTTTTCTGCAAGATGGCTCTAGTAGCATTTAGTTGTCTTTAATGTCATTGAAACAATTTTGTTAGATTGTATTGTGACAGCTGTCATATCAGTGTGCATTTAAAAAAAACCCATCAAAATTGGTGAATTTTTGTGTAGCCATTTTAATACTGAAGATGGATGAAAAAAGCAACATTTTCGGCATATTATGCTTTGTTATTTCAAGAAAGATAAAAACAAAACTGAAATGCAGAAAAGGATTTGTGCAGTATATGGAGAAGGTGCTGTGACTGATCGAACATGTCAAAAGTAGTTTGCAAAGTTTCGTGCTGGAGATTTCTCGCTGGACGATGCTCCATGGTCAGGTAGACCAGTTGAAGTTGATAGCGATCAAATTGAGACATTCATTGAGAACAATCAACCTTATACCACGCTGGAGATTGCCGACATACTCAAAATATCCAGGTGAAGCGTTGATAATTATTTGCACCAGCTTTATTATGTTCATCGCTTTGATGTTTGGGTTCCACATAAGTTAAGTGAAAAAAACCTTCTTGACCGTATTTCTGCATGCAATTCTCTACTTAAACATAACAAAAATGTTCCGTTTTTAAAACCAATTGTGATGGGCAATGAAAAAATGGATATGGTACAATGTGGAATGGAAGAGATCATGGGGCAAGCGAAATGAACCACCACCAACCACACCAAAGGCCTGTCTTCATCCAAAGAAGGTGATGTTGTGTATATGGTGGGATTGGAAAGGAGTCCTCTATTATGAGCTCCTTCCGGAAAAACCAAGCAATTAATTCCAGCAAGTACTGCTCCTAATTAGACCAACTGAAAGCAGCACTCGACGAAAAGCGTCCAGAGTTAGTCAACAGAAAACACATAATCCTCCATCAGGATAACGCAAGACTGTGTGTTTCTTTAATGACCAGGCAAAAACTGTTACAGCTTGGCTGGGAAGTTCTGATTCATCCGCTGTATTCACCAGACATTGCACCTTTGGGTGTCCGGTTACTTTGGTCTTTACCAAATTCTCTTAATGGAAAAAATTTCAATTCCCTGGAAGACTATAAAAGGCACCTGGAACAGTTCTTTGCTCAAAAGTTTTGGGAAGATGGAATTATGAAGTTGCCTGAAAAATGGCAGAAGGCAGTGGAACAAAAGGGTGAATATGTTGTTCAATAAAGTTCTTGGTGAAAATGAAAAATGTGTCTTTTATTTGTACTTAAAAACCAAAGGAACCTTTTGGGCAACCCAATAATATCTTCAAACATGACTTCTTATCAGCACGTCCCCCTTAAAAGAAGTTTCCTGCATGAGGAAGAGGCAGACCAGGTGCATGCTTCCCTTAGCTGTCAAAAGCTGTCCCTTTCTATTGGAAAGAACACTTATTAGATCACTTCTGAAATTCCTAATTATTGGCATTAGTAAAATATTTGCCAAACATTAAATAGTAGGACATTAGTAGTAACCCCCAATTAGGGTCTTTTACTTTGAGAGCCCCAAATCCCATGTCAGTATGGTACTGGACTTTAACTTCTTCTTCCTTCTGGTTTTTCTCTAAATGCCTTTCCATCTTTTCCCTCGTCTCACTAATCTTGTTACCTGGTGTAGATCCTTTGGTCTGTTTGCTCCCTTTCTTACATCTTTTTTGATTTTCAAAGTTCTGTGATTCCCAGCAGCCTGCAGGACAGTGTGCTTCTTAACTAGACATAAAGGCAGTCCACAGTCTGACTCCAACTTACTTTCTGACTTTGTACTCTTTCTATGCACAAACTGCTCCTTACTCAGACTGGTCTTTGGTCCCACTGTCTACTCTCAGCATAGAATGCCCTTTCTTTTCAGTGGCCATTTGGTTTGGTAGCATTGAAAGACATTTAACCTGTTAGCCAGATCTGCATTTCCATCTGGTCTGTGTCAGATTTTAGAAAGGTGACTTTGGGCAAAATATTTAATGTCTCTCAGCCTCAATTTTCTTCTTTGTAGGATGGGATTCATAATAACACCCTGATAGGCTGCTTGTGAGCATGGTACCTGGGTTACTGCCTCGCCCGTGTCCTCTTTCCTTCCTGCCCAGCACAGAGCTCTGTGTGTAAGCTCATCATGTGTGCTTGCTGATGAAGTTACTGAACATCAGAATTGCCCAGCTGACCTGAATCACATTTCTTGATTAGCCATCCTCTGCCTGCCACTGCCACACATTCTCTAACCACATGTTTCTTAGATAAGACCCCAGCCCCTCAACTCTATCAGTAAGTACCTAAAGATATACTCTCCTAGAGTATGGAGAAAGGGGACTCTTGTACACTGTTGGTGGGAATGTAAATTGGTACAGCCACTATGTAAAACAGCATGGAGGCTCCTTAAGCTAAAAATAGAGTTACCATATGATCCAGCAATCTTACTCCTGGGCATATATCCAGAAAAGATGAAAACTCTAATTCGGAAGATACACGCACCTCAATGTTCATAGCAGCACTATTTACAATAGCCAAGGCTTGGAAGCAGTCTAAAAGTCCATCGACAGATGAATGGATAAAGAAGATGCAGTATATATGTACAATGGAATATTACTCAGCCATGAAAAAGAATGAAATAATGCCATTTGCAGCAACGTGGATGGACCTAGAGATTGTCATACTGAATGAAGTAAGTCAGAAAAGACAAATATCATATGATATCACTTATATGTGGAATCTAAAAAAATGATACAAATGAACCAATTTACAAAACAGAAATAGACTCACAGACATAGAAAACAAACTTATGGTTACGAAAGAGAAAATGGGGAGCGGGGAGGGATAAATTAGGAGGTTGGGATTAACATACACACTACAATATATAAAATAGATAAACAACAAGGATTTACTGTGTAGCACAGGGAACTATGTTCAATATCTTGTAATAACCTATAATGGAGAAGAATCTCAAAAATAATATATATGTATGTATAACTGAATCATTTTGCTGAACACCTGAAACATTGTAAATCAACTATATGTCAATAAAAAAAAAAGATTGAATGAACTTGGTGCTTTGGGAAAAAAAGAAGATACTGTCACGTCCACCTGTGATGGTGAAAATTATCCTGGACCCTCATAATGTCCTGGTGTATCTGCCCACATCAGAAATTGAAGGCAGTTTCAGGGTCACTCCATATAACGCTGAGCACTGATTCATTGTCTTTGCAGTTGTTTCCTCTCACGTATAGTGAGATTTATCATGAAGATCAAATGCTATGATTACAACTGTCATCATAAGGTATACCTCTTTAAAACAAACTTTTCCAGGGCCCAACCAACAGGCTTTTTATTCCAAACATCATTTAATAAAATGCAACATGACATTAACAGGATTGCTTATACAAACCTTTGGAGTTCATTTAAGCAGACTGTGCCCCATATTGATTCTCAGTTATAGCACGTTTGACATGAATAAACCTGCCAGTGTTCTCAAACAACAATGGTGTTGCTGTCCTGGCAGCTCTGCCCTACTCACTGTAGAGCTGAAAGCATATCTGTGTTTCTTTTGTTCACTCTATTTAAATTATGGTTTTACACCTCTCGCTCAAATGATCTTAAGCCATATGTGAGGCTTATAAATTGTAGATTTTAAAACCTAACTCCTTCTGGCCCTTCTCACTCTTCCTCTTTTTTTTCCTCCATTTTCCTTATTGTATCATGCACAAAATAAGGCTTTAAAATTTTTTCCACTCAAGGTGAGAATAACTTAAAAATTGCTTTTCTGGTTTGATTTTTCTTTCTTTTTTTTTTTTTTAGTTTTTAGCATGGGCTACAATTTCATATATATGTGTGGGTCTCATTGCATTAATTTTGTCTCTTTTCTTGCTTGTTTTTTTAAAAAAATTGTATTGGAGTATAGTTGATCTACCATGTGTAAGTTTCAGGTATACAACAGAGTGATTCAGTTATACATATCCATATCCATTCTTTTCAGATTCTTTTCCCATATAGGTTATTGCAGAATATTGAGTAGAGTTTCCTGTGCTATACAGTGGGTCCTTGTTAGTTATCAATTTTTTATATAGTAGTGTGTATATGTTAATCCCAATCTCCTAATTTATCACTTCCTCCCACGTTTCCCCTTTGGTAACCATAAATTTGATTTTGAGATCTGTGAGCCTGTTTCTGTTTTGTAAATAAGTTCACTGGTATCATTTTTTTAGATCCTGCATATAAATGGTATCATATGATATTTGCCTTTCTCTGTCTGACTGACTCCACTTAGTATGGTAATCTCCAGGTCTGTCCATGTTGCTGCAAATGGCATTTTTTCATTCTTTTTAATGGTTGTGTAATATTCTATTGTATATATGTACCACATCTTCTTTATCCATTCCTCTGTCGATGGACATTTAGGTTGCTTCCATGTCTTGGCTATTGTAAACAGCTCTGCAATGAACATTGGGGTGCCTGTATCCTTTTGAACCATGTTTTTCTCCAGATATATGCCCGGGGTGGGATTGCTGGGTCATATGTTAGCTCTAGTTTTAGTTTCTTAAGGAACCTCCATGCTGTTCTCCATAGTGGCTGTACCAATTTATATTCCCAACCAGTGTAGGAGGGTTCCCTTTTCTCCACACCCTCTCCAGCACTTATTGTTTGTAGATATTTTGATGATGGCCATTCTGACCAGTGTGAGGTGATACCTCATTGCAGTTTTGATTTGCATTTCTCTAATAATTAGTAATGTTGAGCATCTTTTCATTTACTTTTTGGCCATCTGTCTGTCTTCTTTGGAGAAATGTCTAGATTTTCTGTCCATTTTTCCGTTGGGTTGTTTGTTTTTTTGATATTAAGCTACATGAGCCATATGAGAGGAAATATTTGCTTGAGTTTATTGATGAGAGGCATAATAAGTACAACTGCATGGGTTTTTCTGTGGAAAAAAAAATTCCAGAAAGTTCCAAAAAGCAAAACTTGAATTTGCTGCACACTGGCAACTATTTACATAGCATTTACATTGTATTTACAACAACTTACATAGCATTTACATTGTATTAGGTAATACAGAGGTATTAGGTAATCTAGAGATTACTTAAAGTATATGAGAGGATGTGCATAGGTTATATGCAAACACTGTTATTTTATATAAGGGACTGGAGCATCTGTGACTTTTGGTATCCCCGCAGATACCTAGGGACGACTGAATTGTTCTGTCCAGATCCTTTTTTTTGGAGAAGAGTTATGATAGAGTTTTTTGTTTGGGGTTTTTCTGGGCTAGTAATCAGAAAGAATATCTAGTGTATCTTCTTTGAATGGAGAGATTTTATAGGCAGGCAACAGGAGCCTCCCAACCACTTCTCTCCATGAGCACTGATGGAGGGAGTGCCTGCGTGTGAGTGTGTTTTAGGATGGAAGAAAGGGAGGGTGCTAACAATAAACTGGGACACTGGGTTGCACAAAGTTGCTTGTTAATCCTTTTGAAGGAGAGACACCAGAGCTCAGCCATGTGTCCTTCCTCACAGAGTTATTCATAGTTGGAGGAGGCAAGAAATATACAGCCTCTGGTCAAGTTGGATTTTTTTTAAACTGTTGATTTTGCATTTTTTATATTACGGGCACCAGGATGAGGACAGCAATGGGAAGGAGAGGTACAGCAGCTGATATGTAGCCACTTTGTGACTTGTGTTAGGAGGGGTATCCTACTCCTTCTTCAATTTTAACTAACCCTCTCAATTTCCTGCCCTGTGGGCTGAGAACTTTTCTCCTGCTGGAAGCTCTCCCCTGTTCCCTCAGAATATAGGAAGAAGAGAAGACGGGGTCAGACCTGCCTCAGAACGATTGATAGCCCCTCTGTGGGTTTGTTCCTGAGGAAAGAAAAAGAATTGCATCTTACTTTACTTCACGTCACACCCTGCTTGGCCCTCAAATCGCTGCTCTCAGATGTGCTCTCTCCGCCACATCCTGTCTGTCTGGGGTTCCCTCCCTCTCTTTTGTTTTGCTGCTGGGCAGGCCACTAAATGTTGTGGCTAATCCCTTGTGCCTACAATCCTTCCAAGGGTGAAAAAGATGGGAGAGGGATGCTCCTGAGGGGTGAGAGGCCCAACAAGAAGAGACCCAGAAGTGCCAAGGGCAAAGCCCTATTTCCCAGTTCAGCACCAGGCCTCCTGCTTACCTGCTTCTTTGGGCATCACAGTTTAAGGCCACATTTTGGAGCTAGCAGACTTTGTTACTTATTGGCATTTTTTTCCCCTCAATTACATATTTGTCTCCACAGTTAGATACTGAGTCTCCACAGGCATGGACCCTGCCATGAACTTCTCATGCATTCTTTGCATGGCCTACACTGTAGGAGGAACGTGGCAGGGCCTCAGAATATGGGGGTTTCATTGCATTAATAGTTTGTAGCCTATCTTACTCATTCCCTTACCTTCACTTAATTACCATTTTTATCTGTTTCTTCAATGACCACCACTTGCTTGGTTCTCCCTGGAGTAGCATTTATTCTTCCAGGTGGGTCAGACTCTGCATGCCTCCAAAGCTGTCTGCAGTAGGATTGGTTTGGCCATATCTGACTTTATCTGTTGAGCTGAACCTTACCTTTTCCTCTCTTGTAACCCTGTGAAGGGCCTGCAATCTCAGGAACATGAGCCTCACTTTTTACTTAAGGAGCTTCCTTAACTACCAGGAGATGGAAGGGCCTGAGTTCTTTTTCATCAGGTCTCACTTAAATTGGCTGTGTGGTTAGAGAGTGTCCTTTCACCTCTGTGTAGTGTACTTTAATAATTGAGAGTCATCCCAGCTCCCTTAATCATGTCACTTTTGCTTTCATTAAAGTTGTCCTATTCCTTTGCCCTAGTTGTTTAATGCAGTTTTTTTCCCCTAGCCAGAATCATTTCTTTGAAGGGCAGGGACAAGACCTAATTCTTATTTATCCTTGGCTACCCTTTTTCTCCCTATAGACCAAGCGTAAGACTCCATTCAAATTAGGTGATCCATAAGTGTTTTAACCTAATTAAACCCAAGCATTTATAGAGTTCAACAGAAAGAAATGCCTTTAATACACTAGCTTCTAAACACACCTTAGAGGTCAGCTGGTCCACCTCTTTTTTTTTTTTCTTTTACAACTTTATTGGAGTATAATTGCTCCACAATGGTGTGTTAGTTTCTGCTTTATAACAAAGTGAATCAGTTATACATATACATATGTTCCCATATCTCTTCCCTCTTGCATCTCCCTCCCTCCCACCCTCCCTATCCCACCCCTCCAGGCGGTCACAAAGCACCATCTGATCTCCCTGTGCTATGCGGCTGCTTCCCACTAGCTATCTACCTTACGTTTGGTAGTGTGTATATGTCCATGCCTCTCTCTCGCTTTGTCACAGCTTACCCTTCCCCCTCCCCATATCCTCAAGTCCATTCTCTAGTAGGTCTGTGTCTTTATTCCTGTCTTACCCCTAGGTTCTTCATGACATTTTTTTTCTTTAATTCCATATATATGTGTTAGCATACGGTATTTGTCTTTCTCTTTCTGACTTACTTCACTCTGTATGACACACTCTAGGTCTATCCACCTCATTACAAATAGCTCAATTTCGTTTCTTTTTATGGCTGAGTGATATTCCATTGTATATATGTGCCACATCTTCTTTATCCATTCATTCGATGATGGACACTTAGGTTGTTTCCATTTCTGGGCTATTGTAAATAGAGCTGCAATAAACATTTTGGTACATGTCTCTTTTTGAATTATGGTTTTCTCAGGGTATATGCCCAGTAGTGGGATTGCTGGGTCATATGGTAGTTCTATTTGTAGTTTTTTAAGGAACCTCCATACTGTTCTCCATAGTGGCTGTACCAATTCACATTCCCACCAGCAGTGCAGGAGGGTTCCCTTTTCTCCACACCCTCTCCATCATTTATTGTTTCTAGATTTTTTGATGATGGCCATTCTGACTGGTGTGAGATGATATCTCATTGTAGTTTTGAGTTGCATTTCTCTAATGATTAATGATGTTGAGCTTTCTTTCATGTGTTTGTTGGCAGTCTGTATATCTTCTTTGGAGAAATATCTATTTAGGTCTTCTGCCCATTTTTGGATTGGGTTGTTTGTTTTTTTGATATTAAGCTGCATGAGTTGCTTATAAATTTTGGAGATTAATCCTTTGTCAGTTGCTTCATTTGCAAATATTTTCTCCCATTCTGAGGGTTGTCTTTTGGTCTTGTTTATGGTTTCCTTTGCTGTGCAAAAGCTTTGAAGTTTCATTAGGTCCCATTTGTTTATTTTTGTTTTTATTTCTATTTCGCTAAGAGGTGGGTCAAAAAGGATCTTGCTGTGATTTATGTCATAGAGTGTTCTGCCTATGTTTTCCTCTAAGAGTTTGATAGTTTCTGGCCTTACATTTAGGTCTTTAATCCATTTGAGTTTATTTTTGTGTATGGTGTTAGGGAGTGGTCTAATCTCATACTTTTTTACATGTAGCTGTCCAGTTTTCCCAGCACCACTTATTGAAGAGGCTGTCCTTTCTCCACTGTACATTCCTGCCCCCTTTATCAAAGATAAGGTGGCCATATGTGTGTGGGTTTACCTCTGGCCTTTCTATCCTGTTCCATTGATCTATCTTTCTGTTTTTGGGCCAGTACCATACTGTCTTGATTACTGTAACTTTGTAGTATAGTCTGAAGTCAGGGAGCCTGATTCCTCCACCTCCATTTTTTGTTCTCAAGATTGCTTTGGCTATTCGGGGTCTTTTGTTTTTCCAAACAAATTTTGAAATTTTTTGTTCTAGTTCTGTGAAAAATGCCAGTGGTAGCTTGATAAGGATTGCATTGAATCTGTAGATTGCTTTGGCTAGTAGAGTCATTTTCACAATATTGATTCCTCCAATCCAGGAACATGGTATATCTCTCCATCTATTTGTATCATCTTTAATTTCTTTCATCAGTGTCTTATAATTTTCTGCATACAGGTCTTTTGTCTCCTTAGGTAGGTTTATTCCTAGATATTTTATTCTTTTTGTTGCAATGGTAAATGGGAGTGGTTTCTTGATTTCACTTTCAGATTTTTCATCATTAGTGTACAGGAATGCCAGAGATTTCTGTGCATTAATTTTGTATCCTGCTACTTTACCAAATTCATTGATTAGCTCTAGTAGATTTCTGGTAGCATCTTTAGGATTCTCTATGTATAGTATCATGTCATCTGCAAACAGTGACAGCTTTACTTCTTCTTTTCCAATTTGGATTCCTTTTATTTCCTTTTCTTCTCTGATTGCTGTGGCTAAAACTTCCAAAACTATGTTGAATAAGAGTGGTGAGAGTGGGCAGCCTTATCTTGTTCCAGATCTCAGTGGAAATGGTTTCAGTTTTTCACCATTGAGGACGATGTTGGCTGTGGGTTTGTCATATATGGCCTTTATTATGTTGAGGAAAGTTCCCTCTATGCCTACTTTCTGGAGGGTTTTTATCATAAATGGGTGTTGAATTTTGTTGAAAGTTTTCTCTGGATCTATTGAGATGATCATAGGGTTTTTCTCCTTCAATTTGTTAATATGGTGTATCACGTTGATTGATTTGCGTATATTGAAGAATCCTTGTGTTCCTGGAATAAAACCCACTTGATCATGGTGTATGATCCTTTTAATATGCTGTTGGATTCTGTTTGCTAGTATTTTGTTCAGGATTTTTGTATCTGTGTTCATCAGTGCTATTGGCCTGTAGTTTTCTTTCTTTGTGACATCCTTGCCTGGTTTTGGTATCAGGATGTTGGGGGCCTCGTAGAATGAGTTTGGGAGTATTCCTCCCTCTGCTATATTTTGGAAGAGTTTGAGAAGGATAGGTGTTAGCTCTTCTCTAAATGTTTGATAGAATTTGCCTGTGAAGCCATCTGGTCCTGGGATTTTGTTTGTTGGAAGATTTTAAATCACAATTTCAATTTCAGTGCTTGTGATTGGTCTGTTCATATTTTCTATTTCTTCCTGATTCAGTCTTGTCAGGTTGTGCATTTCTAAGAATTTGTCCATTTCTTCCAGGTTGTCCATTTTATTGGCATAGATTTGCTTGTAGTAGTCCCTCATGATCCTTTGTATTTCTGCAGTGTCAGTTGTTACTTCTCCTTTTTCATTTCTAATTCTATTGATTTGAGTCTTCTCCCTTTTTTCTTGATGAGTCTGGCTAATGGTTTATCAATTTTGTTTATCTTCTCTAAAAGGAACCAGCTTTTAGTTTTATTGATCTTTGCTATCGTTTCCTTCATTTCTTTTTCATTTATTTCTGATCTGATTTTTATTATTTCTTTCCTTCTGCTAACTTTGGGTTTTTTTTTTTTTTTGCTCTTCTTTGTCTAATTGCTTTAGGTGCAAGGTCAGGTTGTTTATTCGAGATGTTTCCTGTTTCTTAAGGCGGGATTGTATTGCTGTAAACTTTCCTCTTAGAACTCCTTTTGCTGCATCCCATAGGATTTGGGTCATCGTGTCTCCATTGTCATTTGTTTCTAGGTATTTTTTAATTTCCTCTTTGATTTCTTCAGTAATCATTTCTTTATTTAGTGTATTGTTTAGCCTCCATATTTTTTACAGATCTTTTCCTGTAATTGATATCTAGTCTCATAGTGTTGTGGTTGGAAAAGATACTTGATACAATTTCAAGTCTCTGAAATTTACCAAGGCTTGATTTGTGACCCAAAATATGATCTATCCTGGAGAATGTTCCATGAGCACTTGAGAAAAATGTGTATTCTGTTGTTTTTGGATGGAATGTCCTATGAATATCAATTAAGTCCATCTTGTTTAATGTATCATTTAAAACTTGTGTTTCCTTATTTATTTTCATTTTGGATGATCTGTCCATTGTTGAAAGTGGGGTGTTAAAGTCCCCTACTATGAATGTATTACTGTTGATTTCCTCTTTTATGGCTGTTAGTATTTGCCTTATGTATTGAGGTGCTCCTATGTTGGGTGCATAAATATTTACAATTGTTATATCTTCTTCTTGGGTAGATCCCTTGATCATAATGTAGTGTCCTTCTTTGTCTCTTCTAATAGTCTTTATTTTAAAGTCTATCTTGTCTGATATGAGAATTGCTACTCCAGCTTTCTTTTGGTTTTCACTTGCATGGAATATCTTTTTCCATCCCCTTACTTTCAGTCTGTATGTGTCTCTAGGTCTGAAGTGGGTCTCTTGTAGACAGCATATACATGGGTTTTGTTTTTGTATCCATTCAGCCAATCTGTGTCTTTTGGTGGGAGCACTTAGTCCATTTACATTTATGGTAATGATCGATATGTATGTTCCTATTCCCATTTTCTTAATTGTTTTGGGTTCGTTATTGTAGGTCTTTTCCTTCTGTTGTGTTTCTTGCCTAGAGAAGTTCCTTTAGCATTTGTTGTAAAGCTGGTTTGGTGGTGGTGAACTCTCTCAGCTTTTGCTTGTGTGTTAAGATTTTAATTTCTCCATCAAATCTGAATGAGATCCTTGCTGGGCAGAGTAATCTTGGTTGCAGGTTTTTCTCCTTCATCACTTTA
The DNA here is from genome assembly GCF_025265405.1 of Mesoplodon densirostris. Lineage (NCBI taxonomy): Eukaryota > Metazoa > Chordata > Mammalia > Artiodactyla > Ziphiidae > Mesoplodon > Mesoplodon densirostris. The sequence goes on along the minus strand of NC_082665.1, from coordinate 153,224,633 downwards.
AATATGTCCTGCCAGTCCCTTCTGGCTTGCAGAGTTTCTGCTGAAAGATCAGCTATTAACCTTATGGGGATTCCCTTGTGTGTTATTTTTTTTTCCCTTGCTGCTTTTAATACGTTTTCTTTGTATTTAATTTTTGGCAGTTTGATTAATGTGTCTTGGCATATTTCTCCTTGGATTTATTCTGTATGGGACTCTGTGCCTCCTGGACTTGATTCACTATTTCCTTTCCCATAGTAGGGAAGTTTTCAACTATAATCTCTTCAAATATTTTCTCAGTCCCTTTCTTTTTCTCTTCTTCTTCTGGAACCCCTATAATTCAAATGTTGCTGCGTTTAATGTTGTCCCAGAGGTCTCTGAGACTGTCCTCAATTCTTTTCATTCTTTTTTCTTTATTCTTCTCTGCAGTAGTTATTTCCACTATTTTATCTTTAGGTCACTTATCCGTTCTTCTGCCTCAGTTATTCTGCTATTGATCCCATCTAGAGTATTTTTAATTTCATTTATTGTGTTGTTCATCGTTACTTGTTTCATCTTTAGTTCTTCTAGGTCCTTGTTAAATGTTTCTTGCATTTTCTCTATTCTATTTCCAAGATTTTGGATCATCTTTACTATCATTATTCTGAATTCTTTTTCAGGTAGACTGCCTATTTCCTCTTCATTTGTTAGGTCTGGTGGGTTTTTATCTTGCTCCTTCACCTGCTGTGTGTTTTTTTGTCTTCTCATTTTGCTTATCTTACTGTGTTTGGGGTCTCCTTTTTGCAGGCTGCAGGTTCATAGTGCCCATTGTTTTTGGTGTCTGTCCCCAGTGGCTAAAGTTGGTTCAGTGGGTTGTGTAGGCTTCCTGGTGGAGGGGACTAGTGCCTGTGTTCTGGTGGATGAGGCTGGATTTTGTCTTTCTGGTGGGCTGGTCCACGTCTGGTGGTGTGTTTTGGGGTGTCTGTGGACTGATTATGATTTTAGGCAGCCTCTCTGCTAATCTGTGGGGTTGTGTTCCTGTCTTGCTAGTTGTTTGGCATAGGGTGTCCAGCACTGTAGCTTGCTGGTCGTTGAGTGAAGCTGGGTGTTTGTGTTGAGATAGAGATCTCTGGGAGATTTTCGCCATTTGATATTCCATGGAGCTGGGAGGTCTCTTGTGGACCAGTGTTCTGAAGTTGGCTCTCCCACCTCAGAGGCACAGCAGTGACTCCTGGCTGCAGCACCAAGAGCCTTTCATCCACATGGCTCAGAATAAAAGGGAGAAAAAGTAGAAAGAAAGAATTAATAGAAGTAGAAAGAAAGAAAGGAGGGAGGAAGGAGGGAAGGAAGGAGGGAAGGAAGAAAAAAAGAAAGAAAGAAGATAAAGTAAAATAAAATAAAGTATGATAAAATATAATAAAGTTATTAAAATAAAAAATAATTATTAAGACAAAACAAAGAAACAAACAAACAAAAACGGACGGATAGAACCCTGGGACAAATGGTGGAAGCAAAGCTGTACAGACAAAATCTCACACAGAAGCATACACATACACACTCACAAAAAGGGGAAAAGGGGAGAAAATCATAAATCTTGCTCTCAAAGTCCACCTCCTCAATTTGGGATGATTCGTTGTCTATTCATGTATTCCACAGACGTAGGGTACATCAAGTTGATTGTGGAGATTTAATCCGCTGCTCCTGAGGCTGCTGGGAGAGATTTCCCTTTCTCTTCTGTGTTCTCACTGCTCCCGGGGCTCAGCTTTGGCTTTGGCCCCGCCTCTGCATGTAGGTTGCTGGAGGGCATCTGTTCTTCACTCAGACAGGACGGGGTTAAAGGAGCAGCTGCCTCGGGGGCTCTGGCTCAGTCAGGCCAGGGGGAGGGAGGGGTGCGGAGTGCGGGGTGAGCCTGCGGCGGCGGAGGCCGGCGTGACATTGCACCAGCCTGAGGCACGCCGTGCGGTCTCCCGGGGAAGCCGTCCCTGGATCCCGGGACCCCGGCAGTGGCGGGCTGCACAGGCTCCCTGGAAGGGGGGCATGGACAGTGACCTGTGCTCGCACACAGGCTTCCTGGTGGTGGCAGCAGCCGCCTTAGCGTTTCATACCCGTCTTTGGGGTGCGCGCTGATACCCGTGGCTCGCGCCCGTCTCTGGGATCCGTGATTTTAGCCGCAGCTCGCGCCCCTCTCTGGAGCTCCTTTAAGCAGCACTCTTAATCCCCTCTCCTCGCGCACCAGGAAACAAAGAGGGAAGGAAAAGTCTCTTGCCTCTTCGACAGGTCCAGACTTTTCCCTGGACTCCCTCCCGGCTAGCCGTGGCGCACTAACCCCCTTCAGGCTGTGTTCACGCCACCAACCCTAGTCCTCTCCGTGCGCTCTGACCGAATCCAGGGCCTCAGCTCCCAGTCCCGCCCTTCCCGGCAGGCGAGCAGACAAGCCTCTCGGGCTGGTGAGTGCCAGTCGGCACCGATCCTCTGTGTGGGAATCTCTCCGCTTTCCCCTCCGCACCCCTGTTGCTGCGCTCTCCTCCACGACTCCGAAGCTTTCCCCCTCTGCCACCCGCTGTCTCCGCACACGAAGGGGCTTCCTAGTATGTGGAAACCTTTTCTCCTTCACGGTTCCCTCCCACTGGTGCAGGTCCCATCCCTATCCTTTTGTCTCTGTTTATTCTTTTTTCTTTTGCCCTACCCAGGTATGTGGGGAGTTTCTTGCCTTTTGGGAGGTCTGAGGTCTTCTGTCAGCGTTCAGTAGGTGTTCTGTAGGAGTTGTTCCACGTGTAGATGTATTTCTGGTGTATCTGTGGGGAGGAATGTGATCTCCGTGTCTTACTCTTACGCCATCTTCCCCAGAAGTCTCCTGGTCCACCTCTTTTTATGATCAATTTATTGATTTAGTTATTTCTTCATTCATCCCTCCCTCCTTCCCTCTATTTTGTACCAGGCACTGTGTAAGGAGCAAGGAATCTGAGGTGAATATAGACATGGAGCTTACTATCAAATAGGGAAGATAGACAATAAACAAATAATAAAGTCTGAAAGCTGTAAGTACTGGGAGCTACAGAAGCCCACCACGGGGAGCTATCTTAGGGTCCAAGGAGGCTTTTGTGAGAATGTAAGGTTTAAACTGGGGATTGTCAACCCAGAGAAGGGAAGTGACTTGCCCAAGGCCAGTAAGTACCTCCTGTGTAGCAGAGCTTGGCCTGTAACCCAGATTTCTACCCTTCCCTGGGTTTATTCCCCTGAATTTCATGAGAATGCTGTGAAAACTCTCATCATTAAAGTACTTTGATCTTCTGAATTTCATTGTGTACACACCTCTTAGCTATTACATGACTAGCTTACATTTTGATGAGAAAACCTTATATATATTTTCCTTCCTTGCTACCTGTGAAGCAATGTGCAATGCTTTAGTACCTTCCCTGCTTCTGGAGTCGTTATTGGCTTGCCTTCTATTAACCTTCTCTCAATCCTGTGATAGTTTATGTTCTTCATAAGTTTTAAGTCTTATTTAATTTCCCCTAACTCATTAGGAGATTTTAAACTTTGTCCTACAGGGTGGTAAAAATTAAGGACTCAGGAATTATAGAAATTGAGAGTGGCCAAAAGGTAAGTGATGAAAAGTAAGAACTTTAATAAAAAATTTAAAATTTCAGAATAAACTTCAGGGGTTCTCTGAGATGAGCCTTAAGAGTAGAGACTGGAAAGGCATCTTTTTGCCAATTTTTCCTAACTCTTCAAACCTTGTTATATAGAGGGCTTGGCTAGAGATGCCAACTGGCAAAAACTAAGAGAACTTCATGTATCTACGCACAAATTTTTCACGTAGTATGCATGGGAGGAAGAGCAAGGCAGTGGGGATGGAGTCCTTGGAAGGAAGATGTTAGAAAGGGGCCCTCTTAACCTATAGATAGAGTGGGTATTCTGCATTGGGCCTGTACAGATCGTCCTATGATAGAAACATTTTATCATTCTGTATTAGTTTGCAGAGAAATATAGAAAATATGATTTGTGCAAGGTCACATATCTGGTTAATGAAGTCTTGAACTGTGTGGAATTGTCTGCAAAATGTTTACATTTAAGGGCATTTTTTTCTGGGCGGGTCTGTTTTCATAAGATTCTCAAACAGGGTTCTCATCACAGAAAGGTTAAGAATAATGGTACTAGCAGAAAATACTGATTTTAAAAAGTTTGGAGTGATAGAATCTTTCCATATGTGTCATGAAAATCAGAAATTGTTTAAAAATTGCTCTTTTATTGTATAATAGAAGCTTACACATGACAAAAATCACAAGATTTAAAGATGTGACTAACTGAAAAATATTTAGAGCATGTTTACTGTTAATATCTCTAACATGCAAGTAGAAACCCATCGGCAGTGTGTTTCAACAACAAGATGGTGTTGGCAAGAGTGAAGACCTCTGGAAGGCTATGGTTGGTTGGGTCTATGTTGTTATAACCTTTCTGGAGGGCAGTGTAGCAGCATACATAACTATGTAAGATGTGCATACACTTTGGTTGAGCAATTCAACTTCTAGAATTTGTCTAGAGATGGCAATTGTACAGCTACTGAAAGATGCATGCACAGAGATACCCATGGCAGGTTTGTGTTTGATAAGAAAAAACTAGAAATAACCTAAGTATCCATTACTAGGAGACTTGTCACTAAATAATGGTACGTGTCTACGATGGAATACTTGGTAGCCATTAATAATGATAAAGTTCTTCTGAACAGAGAGCTAGGAAATGAACCTACACTTATATGGTCACTTAATCTATGACAAAGGAGGCAAGGGTATATAATGTGGAAAAGACAGCCTCTTCAAAAAGCAATGTTGGGAAAACTGGACAGCTACATGCAGAAGAATCACACTGGACTTTTTTCTCATACCATGTACAAAAATAAACTCAAAATGGATTAAAGACTTAAATATGAGACCTGAAACCATAAAACTCCTAGAAGAAAACATAGGCAGTTCACTCTGTGACACTGGTCTTACCAATATTTTTTTTGATCTGTCTCCTTGGGCAAGGGAAACAAAAGCAACAATAAACAAATGGGACTATATCAAACTAAAAAGCTTTTCTCTGTGAAGGAAACTATTAACAAAATGAAAAGGCAGACTACTGAATGGGAGAAGATGTTTGCAAATGATACATCCAATAAGGGGGTTAATATCTAAAATATACAAAGAACTCATACAACTCAACATAAAAAAAAACTTAAAAAATGGACAGATCTGAATAGATATTTTTCCAAAAAAGACATACAGATGGCCAAGAGAAACATGAAAAGATGCTCAACATCACTAATCATCAGGAAAATGCAAATCAAAAACCACAAAACCTTACAACTGTCAGAATGGCTATCATCAGAAAGGCAACAGATAACAAGTATTGGCCAGGATGTGGAGATAAGGGAACCCTTGTGCACTGTTGGTGGGAATATAAATTGGTGCAGCCACTATGGAAAACAGTATGGAGGTTCCTCAAGAAACTAAAAATAGATCTATCATATGATCCAGCAATTCCACTCCTGGGTATATATCTGAAGAAAACGAAAATAGTAATTCAAAAAGATACAAGTACCCCGATGTTCATAGCAGCATTATTTACAATAGCCAAGACATGGAAACAACTGAAATGTCCATTAATAGATGAATGGATAAAGAAGACACACACGCACACATCCGTATACATATACAGACTGGAATATTAGCCATAAAAATGAAATCTTGTCATTTGTGATGAGATGGATGGACCTAGAGGGTATTATGCTAAGTGAAATATGTCAGGGAAAAACAAATACCATATGATTTCACTTATACGTAGAACCTAAGAAAAAAAACAAGTGAGCAAACATTACAGAAACAGAGTCATTGATACAGAGAATAAACGGTCTGGTTGCAAGATTTGCGGGGGTTCGGGGGGCAGTGGGTGAAATAGGTGAGGGAGATTAAGAGATACAAACTTCCAATTATAAAATGAGTCACAGGGATGAAATGTACAGCATGGGGAATATAGTCAACAAAATTATAATAACTTTGTATGGTGTCAGAGGGTAACTAGTCTTATTGAGATCATTTTGTAATGTATAGAAATATCAAATCACTATGTTCTAATATAACTAACAGTATGGTATGTAAATTATACTTCAATTAAAAAAAGGTACTTTATTTTTATGGAAAGATATCTCTGACAAATTAGTAAGTTAAAATAATTCTGATCACAGAAAATCTTAAATAATTCCTTCACCCAGTTTTTCTTTATCTGACGTGGATGTTTCCTCTAGCATCATCATATTGTTGTTTTCTTTAATAGATCTTCATTGGAGTATAATTGCTTCACAATACTGTGTTAGTCCTGTTGTACAACAAAGTGCATTAGCCATATGCATACATATGTCCCCATATTCCCCCCCTCTTGAGCCTCCCTCCCATCCTCCCTATCCCACCTCTCTAGGTCCTCGCAGAGCACCCAGCTGATCTCCCTGTGCTATGCTGCTGCTTCCCACTAGCTATCTGTTGTACGTTTGGTAGTGTATATGTGTCGATGCTACCCTCACTTCACCCCAGCTTCCCCTCCCTCCACCGTGTCCTCAAGTCCATTCTCTATGGCTGTGTCTTTATTCCTGCCCTCTCACTAGGTTCATCAGTATCATTTTTTTTTTCTTTTTAGATTCCATATATACGTGTTAGCATACGGTATTTGTTTTTCTCTTTCTGACTTACTTCGCTCTATGACAGACTCTAGGTCCATCCACCTCACTACAAATAACTCAATTTCGTTTCTTTTCATGGCGGAGTGATATTCCATTGTATATATGTGCCACATCTTCTTTATCCATTCATCTGTTGATGGACATTTAGGTTGCTTCCATGTCCTAGCTATTGTAAATAGTGCTGCATTGAACATTGTGCTACATGTCTCTTTTTGAATTCTGGTTTTCTCAGGGTATATGCCCAGTAGTGGGATTTCTGGGTCATATGTTAGTTCTATTTTTAGTTTTTTAAGGCACCCCCATACTGTTCTCCATAGTAGCTGTATCAATTTACATTCCCACCAACAGTGCAAGAGGGTTCCCTTTTCACCACACAGTTTCCATCATTTGTTGTTTCTAGATTTTTTGATAATGGCCATTCTGACCAGTGTGCGGTGATACCTCATTATAGTTTTGATTTGCATTTCTCTAATAATGAGTGATGTTGAACGTGTTTTCATGTGCCTTTTGGCCATCTGTATGTCTTTGGTGAAATGTCTAGGTCTTCTGCCCATTAAATTCAATTGTTCGTTTTTTGATATTGAGCTCCATGAGCTGTTTGTATATTTTGGAGATTAATCCTTTGTCCATTGTATCATTTGCAAATATTTTCTCCCATTCTGAGCATTGTCATTTTGTCTTTTTTTTTTTTTTTTCTTTTGCGGTACGCGGGCCTCTCACTGTTGTGGCCTCTCCCGTGGCGGAGCACAGGCTCTGGACGTGCAGGCTCAGTGGCCATGGCTCACGGGCCCAGCTGCTCCAAGGCATGTGGGATCTTCCCGGACCGGGACACGAACCCGTGTCCCCTACATTGGCAGGTGGGCTCTCAACCACTGTGCCACCAGGGAAGCCCCCATTTCATCTTTTTTATGGTTTTCTTTGCTGTGCAAAAGCTTTTAAGTTTAATTAGGTCCCATTTGTTTAGTTTTGTTTTTATTTCCATTACTCTAGGAGGTGGGTCAGAAAAGATCTTGCTGTGGTTTATGTCAAAGAGTGTTTTTCCTGTGATTTCCTCTAAGAGTTTTGTAGTGTCTGGTCTTACATTTAGGTCTTTAATCCATTTAGAGTTAATTTTTGTGTATCGCATTAGATAATGTTCTAATTTCATTCTTTTACATGTAGCTGTCTAGTTTTCCCAGCAGCACTTATTGAAGAGGCTGTCTTTTCTCCATTGTATGTTCTTCCCTCCTTTGTCATAAATTAGGTGACCATATGTATGTGAGTTTATCTCTGGGCTTCCTATCCTGTACCATTGATCTATATTTCTGTTTTTGTGCCAGTACCATACTGTCTTGATTACTGTGGCTTTGTAGTATAGTTTGAAGTTGGGGAGCCTGATTCCTCCAGCTTTGTTTTTCTTTCTCCTGATTGCTTTGGCTATTTGGCATCTTTTGTGTTTGCATACGAATTGTAAAATTTTTTGTTTTAATTCTGTGAAGAATGCTATTGGTAGTTTGATAGGGATTGCATTGAATCTGTAGATTGCTTTAGGTAGTATAGTCATTTTTACAACATTGATCCTTCCCATCCAAGAACATGGTATATTTTTCCATCTGTTTATGTCATCTTTGATTTCTTTCATCAGTGTTTTATAGTTTTCTGAGTACAAGTCTTTCGCCTCCTTAGGTAGGCTTATTCCTAGGTATTTTATTCTTTTTGTTGCAGTGGTAAATGGGATTGTTTCCTTAATTTCTCTTTCTGATTTTTCGTTATTAGTGTATAGGAATCCCAGAGATTTCTGTGCATTAATTTTGTATCCTTACCGAATTCATTGATTAGTTCTAGTTGTTTTCTTGTGGCATCTTTAGGATTTTCATGTCATCTGGAAGCAGTGACAGTTTTACTTCTTCTTTTCCAATTTGTATTCTTTTTATTTCTTTTTCTTCTCTGATTGCCGTGACTAGGACTTCCAAAACTATGTTAAATAAGAGTGATGAGAGTGGACATCCTTGTCTTGTTCCTGATCTTAGTGGAAATGCTTTCAGTTTTTCACCACTGAGTATGATGTTTGCTGTGGGTTTGTCATATATGGTCTTTATTATGTTGAGGTAGCTTCCCTCTATGCCCATTTTCTGGAGAGTTTTTATCATAAATGGGTGTTGAATTTTGTCAAAAGCTTTTTCTGCATCTATTGTGATGATCTTATGGGTTTTATTCCTTAATTTGTTAATATGGTGTATCACATTGATTGTTTTGTGTATATTGAAGAATCCTTGCATCTCTGGCATAAATCCCACTTGATCATGGTGTATGAGCCTTTTAATATCTTGTTGGATTCTGTTTGCTAGTATTTTGTTCAGGATTTTTGCATCTATGTTCATCAGTGATATTGGTTTATAGTTTTCTTTTTTGTGATATCTTTGTCTGGTTTTGGTATCAGGGTGATGGTAGCTTCGTAGAATGAATTTGGGAGTTTTCCTCCCAGTGCAGTTTTCTGGAAGAGTTTGAGAAGGATCAGTGTTAGCTCTTCTCTAAATGTTTGATAGAAATCGCCTGTGAAGCCATCTGGTCCTGGACTTTTGTTTGTCGGAAGATTTTTGATTACAGTTTCAATTTCATTACTTGTGATAAATCTGTTTATATTTTCTGATTTTTACTGGTTCAGTCTTGGAAAATTGTACCTTTCCAAGAATTTGTCCATTTCTTCATGGTTGTCCATTTTATCAGCATATAGTTGTTTGTAGTAGTCTTTTATAATTCTTTGAATTTCTGCAGTGTCAGGTATGATTTATCCCTTTTCATTTCTAATTTTATTGATTTGCATCCTCTCCCGTTTTTTCTTGATGAGTCTGGCTAAGGGTTGATCAATTTTGTTTATCTTCTCAAAGAAGCAGCTTTTAGTTTCATTGATCTTTGCTATTGTTTTCTTTGTTTCTACTTCATTTATTTCTGCTCTGATCTTTATGATTTCTTTCCTTCTACTGACTTTAGGTTTTCTTTGTTCTTCTTTCTCTAGGTGCTTTAGGTGTAGTGTTAGATTGTTTGAGATTTTTCTGGTTTCTTGAGGTGAGATTGAATTGGTATAAACTTCCCTCTTAGAACTGCTTTTCCTGCTCCCACAGGTTTTGGGTCGTGTTTTTGTTGTCATTTGTTTCCATGTATTTTTTATTTTCTTTGATTTCTTCAGTGATCTCTTGGTTACTTAGTAGCACACTGTTTAGCCTCCATGTATTTGTGGTTTTTTCCTGTAATTGATTTCCAGTCTCATAGCGCTGTGGTCAGAAAAGATGCTTGATACAATTTCAACTTACTTAAATTTTCCGAGGCTTGGTTTGTGACCCAAGATGTGATCTATTCTGGAGAATGTTCTCTGTGCACTTAAGAAGAAAGTGTATCCTGCCACTTTCAGGTGGAATGTTCTATAGATATGAATTAAATCTATCTGGTCTAATGTGTCAGTTAAAGCTTGTGTTTCCTTATTTATTTTCTGTTTGGATGATCTGTGTGTTGGTGTAAGTGGGGTGTTTAAGTCCCCTACAATTATTGTGTTAATGTCGATTTCCCCTTTCATGGTTGTTAGCATTTGCCTTATGTATTGAGGTGCTCCTACATTGGGTGCATAAACATTTGTAATTGTTACATCTTCTTCCTGGATTGGTCCCTTGATCATTACGTAGTGTCCTTCCTTATCTCTTGTAACAGTCTCTATTTTAAAGTCTATTTTACCTGATACGAGTGTTGCTGCTCCAGCTTTCTTCTGATTTCCATTTGCATGGAATATTCTTTTCCATCCCTTCACTTTCAGTCTGTATGTGTCCCTAGGTCTGAAGTGGGTCTCTTGTAGACAGCCTACATATGGGTCTTGTTTTTGTATCCATTCAGGCAGTCTGTGTCTTTTGGTTGGGGTATTTAATACATTTACATTAAGGTTATTATCCATATGTATGTTCCTATTACCATTTTCTTAATCGTTTTGGGTTTGTTTTTGTGGGTCTTTTTCTTCTGTTGTGTTTCCTGCCTAGAGAAGTTTCTTTAGCATTTGTTGTAAAGCTGGTTGGATGGTGCTGAATTCTCTTAGCTTTTGCTTGTCTGAAAACCTTTTGATTTCTACGTCAAATCTGAATGAGATCCTTGCTGGGTAGAGTAATCTTTTTTTTTTTTTTTTTGCGGTACACGGGCCTCTCACTGTGTGGCCTTTCCCATTGTGGAGCACAGGCTCCGGACACACAGGCTCAGCAGCCATGGCTCACGGGCCCAGCCAGTCTGTGGCATGTGAGATCTTCCCGGACTGGGGCACAAACCCGCGTCCCCTGCATCGTCAGGCGGACTCTCAACCACTGCGCCACCAGGGAAGCCCCTGGGTAGAGTAATCTTGGTTGTAGGTTTTTCTCTTTCATCACTTTAAGTACACCCTGCCACTCTCTTCTGGCCTGCAGAGTTTCTCCTGAAAAATCAGCTGATAACCTTATGGGGATCCCTTTGTAAGTTATTTTTTGTTTTTCCCTTACTGCTTTTAATATTTTTTCTTTGAATTTAATTTTTGTTAGTTTGATTAATATGTGTGTTGGTGTGTTTCTCCTAGGGTTTATCCTGTATGGGACTCTCTGTGCTTCCTGGGCTTGGGTGACTATTTCCTTTCCCATGTTAGGGAAGTTTTCCACTATAATCTCTTCAAATATTTTCTCAGTCCCTTTCTTTTTCTCTTCTTCTTCTGGGACCCCTATAATTTGAATGTTGGTGTGTTTAGTGTTGTTCCAGAGGTCTCTGAGATTGTCTTCAGTTCTTCTCATTCTTTTTTCTTGATTCTGCTCCTCGGCAGTTATTTCCACCATTTTGTCTTCCAGCTCACTTATTCATTCTTGTGCCTCAGTTATTCTGTTATTGATTCCTTCTAGTTTATTTTTCATTTCAGTTATTGTGTTGTTCATCTCTGTTTGTTTGTTCTTTAGTTCTTCTAGATCTTTGTTAAACATTTCTTGAATTTTCTCAATCCGTGCCTCCAATGTATTTCTGAGATTCTGGATCATCTTTACTGTCATTACTCTGAATTCTTTTTCTGGTAGGTTGTCTATTTCCTCTTCATTTAGTTATTCTTGTAGGTTTTTACCTGGCTCCTTCATCGGTGACATATTTTTATGCCATCTCATTTTTTCCCCCTTTTTTTATGAGTGAGATTGTGTTCCTATCTTACTGGTTGTTTGGCCTGAGGCTTCCAACACTGGAGTTTGTAGGCTGTTGGGTAGAGCTGGGTCTTGGTGCTGAGATGAGGACCTCCAGGAGACCTCACTCTGATTAATATTCCTTAGGGTCTGAAGTTCTCTGTTAGTCCAGTGGGTCAGACTTGGAGCTCCCAGTGCAGGAGCTTCGGCACAACCCCTGGCTCATGAACCAAGACCCCACAAGCTACATGGGGCAGCCAAAAAAAAAGGAGAACAATAACAAAGTAAAAAATAAATAAAATTCGACTAGGAAACTAACAGCTATCTTAGCAAAAATATAAAAATAAAAATATAGATGAAAGAACAACCAGAAGGTAAAACAGAACCGTGATAGTAAAAAAGAGGAGGAGAGAAAAAAAAAAAAAGGTGGAAAAGGCCTTGGCTGTGGAGGGTGGGGCCTAAGCAAGGGTGAGGTTTGAGTGGTGGGCGGGGCCTATGCTTCGGACCCACAGGGCTGGAAAAGGCCATAGGGGGTGTGGGGGTTGGGGCTTAGGCTCAACAGAAGGGGCCCAGGGTGCCTCCTGCCTCTGGTCTCAGAGGGCGGGGGACCCCACCTGGGAACCCAGCAGTCTTCCTAGGCTCAAGTGAGGGGCAGGGGGCAAACGCTCTCCACTCCTCCTCCTGCTCCTCTGGTCCTGGAGGGCCCCTCCCAGTTGACTCTCTTGTTCTCTCCTATGCCCTCCTCCCTCCTATGCCCACAAGACCAACCCAGCCCAGAGGGGACCTCTGAGGGCATAGGATCCGGCCAGAGATCCAGGCAGACTCCGCTGGCTGATTGGGGAGGGGAAATGCTGGGTGTGCTCCCCCCAATATGTACCTCCGAGGGTCCCTCCAGGTGTGGGAACCCCTCCCTCCTTTCAGCCACCCCTCAGGGGCGCTGGTCCTGTCCGGCCTCCACTTTTCCTCTACGTCCTACTGGTTCACTTGGGTGTTCATCCCGTCTCCTTGGGTGTCGGGATCCCCCACCAGCATCTTGCAGGTGTCCTAGTTGTGGGGAGACACAAACTCTGCATCTTCCCACACCACCATCTTGACTCCACCGCCTCCATATTTGTTTTTGACATTGGAAAATCATAACCTCTTGAGTGAAGGCAAAATAATATCCATGAAACCTTTTTAGAGTTTTTGATAATTTTATTAATTCTCCATTAACATCTCATTATTTAAAACTTTTAATTTTCGGTGGGCTTAGAAAGTAAAAACATCTATCTGCAGCTAATGGACATTCTTTTGGGCCAAAGGCTAGGAACACATGGTCTAAAGAATCTCTTAAAGGAAGTTAGTTAATGTCCTCTGCCATCCAATCTCCTCTTTTACTTTTATGAGAATCTGTGCTAAGGGGAATCTTTGAGAGCATATTCCAACTCAGGACATGTATACTGCCTTAGAAACTTGAAGCAAGTATTAAATGAAACTTACTTTCACAGAATTAAATTTGTTTCATTCTGAAATCTGGTGATACTATTTAATGCCAGTTCATTTCTACAAAGACTTATCAAGCCCTTGTGGATTCAGGGAGAAGAAAGATGGGAGACAACACTTCTGAGGACTTTAGCCAGTCCCCTGGGGCATGCTGAGGGCTCACTGGTGACCTTGGGTTTAGAGTGAGAGCATTCAACAGAATTCTGTGTCTTTCCTCTCTCTGGGCCTGTGTGTGAAGGAGTGAAGAGAGGAAGTCAGCCAGGGTGTGGCTTTGCCCAGTGAGCGGGTCCCTGTGAGAGTGGGAGGGATTTTCACTCAGGGAGGGAGTGGTTATGACAATTGACAATGGAATTTAAACTGGTGAAGGAGGTGAGGCCAGACAGGAGGAGGCTGAGGGAAAGTGAGAAGTGGGAGGATCAGCAGGTCTAACTGGGGTCACTGGAGTGGGGGTACCAGAGATGGGAAACTGAGAGGATGGTGGTAGTTGGAGAGGAACGTGGAGGAATTTCAGTTAAGAACTGGTGTGTGTTCTTGGAGTTAGGGTGAAGGACAGGGACTGAGAAGTGGGGGATTGGAAGCACCATCTACGTGGACACCGAATTCACCTAGAATTGTGGCCACCATAGTGATGAAGAGTGACAGGGAGCCAGGAAACCAGATCTTCCTAGAATGCGGGAAAATGGGTGGTATGATCTGATTTTTTGTGATTCAGAACTCAGAGTTTTTACAGAAGAAGAAAGAGGGACAGTGGTCCAGATGTGGTGATGAGAAGCAGTAAGAACGTCCACCCTACCTCTAAGCCCTGTGGTTTGAGAATGTGGGGAGAAAATAGACACCACTTGAGAGGACTGGGAGTGGGAGAGCAGTGTCCTCAGGGAACAGCCAAGTAGGAAGATAGAGGGAGCATTCAGAGAGAAAGAGAATCTTCCTGATGGCTACCTGTGAGTTCCAGAGAGCACAGGAAAAGGGGCTTCAGACACTGAGAGGGAGAGGATGAGAAGTAAGGTCAAGAAAAAAGTATGAAAGAGGCTGTTTGAGCATAAAAGTTGGAGGAATGAGAAGTGACTTGGGCTTCTCATTGTGTCTGTTGTCAACAGGAATAAAAGGTATAATGAAATTAGTCCTGATATTCCCAAGGCTGAATATAGGGAATGGGATGGCAGGCAGGCAGTGTGGATATTGGAGCACCCAGTGTTCTGGGTCTTCAAACAGACTCCTGCTTGAGGAGTAGTCTAACCCCAGCTAGAGGAGGGGTTATCTTAATTCTGAGCACTCAGCTCATCCTTATCCCTGCCCAAGGAAGGGTAAAGAGCAGGAGAGGGTCATGGAAGGCTCTTCTGCTTTATTCAGCTTTGTGATCACTTCACATATTTCACACATGGACAGCATCACTTTGACTGTGACATATTCTGCTAATTACTTTGTGCCTGATAAAGTGCCCTCCTTCTTTTCTTTTTTCTTTCCTTCCCATTTACCCATTTGTACTACTTGTGTCTGGACAGACGAAGGCCGTAATGTGTGCTAGTCTGAGGGCAGAGCATTGCAATATGCCCTATAGGGCTCTGCTCAGTTAGATACTGTCTGCAAGAAGGCATTTGGTTTAAAACCAGGGATCACTTCTGCCAACCTCAGGGGCATCAGTTCTATCTTCTGGGCAATCCAAACAGAATTCCGTAGTACAAGCCAAAGAAACTAAACAACTACATGTATGAACTGACCTTTCAGTGACCTATTTTAGGGAAATTAATTTGTGTTTAACTCTTTGTGAGTACTGGATTTAAAATTCAAAATGAACTCCTTGATAAGTCCTGACTGCCTCCCTGTGGACAGATGCTAGTTTCTTAATTCTCACAAGAAGAGATCCAAGAGAGATTTGTCAAAAGGACCTAATTTTAATTTTAACTCCTCTTTCTGGAATCCTGCTACCTTTATAAGGGTATCACACAGAAATGACATTTCATGAAACATTTGAGTTGTTTTAACATTTCATTTCTAAAGCTCTACTTTGTGTGTGAGGGGAATTCTCAGAAATGAATCATACTTTTCAAAACAAAGGGAGGGAACAAATGTGAATATAAAGGTTGGTTAGAGAAGGAAACACATTTTTCTTGTGGAAGATTACAGCATGTGGTAGAGGTTTCAGAGGTGGACTGAAGCAGGGGAAGATGGCACTGATGAAATCATGATTTTAAAGGTACCCCTTCCCTCCTTACAAAGAAATCTATCCTACAGATCACTTACATAGTACATAAATAATAAACACAACCAAGTTTTACTGGCATTTTTTTTTCCAACTTTGCATTGACACTTCCTCATATCTGCAGTATAGTCATGGTCATAGTTTGGTCCCTGCAAGATTCTGAAAGTCCTGAGATAGCAAAGTTAAATCACATCCCTGCCAGGCTGTAAACTTTTAGAAAGCAGGACAAGACATTTTATGTCTTACACAATGACTTTGGGGAAATGATCTCACCCTTTGGGATGTCCTAGATGCCAAAGTCACAATGACACGATACTTCAATGAATGTAAATGTATTCAATGTATATTTGTTGACTAAATTAAATTATGGCCAGTGTATTATTTAGTACTGTATATTCTTTTCTAATTCTGTGGCTGCTAGCAAT
This sequence comes from Mesoplodon densirostris, assembly GCF_025265405.1. Lineage (NCBI taxonomy): Eukaryota > Metazoa > Chordata > Mammalia > Artiodactyla > Ziphiidae > Mesoplodon > Mesoplodon densirostris. Next base: position 153,208,718 of record NC_082665.1, on the reverse strand, counting down.
TCAAATGCTTGTGTGTAAGGAAATGTACAAATATACACATATACAGGTACACACACAGAGACATATACTGATACATGAGATACCTGGATATACAGAGAGACACCCTGACTCTTTGCTAACATAATTTTCAATTAACCAGAATGTTGCATTTCCCAACTAGGTATGTATAAGTTTACTGTAAACGTAGTTGTATTTCATCAGTTTTTAAATCTTTTGCCTCATAGAGGAAACAACCATGTTTAGGAAACTATGTCTTAGGAAATAAAAATCAGCTCAGGAAGGGGAATGTGGCATCTCTTGGTAGCTTAAACCTAATCTCTCCACTGCTGATGTAGTTTTGACATTTTTAATCTCTAGTTTGTGCAGAAGAAACCCATAAGTTATTCTTATGGAAGAAGTGCAGGGGCCTCAACATAGGTTCATATTCCTTAATTAAGAGCTTGTGTGATGAGAGAGAAGATCAAGGTGGTGGGATAGGATGTGGAATTAACCTCCCCTGACAAACACATAAAAAATACATCCTCATGTGGAACAGTTCTTTTTTTTTTTTAACGTTTTTATTGGAGTATAATTGCTTTACGATTGTGTGTTAGTTTCTGCTTTATAACGAAGTGAATCAGTTATCCATATACATATATCCCCATATCTCTTCCCTCTTGCATCTCCCTCCCTCCCACCCTCCCTATCCCACCCTTGTAGCTGGTCACAAAGCACTGAGCTGATCTCCCTGTGCTATGAGACTTCTTCCCACTAGCTATCTTTTTTACATTTGGTAGTGTATATATGTCCATATATACACTACCACTCTCTCACTTTGTCCCAGCTTACCCTTCCCTCTCCCTGTGTCCTCAAGTCCATTTCCTAGTAGGTCTGCGTCTTTATTCCCATCTTGCCCCTAGGTTCTTCATGACCATCATTCTGTTTTAGATTCTATATATATATATATGTGTTAGCATACGGTATTTGGTTTTCTCTTTCTGACTTACTTCACTCTCTATGACAGACTCTAGGTCCATCCACCTCATCACAAATAACTCAATTTCATTCCTTTTTCTGGCTGAGTAATATTCCATTGTATATATGTGCCACATCTTCTTTATCCATTCATCTGTTGATGGACACTTAGGTTGCTTCCATGTCCTGGCTATTGTAAATAGAGCTGCAGTGAACATTGTGGTACATAACTCTTTTTGCATTATGGTTTTCTCAGGGTATATGCCCAGTAGTGGGATTGCTGGGTCATATGGTAGTTCTATTTGTAGTTTTTTAAGGAACCTCCGTACTGTTCTCCATAGTGGCTGTATCAATTTACATTCCCACCAACAGTGCAAAAGGGTTCCCTTTTCTCCACACCCTCTCTAGCATTTATTGTTTGTAGATTTTTTGATGATGGCCATTCTGACTGGTGTGAGATGATATCGCATTGTAGTTTTGATTTGCATTTCTCTAATGATTAGTGGTTGAGCATTCTTTCATGTGTTTGTTGGCAGTCTGTATATCTTCTTTGGAGAAATGTCTATTTAGGTCTTCTGCCCATTTTTGGATTGGGTTGTTTGTTTTTTTGATATTGAGCTGCATGAGCTGCTTGTAAATTTTGGAAATTAATCCTTTGTCAGTTGCTTCATTTGCAAATATTTTCTCCCATTCTGAGGGTTGTGTTTTGGTCTTGTTTATGGTTTCCTTTGCTGTGCAAAAGCTTTGAAGTTTCATTAGGTCCCATTTGTTCATTTTTGTTTTTATTTCCATTTCTCTAAGAGGTGGGTCAAAAAGGATCTTGCTGTGATTTATGTCATAGAGTGTTCTGCCTATGTGTTCCTCTAAGAGTTTTATAGTGTCTGGTCTTACATTTAGGTCTTTAATCCATTTTGAGTTTATTTTTGTGTATGGTGTTAGGGAGTGTTCTAATTTCATTCTTTTACATGTAGCTGTCCAGTTTCCCCAGCACCACTTATTGAAGAGGCTGTCCTTTCTCCATTGTATATTCTTGCCTCCTTTCTCAAAGATAAGGTGACCATATGTGTGTGGGCTTATCTCTGGGCTTTCTATCCTATGGAACAGTTCTTACTGAAAACTAACTGAATCCTGGCAGAAAGATTCCTGTACAAGCAAGGTTGTAAGAAAGATCCACATGGAATTGGGTAAGACACGAAGAGGAGTGTGCCCCAGGGAGGAGACTCAGAGGAAAAGGAAGATTTTAAGGTCAGAGATCCTCCTTGGGGAGTAACTGGTTTGAACTACATATTGGGCATCCCAGTCCTGGGGTCCAACACAGGGAAAATAAGCTCCCTTGATTGTTTGGAGGGCCAGTGTGACTAACAGGAGGACTGTTGGAAGACTGGCCTCCACTTCTGTGGAGCACACACCCACTTGCTTGCTCCCGAGGCAGGGCAGGGATGGAGGGTTGAAACTGCATGGGTGGCTGCTGGTTTCCTGTGACCGTCTGGGGGCATGCCCCAGCCTGAGCTGAACAAACGCTCCAGCACCACTTCTTATATCATGTCACAGCTTCACACCAGAGTGATGGCTACCATGGCCAAGGAAAGAGTTTGGCTGTTAGTCACAGAGGTGGCCCAGACCCAAAGCAACATCTGAGCAAGGAAGGGACAGCCATCACTGGCACTTGCACAGGCACTGTATCCAAAGAGCCCCAAACTCTGTGGCTGGACCTCCACAACCTGCACCCCATCACATGCCAAGAACTGTCACATGCTGAGAGCCTGATTGGGCCCTTCTTGCTCCATCACTGCTCCCCTCTGGGGCTAAGATGCTGTTGCTGGGATGTGGGAGAGCTGACAGTTAAAGGGAACAGAGCCAGCTCAAACCTGACCCTCAGGGCTTCTACTCCAGTAACTTTGGACCCGACCACCTCCACTAGGGCAGTGATGGCCACTGAGCAGAGGGGCAGCCCTGGCTCACACCTCGTTCAAGCCCTAGCCCCTCCTTCTCCAGCTTTACCTCCTACCTAGGTGACAGCTGCCAGCAGACCCTGAGGAAAGATGGGACTTCACATCAGATCCAGCTCTCCCATCAAAGCCATTGGGCACATGCTTTGTGCCCACAAAAAGGGGCATGTTCCACATAAGGACACCCCTTCAGGACCTCAATGGGTAACTGTTTCACCTAACTTTATAGAGACAGAAAAAGTTAAGCAAAATGAGAAAACAGAGGAATTGGTCTCAATTGAAAGAGTAAGAGAAAACTCCTGAAAAAACAAATAATAAAAGAGAAATAAACAATTTACCAGATAAAGAATTCAAAGCATTAGTAATAAGAATGCTAACTGAATTAGGGAAAAGAATAGATGAACGTGGTGAGAATTTTAACTAGAAAGGAACTAGAAAGTATAAAAAAGAACCAGACAGAACTGAAGAATACAATAACTGAAATGAAAAACACATTAGAAGGATCAATAGCAGAACAGGTGATACAGAATAATGCATAAGTAATCCGGAAGATAGAATGATGGAAATCACCCAATCAAAACAGCAAGAAGAAAAACAAATTTAAAAAAATGAGAAAAGTTTAAGACATCTCGGGGATAAATGAGGCATTTGCATTATAGGAGTCCCAGAAGGAGGAGGAGACAGAGAAGGGGTTGAAAATGTATTTGATGAAATTATGGCTGAAAACTTCTCAAACCTGAAGAAGGATACAGATGTACAGGTACAGGAAGCATAGAGGATCCAAAACAAGATGAACCCAAACAGACCCACACCAAAACATATCAAAATGGCAAAAGTTAAGAGAGAGTTCTAAAGGAATCAAGAGAAAAAGTCGTATACAAGGGAACCCCCTTAAGACTATCAGCTGATTTTTGTTTTTTTTGCAGAAACTTTGCAGGCCAGAAGGGACTGGCATGATATATTCAAAGGGAAAAACCTGCAACCTAGGATACTCTACCCAGCAAGATTATCATTTAAATTGAAGGAGACATAAAGAACTTCTCAGACAAGCAAAAATGAAAAAATGTTAATCAATAATAAACCTACTCTAAAAGAAGTGTTAATGGGTCTTCTCTAAGTGGAAAAGAAAAGGCTATAATAGGAAGTCAGGATCTTTAGGAAAGGAAAAAAATCCTACTAGTAAAGGCAAATGTATAGTAAAGACTGAGAATCAACCACATAAATAATCTAGTACAAAGGTTAAAAGACAAAAAAATGTGAAAGCAACTATAACTATAATTAACAGTGAAGAGATAAACATGAAAATGTGAAATATGAAATCAAAAACACAAAATGTTGGGGAAGGGAGTAAAAAATGTATATCTTTTAGAATGTGTTTGAACTTAAATGACTACCAGTTTAAAACAAGTAAATATAGTTTTAGGTCAACATATATGAACTCCATGGTAACCACAAATCAAAAACCTACAATAGATACACAAAAACTAGAGAGAAGGGAAAATAAGCATACCATTGATGAAAACCATCAAACCACCAGGGAAGAAACTAAAAGAAGAAGAAAACAGAAGAACTGGAAAACAAGTAATAAAATGGCAACAAGTACATAGCTATCAATAATTACTTTAAATGTCAATGAATTAATACTCCAAAGAAAAGAAATAGGGTGGCTGATTCGATAAAAAAACAAGACCTGTCTATATGCCATTTACAAGAGACTCACTCAGAGCTAAGACACACACAGACTGAAAGTGAGGGGTTGGAAAAAGATATTTCATGCTAAAGGAAGTGACAGGAAAGTGGAGATAGCCATACTCATATCAGACAAAAACATACTTTAAAACAAAGGCTGTAACAAAAGACAAAGAAGGGCATTATATGATGACAAAGGAATAAATACAAGAAGAGAACATTATGCTCATTAATATATATGCACCCAATACAGGCACCCCTAAATATATAAAGCAAATATTAACAAACATAAATGGAGCAATTGACAATAATACAGTAACATTAGGAGACTTTAACATCCCATTGACATCAATGGACAGATCATCCATACAGGAAATCAACAAGGCAACGGAGGTCCTAAATGACACATTAGACTAGTTGGACTTAATAGATATCTACCAAACATTCCATCCAAAAAAAGCAGAATACACATTCTTAAGTACACATGGAATGGTCTGCAGGGTAGATCACATGCTAGGCCACAAAACAAGTCTTAGCAAATTTAAGACTATAGAAATTATATCAAGAATTTTTTTCAATTGCAACAGTATGAAACTACAAATCAATTAAAGAAAAATGGGAAAAGCACAAACACGTGGCTACTAAACAACATGCTACTAAAAGGCCAATAGATTAATGAAGAAATCAAAGAGGCAATCAGAAAATACCTCAAGGCAAATTAAAATGGAAACACAACACTTCAAAGTCTGTGGGATGCAGCAAAAACAGGTCTAAGAGGAAACTTTATAGCAATGAAGGTCTACTTCAAGAAACAAGAAGGATCTCAAATAAGCAACCTAACCTACCATCTAAAGAAAGTAGAAAAAGAAGAACTAACAAAGCCCAAAGTCAGGAGAATGAAGGAAATAAAGATCAGAGAGGAATAAATAGAGAGCAAAAAACAATAGAAAAGAGCAATGAAACCAAAACCTGTTTTTTTTGAAAGACAAAAGTGATGAAACTTTAGCCAGGATCATCATGAAGAAAAAAGGGAGGACCCAAATAAAATAAGAAATGAAGGAAGGGAAATAACAACTGAACCACAGAGACACAAAAAATCATAAAAGAATACTATGAACAATTATATGCCAACAAATTGGAGAACCTAGAAGAAAAGGACAAATTTCTAGAAACATACAACCTGCCAAGACTGAATCAGGAAGAAATAGACAATCTGAACAGACCTATTGCTAGTATTAAAATTGAATCAGTAATCAAAATCCTCCCAGCAAACAAAAGTCCAGGATCTGATGGCTTCACAGGGGTATTTTACCAAACATATAAAGAAGAGCTAATACCTGTCCTTTCCAAAACTATTGCAAAAAATTGAAGAAGACAGAACAATCCCAAATTCATTCTACTTCACCATTACCTTGATACCAAAACCAGAAAAAAGACACTACAAAAAAAAATTACAGGCTAATATCTCTACTGAAATGCAAAAATGCTCAATAAAATGTTTGCAAACTAAATCCAGCAATATGTAAAAAAGGATCATACACCATGATCAAGTGGCAGTTATTTCAGGGATACAAGGATGCTTCAATATCCAAAAATTGATCAATATGATACACTGCTTTAAGAAAAGGAAGGATAAAAATCACATGGTCATCTCAATAGATGCAGAAAAAGCATTTGACAAAATTCAACATGGCATTCATGATAAAAATCCTCATCAAAGTGGGTATAGAGGAAACATCTCTCAACATAATAAATGCCATTTATGACAAACCCGTAGCTAACATATTCAGTGGCGAAAAGCTGAAAGCCTTTCCTTTAAAATCAGGAACAAGACAAGGATGCCCACTCTTGCAACTTCTCTTTAATGTAGTATTGGAAGTCCTTGCTACAGCAATCATACAAGAAAAAGAAAGAACATTCATCCAAGTTGGAAGGGAGGAAGTAAAACTGTCACAGTTTTCAGATTACATGATACTGTATATAGAGAACCATAAAGTCTTCACATAAATATTATTAGAACTAATAAGTGAATTCAGCAAGGTACCAGGATACAAAATTAATACATAAAATCACTTCTGTTTCTTTACACTAATAATGAAATACCAGAAAGAGAAATTTCTTCAAAACTCCACTTTAAAATTGCATCAAAAAAATAAAATACTTAAGAATAAATTTAACCAAGGAGGTGAAAGACCTATACTCTGAAAACTGTACAACACTGAATAAGGAATTTGAAAATGATTCAAAGAAATGGAAAGAAATACCATGTTCTTGGAAGAATTAATAGTGTAAAATGTCAAGACTATCAAAAGCAATCTACAAATTCAATGCAATCTGTATCAAAACACCCATGACATTTTTCACAAAATGAGAACAAATAATCCTAAAATTTACATGGAACAAAAAAAGACCATGAATTGCCAAAGCAATCTTGAGAAAAAAATAACAAAGCTGGAGGTATAATTCTACGTGATTGCAGACTATACTACAAAGCTACAGTAATCAAAATATCATGGTACTCGTACAAAAACAGACAACAGACACACAGATCAATGGAACAGAATAGAGAGCAAAGAATAAACCCACATGCTTATGGTCAATTACTTTATGACAAAGGAGGCAAGAATATACAATGGAGAAAAGGTAGTCTGTTCAATAAGTGGTGCTGGGGAAACTGGATAGCTACATGTAGAAGAATGAGATTAGAACATTTCCTCACACCGTATACAAAAATAAACTCAAAATGGATTAAAGGCCTCAGTTTAAGACCTGAACCCGAGAAGCAAGAAGAACTACAGTCCTGCAGCCTGTGGAACAAAAACCACATTCACAGAAAGATAGACAAGATGAAAAGGCAGAGGGCTATGTACCAGATGAAGGAACAAGATAAAACCCCAGAAAAACAACTAAATTAAGTGGAGATAGGCAACCTTTCAGAAAAAGAATTCAGAATAATGATAGTGAAGATGATCCAGGACCTCGGAAAAAGAATGGAGGCAAAGATCTAGAACATGCAAGAAATGTTTAACAAAGATCTAGAAGAATTAAAGAACAAACAAACAGAGATGGACAGTACAATAACTGGAATGAAAAATACACTAGAAGGAATCAATAGAATAACTGAGGCAGAAGAATGGATAAGTGACCTGGAAGACAGAATGGTGGAATTCACTGCTGCGGAACAGAATAAAGAGAAAAGAATGAACAGAAATGAAGACAGCCTAAGAGACCTCTGGGACAACATTAAATGCAACAACATTCGCATTATAGGGGTCCCAGAAGGAGAAGAGAGAGAGAAAGGACCCGAGAAAATATTTGAAGAGATTATAGTCGAAAACTTCCCTAACATGGGAAAGGAAACAGCCACCCAATCCAGGAAGCAAAGAGAGTCCCATACAGCATAAACCCAAGGAGAAACATGCCGAGACACATAATAATCAAATTGGCAAAGAGTAAAGACAAAGAAAAATTATTGAAAGCAGTAAGATAAAAATGACAAATAACATGCAAGGGAACTCCCATAAGGTTAACAGATGATTTCTCAGCAGAAACTGTACAAACCAGAAGGGAGTGGCATGATATACTTAAAGTGATGAAAGGGAAGAACCTACAACCAAGATTACTCTACCCAGCAAGGATCTCATTCAGATTCGATTGAGAAATCAAAAGCTTTACAGAAAAGCAGAAGCTAAGAGAATTCAGCACCAGCAAACCAGCTCTACAACAAATTCTAAAGGAACTTCTCTAAGTGGGAAACACAAGAGAAAAAAGGACCTACAAAAACAAACCCAAAACAATTAAGAAAATGGTAATAGGAACATGCATATCTATAATTACCTTGAACGTGAATGGATTAAATGCTGCAACCAAAAGACAGAGGCTTGCTGAATGGATACAAAAACAAGACCCATATATATGCCGTCTACAAGAAACCCACTTCAGACCTAGGGACACATACAGACTGATAGTGAGGGGATGCAAAAAGATATTCCATGAAAATGAAAATGAAAATCAAAAGAAAGCTGGAGTAGCAATACTCATATCAGATAAGATAGACTTTAAAATAAAGAATGTTACAAGAGACAAGGAAGGACACTACATAATGATCAAGGGATCAATCCAAGAAGAAGATACAATAATTATAAATATATATGCACCCAATAGGTGCACCTCAATACATAAGGAAACTGCTAACAGCTATAAAAGAGGAAATCAGCAGTAACACAATAATAGTGGGGGACTTTAACACCTCACTTACACCAATGGACAGATCATTTGAGCAGAAAATTAATAAGGAAACACAAGCTTTAAATGACACAATAGACCAGATAGATTTAATTGATATTTATAGGACATTTCATCCAAAAACAGCAGATTACACTTTCTTCTCAAGTGAGCACGGAGCTTTCTCCAGGATAGATCACATCTTGAGTCACAAATCAAGCCTCAGTAAATTTAAGAAAATTTAAATCATAGGAAGCATCTTTTCTGACCACAACACTATGATATTAGAAATCAATTACAGGGAAAAAAAGTAAAAAACACAAACGGATGGAGGCTAAACAATACATTTCTAAATAACCAAGAGATCACTGAAGAAATCAAAGAGGAAATTTAAAAAATGCCTAGAAACAAATAACAATGAAAACACAATGATCCAAAACCTATGGGATGAAGCAAAAGCAGTTCTAAGAGGGAAGATTATAGCTATACAATCCTACCTCAAGAAACAAGAAAAATCTCAAATAAACAATCTAACGTTATACCCAAAGGAACTAGAGAAAGAAGAAAAAACAAAACCCAAAGTTAGCAGAAGGAAATAAATCATAAAGATCAGAGGAGAAATAAATGAAATAGAAACAAAATCGTAGCAAAGATCAGTAAAACTAAAAGCTGGTTCTTTGAGAAGATAAAGAAAATTGATAAACCATTAGCCAGACTCATCAAGAAAAACAGGGAGAGGACCCAACTCACTAAAATCAGAAATGAAAAACGAGAAGTTAGAAGAGACACTACAGAAATACAAAGCATCCTAAGAGACTACTACAAGCAACTCTATGCCAATAAAATGGGCAACCTGGAAGAAATGGACAAATTCTTAGAAAGGTATAACCTTCCAAGACTGAACCAGGAAGAAATAGAAAATATGAACAGAGCAATCACAAGTAATGAAATTGAAACTGTGATTAAAAATCTTCCAACAAGGGCTTCCCTGGTGGCGCACTGGTTGAAAGTCCGCCTGCCGAGGCAGGGGACACGGGTTCGTGCCCCAGTCCGGGAGGATCCCACATGCTGCGGAGCAGCTGGGCCCGTGAGCCATGGCCGCTGGGCCTGCGCATCCGGAGCCTGTGCTCCGCAACGGGAGAGGCCACAACAGTGAGAGGCCTGCGTATCGCAAAAAAAAAAAAAAAAAAAAATCTTCCAACAAACAAAAGTCCAGGACCAGATGGCTTCATGGGTGAATTCTGTCAAACACTTACAGAAGAGCTAACACCCATCCTTCTCAAACTCTTCCAAAAAATTGCAGAGGAAGGAACACTCCCAAACTTATTCTATGAGGCCACCATCACCCTGATACCAAAACCAGACAAAGATTCTACAAAAAAAGAAAATTACAGACGAATATCACTGATGAATATAGATGCACAAATCCTCAACAAAATACTAGCAAACAGAATCCAACAACACATTGAAAGGATCATACACCATGATCAATTGGGATTTATTCCAGGGATGCAAGGATTCTTCAATATATGCAAATCAATCAATGTGATACACCATATTAACACATTGAAGAAGTAAAACCATATGATCATCTCAATAGATGCAGAAAAACTGCTTTTGAGAAAATTCAGCACCCATTTATGATAAAAATTCCCTGGAAAGTGGACATAGAGGGAAACTACTTCAACATAATAAAGGCCATATAAGACAAACCCATAGCAAACATCATTCTCAATGGTGAAAAACTGAAAGCATTTCCTTTAAGATCAGGAACAAGACAAGGATGTCCACTGTCATCACTATTATTCAACATAGTTTTGGAAGTCCTAGCCGTGGCAGTCAGAGAAGAAAAAGAAATAAAAGGAATACAAATTGAAAAAGAAGAAGTAAAACTGTCACTGTTTGCGGATGACATGATACTATACATAGAGACTCCTAAAGATGCTCCCAGAAAACTACTAGAGTTAATCAATGAATTTGGTAAAGTAGCAGGATACAAAATTAATGCACAGAAATCTCTTGCATTCCTATACACTAATGATGAAAACTATGAAAGAGAAATTAAGGAAACACTCCCATTTACCATTGCAACAAAAAGAATAAAATACCTAGGAATAAACCTACCTAGGGACACAAAAGACCTGTATGCAGAAAACTATAAGACACTGATGAAAAAAATTAAAGTTGATACCAACAGATGGAGAGATATACCATGTTCTTGGATTAGAAAAATCAATATTGTGAAAATGACTATACTACTCAAAGCAATGTACAGATTCAATGCAATCCCTATCAAACTACCACTGGCATTTTTTACAGAACTAGAACAAAATATCTTAAAATTTGTATGGAGACACAAAAGACTCCGAATAGCCAAAGCAGTCTTTAGGGAAAAAAACGGAGCTGGAGGAATCAGACTCCCTGACTTCAGACTATACTACAAAGCTACAGTAATGAAGACAATATGGTACTGGCACAAAAACAGAAACATAGATTAGTGGAACAAGATAGAAAGTCCAGATATAAACCCATGCACCTATGGTCAACTAATCTATGACAAAGGAGGCAAGGATATACAATGGAGAAAAGACAGTCTCTTCAATAAGTGATGCTGGGAAAACTGGACAGCTACATGTAAAAGAATGAAATTAGAACACTCCCTGACACCGTATACAAAAATAAGCTAAAAATGGATTAGAGACCTAAATGTAAGACCAGACACTATAAAACTCTTAGAGGAAAACATAGGAAGAACACTCTTTGACATAAATCACAGCAGAATCTTTTTTGATCCACCTCCTAGGGTAATGGATATAAAAAGAAAAATAAACAAATGGGACCTGATGAAGCTTAAAAGCTTTTGCACAGCAAAGGAAACCATAAACAAGACGAAAAGACAACCCTCAGCATGGGAGTAAATATGTGCAAATGAATCATCAGACAAAGGATTAATCTGCAAATATATAAACAGTCCATGCAGCTCAACATTAAAAAAACGAACAACCCAATCCAAAAATGGGCAGAAGACCTAAACAGACATTTCTCCAAAGAAGACATACAGATGGCCAAGAAGCACTTGAAAAGCTGCTCAACATTACTAATTATTAGAGAAATGCAAATCAAAACTACAGTGAGGTATCACCTCACACCAGTTAGAATGGCCATCATCAAAAAATCTACAAACAACAAATGGTGGAGAGGGTGTGGAGAAAAGGGAACCCTCTTGCACTGTTGGTGGGAATGTAAATTGATACAGCTACTATGGAGAACAGGATGGAGGTTCCTTAAAAAACTAAAAATAGAATTACCATATGACCCAGCAGTCGCACTACTGGGCACTTACCCAGAGAAAAACATCATTCAGAAAGACCCATGCACCCCAATGTTCATCGCAGCACTATTTACAAAAGCCAGGTCATTGAAGCAACCTAAGTGTCCATCGACAGATGAATGGATAAAGAAGATGTGGTACATATATACAATGGATTATTACTCAGTCATAAAAAGGAATGAAATTGGGTCATTTGTAGAGACGTGGATACATCTAGAGACTGTCGTACAGAGTGAAGTAAGTAAGAAAGAGAAAAACAAATATCGTATATTAACGCGTATATGTGGAACCTAGAAAATGGTACAGATGAACTTGTTTGCAGGGTAGAAATTGAGACAGAGATGTAAAGAACAAACGTATGGATGCCAAGGCGGGAAAGCGGCAGGGGGTGGTGGTGGTGGTGTGATGAATTGGGAGATTGGGATTGACATGTATACACTGATGTGTATATAATGGATTACTAATAAGAACCTGCTGTATAAAAAAATAAGTAAAATTTTTTTAAAAAGTAAAAAGAAAAGAGGATGGAGGGAAGGAAGAGGGTCCCAGGGCCCCAGCTCCCTGACCCTCTAAGTAAAGAAAAAAAAAAAAAGTATATGGTAGGGGACTTCCCTGGTGGCACAGTGGGTAAGAATCCGCCTGCCAGTGCAGGGGACACAGTTTTGTTCCCTGGTCCGGGAAGATTTCACATGCTGCAGAGCAACTAAGCCCATGTGCCACAACTACTGAAGCCTGTGCGCCTAGAGTCTGTGCTCTGCAGCAAGAGAAGCCGCTGCAAGGGGAAGCCTGCACACCGTGATGAAGAGTAACCCCCACTCGCCACAACTAGAGAAAGCCTGCGTGCAGCAATGAAGACCCAACACGGCCAAAAATAAAAATAAATAAATAAATAAATAAATAAATAAGATCTGATCCCATTAAACTCCAGAAGAGAACATAGGCGAAACAGTCTTTGACATAGATTATAGCAGTATTTTTTTGGATCTGTCTCCTGAGGCAAAACAAATAAAAGGGAAAATAAACAAATGGGACCTAATTAAACTTAAAAGCTTTTGCACAGCAAAGGAAACCATTGACAAAATGAAAAGACAAAGTACTGAATGGGAGAAAATATTTGCAAACTATATGACCACTAAGGGGTTAATATGCAAAATATGTAATCAGCTCATACAACTTAATATCAGAAAAACAAAGAACCCAATTAAAAAATAGGAGATCTGAATAGACTTCTTTTTCCAAAGAAGACATACAGATGGCTATAAAACACATGAAAAGGTGCTCAACATATCTAAGAATTAGAGAAATGCAAATCAAAACCACTAGTTACCACTTCACATCTGTCAGATGTGTATCCTCAAACAATCTGTGAATAACAGATGTTGGCGAGGATGTGGAGAAAAAAGAACCCTTGTATGCTTTTGGTGGGAATGTAATTTTGTGCAGCCACTATGGAAAACAGTATAGAGGTTCCTCAAAAAACTAAAAATAGATCTACCATATGATCCAGCTATTCCACTCCTGGGTATATATCTGAAGAAGACAAAAACAGTAATTCGAAAAGATACATGCACCTCAATGTTCATAACAGCATTATTTACAATAGTCAAATATGGAAGCAACCTAAGTTGTCCATCAACAAATAGGTAAAGATGTGGTATCTATCTGTCTACACACAATGAAATGTTATTCAGCGATAAAAAATGGAATTCTGCCATTTGCAGCAACATGGATGGACCTAGATATTATAAGTCAGACAAAGACAAAAACTCCGTGTTATCACTTATATGTGGAATCTAAAAAATAAAGCAAATGAATGAATATAGCGAAACAGAAACCAGTGCACAGATATAGAGAACAAAGTAGTGGTTACCAGTGGGGAGAAGGAAGTGGGGAGGGCAAAATAGGGGTATGGGATTAAGAGACACAAACCACTATGATGTATAAAATAGATAATCAGCAAAGATATGTTATATATTACAGGGAAATATAGCCATTATTTTATAATAACTTTAAATGGAGTATAATCTGTAAAAGATATTTAATCACTATGTTGCACACTTGAAACTAATATTATAAATCAACTATACTTCAATTAAAAAATAAAATGCATGAATAAATTTTATTTTTAAAGAAAGAGCTTCTGTGATGTATTTAATTGATTACTCCTCAATCTTATTTCTAACAAGTTGTTTTATACATAACTGGGCCTATTTTTTAAATGAGAGGGTTTTTTGTGTCCATATGGCATTCATGTGGTTATGTATTTGTATGTAGCATTCTAGGAATAAAAATAATTTTTAAAATGAAAATTGCAATACCAGCATGTGCCTATTTCTGCATAGTTCAGCCACTGAAAGTGGCTTGAAAAGCCTTGAAAAGGCTTAAAGTGGGTGGGATTACACATCTGAATTTTTCGATATAATTGTAGGGTTACTAATGCTTGGCAATTTTGGGTCTGTAAACAAGGAAATATACTCTTCTGGAGGTTCTTCTGTAATGGGTAAATATATTCTCTAAGTTAAGTGTAAGGATTCAAAACAACCATAATAGCTATGAAAAGCTACACATCTTTGCTTCATTAGTGTGGTTTCTGTGAGTTTTTACTGTGATCATAATTCTTCACATGTACTTATACTCCAATTACTTTACTATGTTTGGCAGCGCAAGCATGTCATTCCTTACTGGATTTTCACTGAATTACTTAAACTCATATTTTCTGTGAAGTAAGGACTTTCCTGAACTTGAAATTTAATTGGTATTATATTGGGATAACCACCAACTTTATTCCTATTTCCATCTGCAACAAGCCCCTTTAGTGTTTTGTGTGACTGGTTGCAGGATGATCCCTTCAATCTGCTCTGTCTAATATTATCTCAATGTATGTCTCATTTATTTCATACTACATCTTGCTCTATAAAGGATTTAGAATGCTTTACAAAGATGCATTAAAATATAACAAGTTAAGATTTAAGAGTGAATGTGAAATAAGAAAAAAAAAGGTAGGGTAATAAAAAATAGAACCCTGACTGGAGTTAAGAAAATCTCAGTTTACAGGGATGGATATTCTTGCTTTTGAAGGGACAGACACATGGCCTTGGGCTTTATAGCAGCCATTTGGCAGGGATCTCTGTTCCATTACACAGTATCTTTAATCAAAGAAAAAACCATTTACCTCTCTTCTTCTGTAGTTGGGTCGGTGTTTGTTAATTGTTTAAGAAGAGTCAGTTTATCATACATAGAAGAGTAGTTATAATGTATATGGTAAGGTATGAAGAATAAGACATATACTTCCTGTGTACCTTGTGCACAGCTGAAAAATAGAACATTACCACTTCCTTTGAAGCCCCCAATGTGCTCTTTTCCAACTGCATTCCCCTCCTTTCCCCTTACTAGATGTAATCAGTATCTTAAACTTCACAGTTATTCCTTAAGGTTTTTAAGTTTTTACATTATTTACATACAAAGTAAAAAAATGAAACAATCATGTGCATGTTTTTCTGTGACCTTGCTTCTTGTACTCAGCATTGTTTGAGATTCCTCCATGTTGAAGTTTGTGCCATAGTTCCTTCATTTTTCCTTATGTGAGCATTCATTCTTTATTCCCTTATGAATAACGGTGCTATCAATGTTCCTGTTTGTGTCTCAAGGTTCATGTCTCCCTTATGTATGTCTTAAATAGGTACTCACATGTGAGACTTTCTCTAGGCTCTATAATTATCAAATTGTTGTGTCATATGTGCATATTCAGCTTTGCTAGACAATGCAAAATTGTTTTCCAAAGTTGTTATACCATTTTACACTCCAACTAGTGTAAGGGGAACTCTTGGGCTCCATATCCTGATACTACTTGGTATTGTCTGACTTTTTAATATTTGCCCATGTGGTGGGTTATTGATGCATTCTTTATAAAGGTATTGCTAGGCCGGAAGCTTGGCATCAGAGGTGAATTTCCTGCTCATTGGATCCAAGAGACCTTTCTGACAACTTCTTTTTAGTTCCTGAAGTTTTCCTTTATGCTGCACTTCAGAATCTCATCTACTTCAGCTCTCTGAATTACTAATGTTCATGTGCTACCACCTGCTTAGATGAAGAATTTAGAACATTTTTCAAATGTCTTCAGTTATGATTTTCTCAGTTAACACAGAAATCAATAATTACTTGACACTGCAACTAGTCTGTGCCAAGATATGTGCCCTGCTCTTGGAAACTTTATATGTCCTGTTAGGGTGAGGGCCAATCGGGCTGTAAACAAATTAAAAAGGAAGCGTCAGATGCTGAGATGGAGTGTAATACGGGAAACGTACTTCAGGTGGTGTGGTCAGGGACGGCCTCTCATGCAGGTTAATTTAGCTGAGACATGATGAGTAGGAAGAGGTTAGCTGGGATATGTGACTACAGTTGACCCTTGAACAGCACAAGGGTTCATTCGTGTATACCTTATAGTCAGCCCTCTGTATCCACGGATCCTCTGCATCCGTGAACTCAACAAACCAAGAACGTGCAGTACTGTAGTATTTACTACTGAAAAATATCTGCATATAAGTGGGCCCATGCAGTTCAAACCTGTGTTGTTCAAGGGTCAGCTGTGCTGTGTGTGGGGTGCGTTGGAGGGAGGGGAAGGGACAGCGTTTCGGACCAGGAGGGCAGAGCATGTACAAGGAGCTTGAGGCAGGGTAAAAGCCCACATGTTGATGAATTGTTAGAAGGTCGATATGGCTGGAAGGCAGATGCTGGTTTGGAGTATTGTGGTAAGAGGTGAGGTTGGAGATTAAGAGCCAGTCAGATTGTGTAGAACCTTCTAGGAGGGTAAGGAGTGTAAATTCATACTTAACTGCAATGGAATACTGGTGAAGGGTTTGAAATGGAGGAGGTAGGGGAAGGGTGACATGATCTGGCTGAACTTTTAAGATGACTCTTGCTGATATCTGAAGAATGCACTGAAGGGTAGGAAGCATGTTCATAGCATCACAAAATTATAAATGTTGTTATCTGTGAGGATGCAGGGTGGGGTGTTTACCTTCCAGGGTCATTCATAATTATTTGGGATGGGGAAACAATAAGACAATTGATTGTACTAACTGCTAAGTTTGTTGTACACAGATAGGCCTTAGAGATTCAGAAAAGGAAGAGATCGCTGTGGAGGGAGCAATCAGGAAAGGCTTCTTGGTTCAGTATGGACCTGGAAGCATGGGTAGAAGTTAAACAGCAGAGAAGAGGGAAGGCATTCCAAGCAGGACAGAATGGTGTAGACCTCTGGATAGAACAGAGAGGGGCTGGGAGGTGAATTTAGAGAGAGGGAAAGCTGTTCCCAGATTGTGAGAGACCATCTCTTCCCTAAAGATAGCACCACTAGTGAAGTAGTGAACGGACACGCTTCGTGAGGATGTAGCTGAGATGGCTCTAGTTTAGAAGACTTCACTAGGAATGCAGTTTCCGTAAGTATAGCCCCATTTCATTTTTTATTGTAGAGTGACTTTGTTGGCCCTGGATTACTATCTTATGGAACTTCGCTAAGTCACGTGGTTGATTTTTGTTTGTCACTGGGTCTTTATATATAAGAACCAACTCTTTTTTAAATAACCTAAGAAGTAATTAGACAAGTGCAGGTTTAGGTAAGAAAGGCACTTATCTTACTCCCTCAAGACTTTCCTTCATTTCTGCAGTAGTGTGAGGAAATGGTTGAGACAACATGTATTGGCAGGGTCAAGTCTGTTGTTCCTAGGAATGTACTGTCCAATTCAGTACAAATCCTTTTATTTACCATCCAAGCCCTTCCCCTCTCTATCTCACCCTTTGTTTAATGCCCAAACTCCTCCCTAGGCCTGCCCTGAAGCTGGAAATAGCAAGACCACCTGGTATTCCATCCTGGATTCTGTCTTCCTTCATTTATTCCCATAGCTGGGAATGGTGCGTGGTCTGTCCAATCTTTGTCTGGTCAGAGTCCAGCTGTATAACAATGTGTACATTCCTCAGTCTGCTTACCTTACCTACTTTTCCTCAGTGTCTTGTATACCTGTATCTAATCTCTTGAATTTAACGATTTAATATATATTATTTTTACTCACGAAGCCTGATAGATTTCTCTCCTCTAGGATGATAAATATCTCCTTGATGGATGCTCCTCAGCACCTTCCACATTTAACACATCCTTCTAAATTTATTTTCCTATAAAAGCCCACTGCTGCATTTTTGCCCATTCTTGTCTTTTGGCTCAGTGCCCACCCCCATCATACCTCATTAAATTCTCCTCTCTGGGGGCACTGAGTGACACCACCAGTATAACAACTGTCACAGGTCCTTGCCTACCTTCTCACACCTCTTTTCAGGTGACTCAAGCCATTTTGATACCTGTCAGAGTCACAGATGCAGAGGGACCCTCTAAGTGCCCAGTGTGTGTGGAGCTGTGCCTGCCTTCTGGGAGGCCTGCAGTTTTGGGAGAAGAGGGCTTATTCAAGTGAGGAGTGAGCCCATAGCGCAGGACTGGCTTCAGCAAGTGGGCAGGCACCTGTGTTGAGCAGCCCGGCCTGGGCACTTGCAGAGCTGTGGTGCACCTGCTACCACTGTCCCCTCATCTTTACAGCTTGCAGGCAGTGAGCTGTAGAAACTGAGGAACTTCAAAGTGGATTTTCCTCTGGAAAAGGCTTACGACTCTGATGCAACTTATGAGGAACTTCTATGAATACAGATGTAAAGGAAAGATACAATAAATGCTGAAGACTGTTTATTAAGAAGACAGCATGATTTAAATTTCATTATAACATTTCATTTTAAGGACTCATTCTCTATTATAAGGACTCATCCATCTGTCCATGTCCTGGCAGATGACCCACAGAAAAAACTTTTGTTGCTCTGACTACAATAAACGTTTTGCAGTGAATACTTTCTCTGATTCTTGTTCACTTAACAGCCACTTGTCATTAGAAATGAATTGTATTCTGAGCTGGAGATGGGTACATGGAAGACAGGCTACTGCAGCAACCCTAAATTTTCTGTTGCTGCCCCCCCACCACACTTTTTGTAATTCAATGTTTACTGCCTTCAGGAAATTCATATTGAGGAGATGGGGACCCTGGACAGCCAACTAATGCAAGTCTGATGTCCTTGAAGGCAGGAGCCCAGTACCTTGTACAGTGCTTGAGATGCAAAAAGTGCTCAGTAGGAATTCAGTTGTTAGAAAAGTTTAAATACAGTACAGAGATCACCCACATACTCACTACCCAGATTCAGATACACGTACTGTTACTATTTTGTCCCATTTGCATGCTCATGTACACACTTTCTCCCTGCCTCTCTCTGTATGTAGGTGGGTTGTTTCCACGTTTTGGTTACTATGAACAATGATGCTCTGCACATTTATGTGTAAGTCTTGGTGTGCCTATGCATTTTCATTTCTCTTGGATAGATATTTAGGAATGGAATCATGATACATTTATGTTTCTTTGCAAGAAACTCCCAAACTCTTTTTCTAAAGTAGCTGTACTGTCTTACTTTCCTACTGGCAGTGTATGAGGGTTCCAATTCCTCTACATCGTCACTAACATGTGTTATTGTCTGTTTTTTTAATGATAGTCATCCTAGTGGGTGAAGAAGTATCTCTTTGTTCTACTTTGCATTTCCCTAATGACTAATGATGTTGAACATCTTTTTCATGTGTTCATTGACCATTTGTATATCTTCTTGGTAAAATGTCTATTCAAATCTTTTGCCCATTTTCATTTGGGTTGTTTGTTATCTTCTCTTTGAGTTTTAAGTTATTTTTATATTCTAGATATGAGTCCTTTGTTAGATATACAATTTGCAGATATTTTCTATCTGTGACTTTCATTTTCTTAATGCTTTCTTTTGATGTGCAAAAGTTTTAAAGTTTGATAAAGTCCAGTTTATCATCTTTTTTCTTTTATGTTTCATGCTTTTGATGATTCTAAGAAATCTTTGAATAATCCAGCACCATGAAGATATTTTCTATGTTTTCTTTCATAGCTTACATTTATATCTATAATCCATCTTGAGTTAATTTTTGTTTAAAATGTGAGGCGGGGTCCAAATTAACATTTCTGCATGTGGTTATCCAATTGTCCAAGCACCATTTGTTGAAAACACTGTTCTTTCCCCATGAAATTGCCTTGACACCTTTGACAAAAATCAGTTTATCATAACTATAAGAGCTTATTTCTGTACCCTCAATTGACATTTATCTTTTTGAAGAAAACAGTCTTCCCGCACAGCTTTTTTTTTTTTTTTTTTTAAATAAACAAATCCAAAATGAAGAACACTGTGATTTTTCCTCATGATTAGATTCAGGTTATGCATTCCTGGCCAGGATACTATGTAAGTTATATTGACTCCTTCTGAGATCATTACATTTAGAAGTACTTGATGTCTACCTGTCCTACGTTGGTGGTGGTAATTTTGGTCACCTGGTCAAGATGTCCAGTTTCTCCACTGTATAGTTACTATTGCAAATATCTTGCTTCTCATAAAATATTTTCCCCTACATCTAGCATCCATTAATGATTCTTGCCTAAATCAGTCTTTCCTGGGATGGTTGCAAAATGATTTTTCCAGACCTACCCACCCCCACTTTGCACATTGAACAATCAGCACTAGACATTCTGCTGTTGGAACTCCCTTCTCTACCATTTATGTATTTCTCCATCTGTTTATGATTGGTGTGGACTGAAGGATTACTATTTTTTCAAAGGTTTATAATTCATTACAGTCCTTAACTATTTTGGTGCTCAAATGATCAGATTTGGCTATGTGGACATTATTTGAATTGAAGGTTTATATAAGCTGCATAAAACTGGGTAGCCTCTTGGTCAGTCATAGTACAGTTTCACGTCCAGAAATAGTCTAACATCCAGTAGTCAGAAATAGTCTGATATTTCACAGATACCAGTGAAAATGGTTTACATCTTTCCTGAAGTCTCTTAAACCAGAATCAAAGGGGAATGCCTCCCATGATGCACAGCACCACTTATCACATCCTCCTTCCCTGTCTGTCTTCATCTGCCTCACATATCACGTCTCACCGACGGCTCCCCCATCTCTTCCCTCTCAAAACGCATGCTTGCTTGTCTTCTCTCTCTCTGTCCTTCTTACTTTGAGTTCCTCTCTCCTGCATGTCCTCTTTGGAAAAATGTCTCTTCAGGACTCTGCCCATTTTTTAATTTGGTGGTTTGCTTTCTGATATTGAGTTGTATGAGTTCTTTGTATATCTTGGATATTAATCCCTTGTTAGATATATTGTTTGCAAATATCTTCTTCCATTCGGTAGGCTGCCTTTTCGTTTTGTTGATCATTTCCTTCACTGTGCAAAAACTTTTCCATTTGATATAGTCCCTTTTGTTTTCCTTGACTGAGGAGACAGATCCAAAAAAGTATTACTAAGACTGACGTCAAAACGTGTGCTAAGGCCTCTCTTTTATTTGTAATACATTTATTTTATTTATTTTAAAAAATTTATTCTTGGCTGCGTTGGGTCTTTGTTGCTGCGTGCGGGCTTTCTCTAGTCGCGGCGAGCGGGGCTACTCTTCGTTGTGGTGCGTGAGCTTCTCATTGAGGTGGCTTCTCTTGTTGCGGAGCAAGGCTTTCTAGGCACACAGGCTTCAGTAGTTGCAGCACGTGGGCTCAGTAGTTGTGGCTCGTGGGCTCTAGAGCGCAGGCTCAGTAGTTGTGGCGCACAGGCTTAGTTGCTCCACGGCATGTGGGATCTTCCCATGACTCGAACCCATGTCCTCTGCACTGGCAGGTGGATTATTAATCACTGCGCCACCAGGGAAGCCCCCTAAGGCCTCTTTTTTAAAATAACGGCTTTATTGAGATACAATTTACATACCATACGATTCAGTCTTTTAAAATACACAATTCAGTAGTTTTTAGTATATGCACAGAGTTGTACAGCCATCCCCACTATATAGTTTCAGAACATTTTCATCATCCCCTGAAGAAACCTCATACTCACTAGCAGCTACACCCTAACTTCTTGCCCCCAGTCCCTGCCAACCACTAAGTTGTTTTCTATTTCTATGGATTTGCCTATTCTGGACATTTCATATAAATGAATTCATTACATATATAACTTTCTGTGCTGGCTTCATTTATTCAGCATAATGTTTTAAAGTATGTTGTAGCATGTATCTCTACTTCATTACTTTTTATGTCCATGTAATATTCCATTGTTTGGAAATACCATATTTTGATTATCCATTGAGCAGTAAATGGACATTTGGGTTGTTTTTACTTCTTTGGATATTATGAATAATATTGTTATGAATATTTGTGTACAAGTTCTTGTGTGGATATATGTTTTCATTTCTCTTGAGCATATGCCAAGAGTGGAGTTGCTGGGTTGTGTGGTGACTCTATGTTTAATCATTTGAGAAATTGCCAGGCTGTCTTCCACAGTGGCTGCACAGTTTGACATTCCTACCAGCAGTGTGTGAGGATTCCAATTTCTTCATATCTTTGCCAACACTTATTATCCGACTTTTTAATTCTAGCCACCCTTGTGTCTATGGTTTTGATTTGCATTTCCTTAGTGACTAATAATGTTGCTTTATGTTGTTGCTGTTCTTATCACACATAGACACATAAATTCAGAACTTCAAGAGCACAGCAGAAGCAGCAATTAACTTTGATCTATCAGGAAGGCCTAGAAGGTGAGAGAGAGGCTTTTGAATTTTGGTGTCATTGTATAGTACTAGTGTTTTGCCCATCCTCACTCCATACCACCTCATTACCCAACAAATACTCTTCCCGAGTGCCTATTCTGTGTTAAGTTTTATAGTTCATAAGTAAATCAAACTCTGGCCTGTCCTCTGGGAGCTCATATATCAACAGTCTAAATCCAATCACCCTTATAAAATGGCACATGAATGAGTCAGGGCGAGTGTGTATGGTTCCTCCTGCCTTTCTGTCTCAAGTCTCCTGTTTCTTCTCATCTACTGATTCACCGTAGAGGAGACAAGCATCAGATGATTAGCTGTTACCTCTCTAGATTGTGTGGAAACAATGCTGCCATCAAAGTGTCTTTTGACTGTGTGTGAGCATTTCTCCGGGATATATATACACAGGGAGTAGAACTGCTGGGTCATACTTAATTTTACTAAGTAGTATTTGACTGCTTTTCAGAATGGCTGTATCAGACAGTCCCCCCACCAGCATTTCTTGGAGGTGCTAGTGGCTTCCTGATTTCCCCAAGTCCCCACCAATGCTTGGCATTGTCCAACTTTCTAATCTTTGCCAGGCTAGTGTGTGTAAACTCATATTTTTTTTTTTTGCATTTCTTTGATCACCAGTGATCTGAACATCTCTTGCTATTTTGCTATGATTTCTAGCAAGATAAAGCACCCTTACTGAATAGTAATCTTAATTCCCAAGGAGTCCACCTCATCACAGTCTTCGTTTGTCATCCTTTCCTTCATCACTCTTCATATCTAGCACATCCCTGTGGTTTTAACTTCTCCCCAGTCCGTAATTCCGTCTCCCTTGTACCTTATCCTTTGTGAGGTTGTGGGTAAGATAGGACATTATTTAGTCCACTCTGTATTTTGTGGCTGTGGGAAGCAAGGAGCTTTCTACTGCTTTGTACCAGCAGTGAGTCACAGAGGAAGTAACAGATGGTTTGAAGGGTGAGAACAAAGGCACAAAGCCACATGGGAGTAACGTTTCTTTAAAAACCAGCATTCAAGGGGAAGCAAGTAAAGGAGGCTGAAAGAGTGAGGAAGCATGAGACAGGTTGCTGAGAAAGGGGGTGGTATCTGGAGACCCTGGGGTCCAAAGGAAGGAGGAGATGATCTAGAAAGGAAAATAGCTCTGGATGATGTGGGACATTAAAGAAAGAGAGAGACTCAATGAGACTTGGAGAGGGAGGAAAGCAGAAGTAGGATTTTAGGGTCTAGCTTTCTAATACATGTACTTTGAAATATAATATATGTAGTAAAATACATGTATTTTTAAATACATGTACTTGACCTTGTGGTGTATGAAATGTACTCTATAAAATTAAGCCAAAAGTCATAGTGTCAGCCCCCAAAGGACTTAACAGTCAAGTAGCTGAGCTTTTAATTTCTTTAGAAAATGTGAGTCAGGGAAGATACCAATAGACACTTCTACAACATGTACTAAAGTTGTGTAGATTAGAACACCCACAAAAGAAAGCTGGCAGCACCCAGTGATTCCTCTGAATGCCCTAGGGCTTCCCTGGAAGACACACACCGGCTGTATCCTGGCCACAGAGGCAACACTGAGTCTAATTCAGTGGTTTGCAACTTCTGTCCCACCCACTCAGCAGGGGGCTTTGGTACACTCTGGTCAGTAACAGTGACCAGAGTGTGGTTGATGAGTTCTCTAAGTCTGGTCGAGGAAGGGATGGAGAAGGTCGAGATGAGGATCATGTCTCTCAAAGAATGGGGAAAGAGGTCAGTGATGATGTGCAATATGAGAAACCAGTCAGAGAAACAGCCCAGAGCAGCAGCTCTCCACTTGGCCATTTCAGAGGCCTCATTGCCATATCAATGCCTCACCTTAACTTTTTTGCCCTCCCCACAATACACAGATTTTAATGATACCTGATCTGCTTTATCTTTCAGTTAGGGTCCTCTGACAACAGGACTTTCTGAATTCTCCCTCTTGGTTTTTGAGATCAGCAATGGCACTTGCTGAGAATCAGGGGCCAGGGGTAAAGGAAAAGACTATGGGGATAGGCTAGGGAAAATGCCGTGACTCAAACAGGAGTTGAGGAGTAGGTTATGAGGCCTCAGCATACTGTTTTTCTCTCAGAAAAGTATTGAAAGCCAGTAGCTCTGGTCTTAGTTAGCATCCCGGAATTTCCCTTATTTTGCACCTTGTCCTGCTAGGGTTCTGATCTTTGAGTCTAGGAAACGCATCTAGTTATTTAAGAGCTAAACTAAGAGGCCAGAGTAAAAGGTCAAGATGGAGAACAGATTAAAGATGGTAGTACTACTACTCCCTTACATGTGTCTATCGTTTCAGCTTAGTGTTCTTCTCATACTTTGAGGAGTCAAGGATATGACTGTCATCCTTACTATGCATATGAGGAGGCTGAGATACATGTGGGGAGAGGGACTTCCTCCAGGTGTCCTGGAAGCTGAGACTGGTCCTAGGATTTTGAGTAACTTATTACTTATGTCTGTGACAAAATGCTGCAGATTGGGGTGGGAGTGCCTGGGAAAAAAAGTTGACCATAAACTGGAGAACTTAAAGGGAAAGAAGGTTAAAGAAAAACTGCAAATGCAGTGTATAATAAAAATTAAGCTACTCTGCCCTTAAAGTTGACATCTTATAATCTTCTACTTTAAATTGTTCCCTTGGATATTTTTAGAATCTAGAATCAGAATATTAGGGCTGGTTACCTTTTTGATATTCTAGTCCATCTTCATTTGGCTGAAGGCCAAAAGACAGCTTTCCAGGTTGAGATGTAGGAGGGCCTTGGAAGTGGGTGGAGCCAGAATTGCCTAATCCCTGCAAAATCCCTCTTTTTGCTAAACCACCTTTCCAAGGCTGACTGGAGTTGGGCTCAAGTCAGAGAGATCCAGATCTAGGGAGAGGCTGATGGCTGGAAGAGAAATCACGTCCAGGGCCAAGAAATCAGAATCAGGTTGCCACACCCATGCAGGGAATGACAGCAGTCAGTGCTGGGAGGGCTGGGGGCTCTGCCTTGGTTCTGTAAATCAGATGGTCATGCTAGAGCCCGAGGGGCAGGTGGATTCATGGCACAGAGGCCAGGACTTGGGGGCTGGGCTCCTGCGGTTCCTCATTCTTTGTCTGACTGAGCCAGAGACTTGGGTAAGAGGCAAGAGAAGTAAGCTAGTGGGTGCCCAGCTGCTTGGCACTGATCGGGGGACGTGCAGGGTTGACAACTATAAGTTGAAAGTTTTATAAGTTGAAAAGTAATGAAAAAGGAGTCTGGGGTGTTAGATTTTATTTTTGCAGAGAGAAAAAGTGCCTATTTAAATGTGCTTTGTGTTTCTTCTACTACTTTTTTCCTTTTCTATTGTCGTGATTGTAGTGGTGTTTAGTAAGGAGCCAGCTACCTGGGGGAGGGCTGCTGCCCAGAGGAAGTGCTGGGCAGCAGGGGGCAAGGCAGGGCGCCCAGGCTACCAGTGTGCCAAGAGCACAGGGCCAGAGGCCGTGGGCCCCCGACGCAGATTCCAGTGAGTTGTTCAGGCCCAGAAGTTTGACGCTCTGTTCTATTGAGTTCCTCCTTGGGGAACTGAGAAATTCTGAGGAAAAACAAGGGCAAACTCAGTGTCCAAGAGTGATGTTTTGGTCACATTTCCTCTCCAGCGATAGCCTTCAAAGTTCTCACAATGATAAGCCAGAAATAAAAACTTCAACTTTTCTTCTTGTTTTTCCCTCAAATACCCCTGCACTTCCAGTTTTCCTGTGACCAGGTAGATTTCTGCTTATTCAGGCCCTTCTCCTGGCTGCTAGTCACAGGAGAGGTGGCCCACTCAGCAAAGGTCTCCAGTCCTTGTCTTCTATGTAAGGGTGGACAGGAACCTGGCCAGGGTCCCCTGAGCTCTCTCCCAGACTGACTCAGTGTTGCCTCTGTGGCCAGGATGCAGCCGGTGTGTGTCTTCCAGGGAAGCCCTAGGGCATTCAGAGGAATCACTGGGTGCTGCCAGCTTTCTTTTGTGGGTGTTCTAATCCAAGACAAGGTAAATCAGCCCTGAGGAAAAAGAGCTTCCTGAACTGAACTGTGAAGCAGAGTGTGTGGGGAGTGGGGCAGAGCAAGTCTCGTCTGCATACCTTGGCCGGCAGGGTGCAGTCTGGAGAGCTTACGTGCAGTATGAACATATCTCCGGCCTTTGTTTTCAGCTACCCACAGATGCACCGCTGAGTCACTGCTTGTGGACAGCAGGGCATGGACCCCCTCCTTCCTAATCCTTTGGGATCGCTCACTCAATATCACCCAAGGGACAGCTCCAGCCTTCATCCAGTTCTTAAGGGTAAAAAAGATGGGTTACCCCCAAACAGGCCAGTGTCTGAACCCCTTGCAGTGAGTGATGCTAAGCAGAGCTGCTCTGAATTGCTGAGCTGAGCATACAGGGTTAGATTAAGCAAGGGCGGGAGAAGCCCAGGAAAAAGTAAAGCCATAGTTACAAGACTGTGACCCTCTGAAGAACCATGGAATTACTAGTGATATTTTCCATTTTAAATTATTAATAGTGACTCAGTAATTTAAGTGAATAAAATCAACTGAAACGTAAATGCAACTTAGAAAGTAATTAGAAATTTGAGATACATTCAACGGGAAGAGTTTTAAGATTGGAATTTATCTATTCAGTCACAGTAGTTGCACTGAATACGACTAAATTATTCATTTTCCACATGTGAAATGTTCCCCCTTTCCCTTCACACAAACACACACACTGTTCAGTTATACTTTATCACTCTTGGATTCTGTAGAAAAAACGGAGAAGAAACTGATGATTTATTTATTTAGTTAGTTACTAATATAGTTGACTTACAATATAATATTAGTTTCAGGTGAACAATAGTGTTTCACAATTTTTAAAGACTGTACTCCATTTAAAGTTATTACAAAATAATGGCTATATTTCCCTGTCCTATACAATATATCCTTGTTGCTTATTTATTTTATACATAGTAGTTTGTGCCTCATTATCCTCTACCCATGTCTTGCCTCTTCCCCTTGCCTCACTCCACCGTTAACCACTAGTTTGTTCTCTATATCTGTGAGTCTGTTTTGTTATATACATTTGTTTTATATTTTAGATCCCATATATAAGTGATAACACAAGTATTTCTCTTTCTCTGACTTATTTCATTTAGTATAATAATTTCTAGGTCCATCCACATTGTTGCAGATGGCAGAATTTCATTCTTTTTTATGGCTGTGTGTGTGTGTGTAAGTACATATATACATGTGTATACACACGCATGCACACACCACATCTTTATCCATTCATCTGTTAATGGGCACTTAGGTGGTTTCCATATCTTAGCTAATGTAAATAATGCTGCTATGAACAATGGGGTGCATGTGTCTTTTTAAATTACTGTTTTTGTTTTCTTCGACTGTATACCCAGCAGTGGAATTGCTGGGTTATATGGTAGTTCTATTTTTAGTTTTGTGAGGAACCTCCATACTGTTCTCCATAGTGGCTGCACCAATTTACAGTCCCACCAACAGTGTGCTAGGGTTCCCTTTTCTCCACATCCTTGCCAACATTTGTTATTTGTAGACTTTTTAAAGATAGCCATTCGTAGACTTGTTGATGATAGCTCTGACATGTGTGAGGTGATATCTCATTGTAGTTTTGACTTGCATTTCTCTGATGATTAGCGATGCTGAGCATCTTTTCATGTGCCTGTTGGTCATCTGTATATCTTCTTTGGAAAAATGTCTATTCAGGTCTTCTGCCCATTTTTTGATTGGGTTGTTTGGTTTTTTGATATTGAGTTGTATGAGCTGTTTACATATTTTGGATATCAACCCCTTATCAGTCATATCATTTGCAAGTATTTTCTCCCTTTTGGTAGGTTGTCTTTTCATTTTGTCAGTGGTTTCTTTTGCTGTACAAAAGCTTTTAAGTTTAATTAGGTCCCATTTGTTTATTTTTGCTTTTATTTCTTTTGCCTTAGGAGACATATCCAAAAATTTATTGCTATGATTTATGTCAAAGAGTGCTTAGCCTATGTTGTCTTCTAAGAGTTTTATGGTTTCAGGTCTTTCATTTAGGATTTTAATCCATTTTGAGTTTATTTTTGTATATGGTGTGAGGAAATGGTCTAATCTTATTCTTTTACATGTAGCTGTCCAGTTTCCCCAGCACCACTTATTGAAGAGATTGTCTTTTCTCCATTGTATATTCTTGCCTCCTTTGTCATAGAGTAATTGACCGCAAGTTCATGGGTTTATTTCTTTGCTCTCTATTCTGTTCCATTGATCTGTGTCTGTTTTTGTGGCAGTACCATGCTGTTTTGATTACTGTAGCTTTGTAGCATAGTATGAGGTCAGGGAGCATGATACCTCCACCTTTGTTCTTTTTTATCAAGATTGCTTTGGCAATTTGACATCATTTTTGGTTCCATATAAATTTTAGGATGATTTGTTCTAGTTTTATGGAAAATGTGAGCTGTACAGGCTTTTCTTTACATCAGAAAAAGACCTATAAGGAAGCCCAAATTGGAGACTGTTAAACCATGTTCCCAAGACCTGGTGGCCTAGTGTCCACTCTCTGCTGCCCATCCCCATTTTCATTCACTGTTGTTTTGATAGGGATTGCATTAAATTTGTAGATTGCTTTTGATAGTCTGGACAGTTTAACACTATTAAATTCTTCCAGTCCAGGAACATGGTATATATTTCCATTTTTTTCAATCATTTTCAAACTCTTTCATCAATGTTTTATAGTTTTCAGAGTTTAGGTCTTTCACTTCCTTGGTTAAATTTATTACTAGAATAAAAATTCTTTTCGATGCAATTTTAAACTGGATTGTCTTTTAAATTTTCTCTTTCTGATATTTCATTATTAGTGTAAAGAAATGCAACAGATTTTTGTATATTAATCTTGTATCCTGCTACCTTGCTGAATTTACTTATTAGTTCTAATAATTTTTGTATGGAGACTTTAGGGTTCTCTATATACAGTATCATATCATCTGCAAACAGTGACAGTTTTACTTCTTCCCTTCCAACTTGGATGACTTTTATTTCTTTTCCTTGTATGATTGCTGTGGCAAGGACTTCCAATACTAAGTTAAATAGAAGTTGAGACAGTGGGCATCCTTGTCTTGTTCCTGATTTTAGATGAAAAGCTTTTAGCTTTTCACCATTGAGTGTGATGTTAGCTGTGGGTTTGTCAAAAATGGCCTTTATTGTTTTGAGATGTGTTTCCTCTTTACCTCTAACTTTGATGAAAGTTTCCATCATGAATGCATGTTGAATTCTGTTAAATGCTTTTTCTGCATCTACTGAGATGATCATGTGACTTATCCTTCCTTTTGTTAATGTTGTATATCACACTGTTTGATCTGTGAATGTTGAATCATCCCAGAATAAGTCCCACTTGATCATGTTGTATGATCATTTTTATATATTGTTGAATTCGATTTGCTAAAATTTTACATTTATACTTATCAGGAAATATTAGCTTGTAATTCTCTTTTTTTTTGTAGTGTCTTTGGTTTTGGTATCAGGGCAATGATGGCCTTGTAGGATGAATTTGGGATTGTTCCATCCTCTTCAATTTTTTTGGAATAGTTTGAGAAGGATAAGTGTTAGTTCTTCTCTATATGTTTGGTAGAATTCCCCTGTGAAGCTGTCTGGTCCTGGACTTCTGTTTGCGGGAGTATTTTTAATGACAAATTCAGTTTCACTACTAGTGGTTGGTCTGTTCAGATTGTCTATTTCTTCCTGATTTAAAAACCGATCATTTTTTGGGCTTCCCTGGTGGCGCAGTGGTTGAGAGTCTGCCTGCCGATGCAGGGGACATGGGTTCGTGCCCCGGTCCAGGAGGATCCCATGTGCCATGGAGCAGCTGGGCCCGTGAGCCATGGCCGCTGAGCCTGCGCGTCCGGAGCCTGTGCTCCACAACGGGAGAGGCCACAACAGTGAGAGGCCTGTGTACCGCAAAAAAAAAACAAAAAACAAAAAAACAACAAAAAAAAACCTGATCATTTTTAAAGACCCAAAAAGGTATTCATTTATCAAAAAATAGATATTAAAATCTTTTATGTATAGCTCTCTGCTCAAAACTGTGAGGGGAATAGCATGCATGGTTCTTCCCTTTCAGAATCCTTCAGTTAAATAGGGAAGAGAAGACAAACTTGAAAAACAGTATGAAAATATTATAGTTATGTAATGGTCAAAGACAGTAAGCAGTACCAGTGGTATGTAATTAGATCCTAGAAGATCTTATTAGATCTATTAGATCTTATGGTGCAGAAAGAGCTGTAATATAAGAAGGGAAAGAGATCCTTGGTAGCTTCATTTTACCAAATCACTTATTTTTCCCAAGATTTGTTTCCTGTGTGTAAAGAATGGGCCTGTAAGCCTGGTCAGTTGAGACAAAATATGTACTGTATACCACATTTGTCTGGGACTTGTCCAAAGAGTGGTCTCTCCACGGGCTTCCCCGGTGGCGCAGTGGTTGAGAGTCCGCCTGCCGATGCAGGAGACGCGGGTTCGTGCCCCGGTCCGGGAAGATCCCACATGCCGCGGAGCGGCTGGGCCCGTGAGCCATGGCCACTGGGCCTGCGCGTCCAGAGCCTGTGCTCTGCAAGGGGAGAGGCCACAACAGTGAGAGGCTCACGTACTGCAAAAAAAAAAAAAAAAAAAAAAAAAAAAGAGTGGTCTCTCCAAAAGCATAGTCATACAAATCCTCCCAATGATTCTTTGGGGATTGTTGGAGATGCACTTAAAGGAACAGCAGATCAGAAGGGCTAATAGTCCCTCTCAGATGAGAGGGCCCCAGCAAGGTATCCTTATAAAGTAAATGGCAGATGGGCAGGCTTGAAAGTAGAAAAGAATACCTGTTCACAGTTGGCATCTTGCTCATCTGCTGGGATGGCAGTGTTGGGTGTACCTTGTCTTTAAGGAAGGGCCTCACCCAGAGGCATAGAGAGGCCTCTGAGTGCAGCTGAGGTGCTTCTCTACAAGACCAGAAGCTTTACCCTAGTGCACAGGGTGTAGACCTGAGTTTAGCACAGGTATTTTCTTGCTGCATGCCAAGGCATGAATAACCAGGAGAAGTGGACTCTCTTCACATACTCTACCTGTTACCATTTTGTCTAGGGGAATTGGTTGATAAGATAGAGCTCTCTGTGCTCAAGTGAGCTGTACAGGCTTTTCTTTACATCAAAAAAAGACCCGTAAGGAAGGCCAGATTGGAGACTGTTAAACCATGTTCCCAAGACCTGGTGGCCTAGTGTCCACTCTCCGCTGCCCACCCCCATTCATATTCACTCACTGTTGTATATTGAGTAAGCAGGAATAAGCATGTGAAGGCAAAAGGATGGTGAATTTCAGAAACTGGTTTGTGATTAATTTCCAGGAGCTCCTAAAGAACTGATTAATGGGAATTGTGATACTGAAACTAAGCAAGTCATTTGCATCTTCGCCCTACCTTCTCTAGGCAAATGCCTCCAAGGGCATTTATAGGTCACCTTTGGTACTTGACATTGATTTCAGGGAAGGAAGGCTTTATCTAATGCTTGCTCCCTCCTCAAGGCCCAAAGCAAACACTTTCTGCCCTGAGATCCTTCCCTGAGCTCTTTAGTCAAAATCAGCGATCTTGTATATCTTCCCATAGCTTTTTGTTCATATCTCTTATGACCACATACTTGGTTATTCACATGTGTGTCTGTTTCCTCCATTGAATTTTAAGATCCTTAAGGACAGATTCCATATATTTATTTTTTACACTCAGAAGCTAGAAATAGTAGGCACTCAGTGCTGTGTGCGGATTGAAAGAAGTTTATATAGAGGATAGCCAGTGCAGTTCAGTATTGTCATTGAGAAGTACTGTCAGCCCTGTGTATAATGTTTAGGTATTTTCTCAGATTTTGTAAAAATACTAGGTTCTAATGCTTATGGGAATGTAAGTTTTATAGCTAGGCAGACTTTAAATTGGGTTTCATCATATATGAAACAGAACTTAACATTTTCCTCTTCAGCTCCCTAAAGCTTCTCCTCTGGGCTCCTCTATCTGTGAGGGAGATTGGTCTGATGAAAAGAGCATGGACTCTAAAGCTGACCAGATGGGTGACTTGGGTAAGCTGCTGTCCTCTCCTGCACCTATTTCCTCAGCTGTAAAATGGGGGAAATTACAGTTCCCTTGCACAGTTCTAAGACACATGGTTGGCACCTGTGGTTAGGCTTTGTCACTTATGTCTTCATCCATGCCCTCATCATTTCTCATCTGGATATTTAACTGGAAGGTGATTGTGCTGTTCTTTCAAGCCATTCTGTACCCTATTGTTTGTGGAGTGTAGCTCAGTCACCACTTTCCTGTAGTGCAGTACTTCTTTATCACCTCTAGAATAAAAGTCAAATTTCTTAGCATAGTATTGGAGGCTCTGACTCCCGTTTCATGCTTCAGCATTGTATCCTTCTGCTTTCATGTTGATTGATTTCCCCTAGGAAGCAAACACCAACATGGAATTACAAATGCAAGAAGGTGGTAATGGGGAGAGGGAACAGGAACAGGAAGGGAAAGCTTTCGATGCGATGTTGGTCTGACACCTGTGAAAAAGAAAGCAGGGAGGAAGGACAGCTCGGTAGGAAGAGCCTCAGACTTTGGTGCAGCTCTGAGAAAGTCTTGTCTGACCCAAGAATAAGCTTTGGGTCAAAAATCACCTATAGGGGGTCCCTGCCAGTGAGGAATGGCAAGCCTTGCTCAGTCATTGGCTGGAACTGCATGAGGAGAGCGTAGCCTCAGCTTGGAAGTTGAGGCAGATCCTAAAGACACCCATAGCTGGGAGCTGTTGGTTCACTGTGCTTCTTGTGGCAGATTTTCCCTTGAAAATAAATCTGAGCAGCACACCTCGTGACTGCTGCAGTCTACTTTATATACTCACCTCTGCCGTGCCATGTTCCTTCAACCACCATTCAACAGATAAGAGTGCCCACTTTGTGCCGGTAACCAAGCTTGCTGAGCAAAGCCAGGCTTCTCTGGAGCCTATGATGGGGGAAATAAGTGCAAGTCAGATGTTCACAGTGGCAGGGGCATGACTACCAACCACACTGAGTGCTCTGGAGGAAAGGAAGCAAGAAGCATGGGAGCAGGTGACAAAGGAGCCTGAATTCCTTGAACTTGTCTCAGCCTCTTGCCTTCTGTCTTTGCACTTGTTGTCCTTCTGCCATAACATCCTTCCCCTGCTTCTTTGCTTGGCCAACATCCTTCAGTAAAATCAACGAACACATGTATAAGGTGACCAGATGTCCCATTTGCTTGGATAATTCTAGTTGATTCCTTCTGTTCCAGTGTAGTATTAGCATCACCATCTTTCATGCTCAAAATATCTCAGTTTGGACAATATATTATTTGACAATATATTATATGGTCATTTATTTGCCAAGAATTTGCACTGTTCTAGACATTATACGAAATATTCATTTAATGCTCAGTATGCCTTTAAAACAGTAACTTAAAAAAAAAACAATTTTTCTTTGTGAAACTGAGACACAGGTTAAATAAATCGATCAAAATCACAGAGCCAGTGATGCTGGGATTTGTACCCAGGAAGCCTGGCCCTGAATCTGTGCTCTGAACCACCCGGCTATTTTGCCTCCCTCAAGGCTTTACTTGGGAAGCCCTCCTCTGATGCTCTGTTGTACCCCTCAGCCTGGCTTAGCCATTTGTGTACGAGCCTCTGTTGTAGCACACTGTGAGGGCCCTGGAGACTGCCTCTCACTTCTCACCCCCATCACCCCCAGCCCTCACACACACTGAGCGCTCAGGAAGTCTGTTAAATGACTGGATGGAGACAGATGAGAGTCATTCGTGTGTGCCACGTGGACTGTTAACTGGAACAGGCTCTTGGGTGAGTTATATTGCTCCTTTTTAGATGTTTTTCCCTTTATCCAACCTTCAGACATTATTTACCTTCCCCTTCTGGCTGAATGCTGTCCCCAGACCTACCCAGTTAAGATACTGGGGACTAAAAAGGGACCTCTTTGAAAAAAGTGTGTTCTATAGTTCTTTGTTTTCTTTATTTTGTTTAATTCTCCTTGTGGTGTCACATTCATTGGGAAATTTATATTTCTTTTCATGTCCCTGAAGTAATACTTTATTTTTAGATAGTTCTAACCCAGAGGGCATTCCAAGGACAATATTTCTTGGTTTGTTATAAAGGAATATATAATTAAAAAAACCCACATTTTGCATTTCGCTAAGAGACTTTCAAAGGGATGAGACATTAAATAATTGGGAGATGAAGGTGTTGACTCTACTGCTTTTCCTTCTCACCTTCCTCAGGAACTAGTCCTGAGGTAATGTAGAAAGGGGACATATAGTAATTCTAAAAACTTCACAATCCCATTGTGTGCATAGCTAAGACCTTCCTAGATAAATAAAATTTCTTAAGATGTTGAAGGTAAAGCTCTGAAGCTCTTGACATGGTTACAGGAAGCAGAGAAAAGGCATCCAAGAGATTACTCTTTGTAACAAGGAAGACCCCTCCCCCATATCCTCTGCTTTACTCCTCTCCGAAGTACCCAGATAATAGTAGTTAATGCATATTCCCTGAGTTTTTCAGATGCTAAAAACCACCACCAAATGAAAAAATTAACTACTTGATGATCATAAGCACATAGCCCCCAGACCTTCTGGTGCCTAAGGATCGATCACCATCAGCCAATCAGAGAACTGTGCAGGAGCTGATCACATACCCTGGGGATCCCCCCGCCACCCTCACCTTGCCTTTAAAAATGCTTTGCTGGGGCTTCCCTGGTGGCGCAGTGGTTGAGAGTCCACCTGCCGATGCAGGGGACACGGGTTCGTGCCCCGGGCCGGGAAGATCCCATATGCCGCGGAGCGGCTGGGCCTGTGAGTCATGGCCACTGAGCCTGCGCGTCCGGAGCCTGTGCTCCGCAACGGGAGAGGCCACAGCAGTGAGAGGCCTGCGTACCACAAAAAAAAAAAAAAAAAAAAAAAGTATTAGGGATTTTCAACTGATAAAAACCAGAGAGAACAGTATCATGAACCGCATGCACCCAACTTTAGCATTCATCTTCCTTCTGTCAATCTTATAACCAGACTTGCCTGCTTGTCGTGAATGATGTGCTCTCTAGTCAGTCGGTTTTCTCCCAATGCTTAGTTTTCCTTTGGTTAGGCTCCTTTTACTCTCACTAAAAAAGTCAATCCATTAGACCTATTCTAGCCACTCCTCTCTTCTCGTCTTACTCTAGAGAAAAAAATGATCTTACATCATGGTATGGAGCAGGATGCTGTGAAGTTAACTCATCCTGAAATGGTGTAGACTTCCAGGAGCTATTGAAAGACACAATGTTATAGGAGAACGAGGAATGCAGACAAGGGCAAATCCTGCCAGGATGATGAAAGCCTCAGAACTGGTCTTTGAAGGATTATTAGCTTTTGGAGAAGATTTTGGATGGATAGCAAAAGAAATAATACTTGCAATTTTTTATTACCATACTGACAACAATAGCTACCAAGTTTGGCATGCTTACATGCCACGCATGTGTATCAGGTACTCTTCCAAGCACTTTACATATATTATCTCATTAATTCTCACAGCAGCCAAATGAAGTTCAAGAACTGTTAACATTTCCATTTGAGGAACCTGAGACACAGGGGAGCTTACTCACCCCAGGATGTACATGGCACAGAGAGAGGGAAGTTCAGATATCCATGGGCTCACAGAGTGAGAGTGAAGGTCATGGAGACTGACTCCTTTGTTAAGGAAGCCATGACTCGAGGTGTAGGGAGCTTCTCCAGGACACATAGCTACTGGGTGGAAGGGCTGAGACTCTTATCCAGGAACCAGGCTTGGGCCGGGTGTGTTTCACTTGTACCACACGGCTGTCTCCACTGCCAGGAGCTCCTCAAGAGGTCTCATGATACCAATCTCTACCTTTCAGCTTTTGTTAGGATTGACTCTTCTCTCACTATCTCTTCCTTCCAGGAATATTTCTTGCTTTATATAGTTTGTTTTATCTTTTTTTTTGTTTGTTTGTTTGTTTGTTTTTGCAGTATGCGGGCTTCTCACTGTTGTGGCCTCTCCCGTTGTGGAGCACAGGCTCCGGACGTGCAGGCTCAGCGGCCATGGCTCACGGGCCCAGCCGCTCCGCGGCATATGGGATCTTCCCGGACCGGGGCACGAACCCGTGTCCCCTGCATCGGCAGGCGGACTCTCAACCACTGCGCCACCAAGGAAGCCCTTAGTTTGTTTTA
Source organism: Mesoplodon densirostris (assembly GCF_025265405.1). Classification (NCBI taxonomy): domain Eukaryota; kingdom Metazoa; phylum Chordata; class Mammalia; order Artiodactyla; family Ziphiidae; genus Mesoplodon; species Mesoplodon densirostris. The sequence continues at coordinate 153,171,660 of NC_082665.1, read as the reverse complement.
TCTTAACTCTGCAAATTATTAAACTTTGCAAACATTTAGAGAATACAACCTATTCAAGGCATAGTATCACAAAGTAAGTGTGAAGTTGGGGGAAGAGTCTCTTGCCTCCTTATATGAAACTCTAAATATAAAAAGAGTTGTTTCTGTTCCTCTTTTCCATTTCCTCGACCTCATAGTCTCAAAGGTGTCTGAAGGATAATTCAGAGGCTGCAACAAGAGATGGGAATATAACTGAGTTATAAGGGTTTCCCTTTCCCTTTTTATATTAATGCTTGTATCCTCATGGGTTTTTAATCCATTCAGTGTATTACAATAATAGTCTTTTTTTCCTGTAAATTTGGCTACTGGAAGTCTCTTTAATCTGGTTTCTGTGTTGTTTTGACAAAACCCTATTAATCTTTGAGTTGTTACTTGCTTTCTGTGACAATAAGATGTCCCAATAAGATGTCATGTTGTACGTTCTTGGTAGATTTTTTCTTTTTTGTAATTATTTTAATTTTATCTTTTGTGGAAGAATAGAAGGAACAGTTTAGATTATAGGGATTTTAGAACTCCTTGAAAAAGTTTGAAAACCATCAGTTAGATCAGTGTGCCATTTGTGATTTAAAAAAAAAAGTGTTTCAGTCTTCAAGAGCAATATTTTTACAGTGGAGATTTTGGAAATGGAATTTATAAGTTTTCTAAATCAAGTGTTTCTGTTTTTTTACTAATTTTCTCTTTTTCAATTCTTCCACTCATTTCTCTCTTTGCTGAGCCACATTTTTAAACAAGGGAAAAGAAGAGAAAGAATATACTGATAATTGCTTACTAAGGAAATTTCACATGGAAAGAAATAGAAAGAATTCTCAGATACTGATCCTGCCCAGAGAATGGTGAAAAGGATGACATACCCAAATATTTGCTGTCCACAGTGACCTTCTCTGCTCCCTCCTCCTTGAGTCTGTTCCTCGGCTCTCAGCCCCACTGGCCTGTCCAGGATTGGCTAGAGGTAAAAGCAGCTTATTCACTTCAGAGCCAGATATGCCTAGAGTCACACTTTAGCTCTCTTATTACTTAATTTCTGGAGCATTCAAGGCTCCCCCACCGCCAACACCAAATCTGAAAAGTGAAGCAAAACCACCCTTGTAAGTTGGAGGTGAGGATTAAATGACAAATTCTACACAATATAAGTGCAAGACCTGCGGCATAGCAAGGGTCCAGTAGTTGTTGAATTCCATCTACCTTATAGTTACACATTTGGGATTTTGTCTGCCTCATTTCTCTGAATTTTTTTATTGTTGAATATAAGACAACTACAACAACTGCATAAAATAGTTACAGTTTGATGAACCATCATAAGATGAGCATTCTTTGAAACATCGTCCATGTGAAACAGGTCTCGTCTTCCTTCATTGGACAAGGTATGCACTGGAGAACAGGACATGGTCTTGCTTCCACAGAACAGATGATTCTGTAGCACCTTGCACTGCCCCAGGTCAGACATGGTAATGAGAGAGGACATTTCATGTAGCTAAATTAAGTTGGCCCAAATCCAGCAAAGACCCTGTTAGCAGAAGGGAGAGCTCTTTGTCCAGGACACTGGTTGGGCATTGCTGTGGGTTAGCTGCACGATTCTACATCCCACTTCTATAGGTGTGGAGAGAGTGGCCTCCTTTGTAGTTTTAAAATTACAAAATGACTAGGAAAAATGCAGATGTGTAGAAACCCTTGTATTCATCCCAGGAATCTTAAGCTTCCACTTGGAAGAGGAAGTTCAGGATGTTGGGAATCCCTGAGGAAGAAAACTCAACTTTAAGATTTTGGCTCTTCTTGAACTTCACTCAGTGGTGGCCACCAGGGGTTGGCTGCAATCCTAATAAAGACATACCTGACTCACCTGGTCTCCCTCTTCTCTGGGCTTCTCCCTTGTTATGCTGTCTGGCTTTGACTCTGCTTTGCATCTCCTTGACCTGCTCTCCACTCTTCAGGACGCTGGGCTGGATAGAAAGTCTTGTTGAGTTCTGAACACTGCCTCTAGGAGTTCCCTCGTACCTTGCCATCCCACACTGACTCATTTTTCTAATTCTGCCCAGTTTGAATCTGGTAACCCTGTGGTGTAAATCTTCTGGAAACTGTGTTCCAGGCTCCACATCTTATAACCACAAGAGGTGGCCACTTACCAGCTTGCTCTGTTGCCCAACCCTCATCTGAGAGATCAGACACTGGCTTCTACTGGTGGCTAGGGGTTAACCAAGGGAATGTCTTTTTTTTCTTTCTGTTCATGTTTGATTTTTTGTTTTTGTTTTATGCTGGCCCTTAAAAAATGTCATGAAGCTTTGGCATTATGACAATTAACTCTTGGCATTGCTTTTTGGAACCAGGTGAGGGAAACTTCTGTCATTAAGACTGATTGTACCAGGCTCACACTGTCCACTCCAGAGCACCCTTCTTACACTCTCTGGTGTTGCTGATTAACTTGCTTTTGACCTTGTCTCTTTAACAAGACTACAGATATCTTGAGAGCAAGGACCGTGTCCATCTTTCTTCCTTGACACCTGAGCACTTGGGGTTGTCATCCATCTACCATGTGTGGCTGCAGCTAGAGAAGAGCCTTTTGTTTTGCCTGGTCATCGTGTAGAAAGTCAGGTCATTGCCTATTATATCATTAGAGTCAAGGTCGAACTAGCTAGTGCCTTTGAGAAATAATGCCTTCATTAGAAAGGGAGACCACTCCCATTAGAGAGCTTTGAGAGAGCTACAGAAAAATATCATAATCTTGGTATTGTACCTGTTTGGTGAAGAGAAACAGATTGTTACTAGAGTGTTGAATTAACTTTAGGGTTTTCTTTCTCAGTCAGGTCCCAAATATTTTAGGTAGGCATTTGGGGCAGTACAAGGATAGCCGTGGTCATTGCTCTCAAGGTGTCTGTAGTCTTGTTGGAAAGACAAGGCCCAGAGTAAGCTAACCAGCAATGCAAGGGCATCTGAGAAGGGTGCTCTGGGTTAGACAGCATGTGCTGCAAGGTTGACAGTGTGCAGAAAAGGCCTCACAGAGGTGGTAAAACATGAAGGTCTTAAATTGGACCTTCACAAATGGGATGATTCCTAAGAGCAGAGAGGAGGGCTGTGGAGGGAGAGACCCAGTTGTGAGCAAACTAATGTGCAGGAGGTATCTGAAGGAACTGCGTATGTAAATTAGGCTGGAGTAGAAAGAGGATAAGACAAAAAAGTAATGGTACGTAAATTGAGAAGCGTTCACCATATATCATAGGGGGCAATAAATGACAGCTTAAGGGGTTTGGAACACTTGAGAAAAAGTGTTCTAGTGAAGGTGATGTTCTCAGATTAGCCATGGAAGAGCCGGCAGGGTAGGAGGGATGGGGCAATGCTAAGAATAGGGCAACTGTGGGGATAGATTGCTGCTGGGGCTGCTTTTTTCAGTAGCAAAGCTTAGGCCACTGTGTTCTCCTCCTAAACTAATTCCAAACCATTTTTATAGATCTGTGCTAGCAGTTCATCACACAAAGAGTGTTTGCATGGTTTATGGTGCTAGGCAGTACATTAACACTGTATTTGAGTGTTTGGCTTGGAATAAATATTGACATTGATAACTCTTTTTAAGGACATTTCTGATTGATAATAGACATTTCAATAGCTGCTTACTAGATTGAACCCAGAGTCATATAGCTGTGGCATTATGACAGTCCTTGACATTGCTGTTTGGGACCAATGAGGAAAGCTTACTGTGTCATTAATACTGGTTGTGCCATGGCCACAAATGCCAAGAACAACCATCCTAAGTGTGCAGCCCTGGTCATCGTGCACACTGATGCACGGGAGATCAGAATGATGTCAGTTGTCTGGTCAGTTTGCCAGCTTATGTTCTGTGCCTTTTCTATAATTTTAACATAGCATTATATATTGAATTTTTAAATTTAAAATAGATTTTAGTTCTTTTAAATAAAACGCATATGAATCCTATTTTGGGCCAGTAATTAATTCATTTTTTATAGCTTTATTTGGTCCACTTTAATCTGAATGTGTCTCATAACCTTTTATGGTGCCCTATGTTGAGATAAGTTTGGTGACACCAATATAAGTTGTCACTTCATATGGATAGTGACTGAGTAAACAGTGAACTTGACAAGGAAAGAGAAGAGAGAAGAGGTTCAGGAGCTGCAGAGTCTGGCTTAATGAATATCTACCTTCCTTAATTTCAGATTTGTACTAGACCCCATGGTTCAGAGGTGCCAACTAGCTCTCATTTCCTGACTCTTGTGGGAAAAAAGCTAACGGTCTGGTTAGAAATCTTGTTTATTCATAAGCTGACCTGCTGAAGGTAGTCTGAGTATCTTGAAGAGATGGAAAACAGGTCTGTTGTCTGGCTGCTTACCAGCATTTGGTAAACATTCCAAGTTCAATCAAATGTCAGTTTAACATGTGTTCAATATGTAGATTAATTCCTGAACCAAAATACGCAAAAATGAAAGGCTCAACTAATGAAATTTAAAGGCAAGTTCATACTCTGCCAGCTTTGTAGGCTGAGCATAAGCAGCAGATTAAAATGAGACCAGTGAAGGTGAAGAATATGGTAGGGATGGAAGAAGGTGACCAGTGGGCCTTACTTTATGTTCTTATGTTACTGAAATCCTGGAGAGCTTGTGGCCTAATTAGAAAATGAAACATTCATTACCTGAGAGGGAGATATTGCTTTTAGAACAAATAGATCCCTCACATCCTTCATATAAAGCCTCAGGAGCCAGGCAAAAGGTTGTCAGTGAACATTTCTGAACTCTGGCATCTTAAGGCAGTGCTGTGATTCTCATTGCTTGACAAATATAACAATTCTTCAGGTGAGTCTTTTCTCCCAACTTAATTTTAAGAGGAAATTTCACTTAGCTGCTTCTTTGTTAGGGTCCAGTCTGTAAGGGTTTTGAGGTCCATGTATCATTGGCTCCTTCCCATGTCAGCTCTGGGCAGTATGACTTTGGGACAAAGCTGTCCATACGCATCAATAAGTCATTTCCCACCATTATAAGGATATTATATACTCATATATTGCCAAATAAAGATTGATAAGTCAATGCCCTACCACTCTTGTACTGATTCTGTAAGAAATTCCAAAGTTTCATTGTAAGAGTGAGGTGAAGCAATCATCCATGCAGTCAGCATCCAGAGAAATCCATTGGTTAACAATTTGGAGTTTTTCCAGTATAATTTACATACGTACAGGTATGTACTTTTTATTTTATAAAATTGGGATCATACAGTATAAAAGAATATGTGCCCTACATTTTCACACATCATGTTAACTTACCATGTCATTAAATGTTCTTTAAGAACATGAGCTTTTAAGGACTGAATAGTTTTCTATGGATGTCCCAGAATTTACTTGCTAATGTTCTCCTTTTGTTAAATGATCATTATCTGCTGTTTTATACTTGTGTAAAACAACGATGGTTATCCTTGCACATTCAACTAGTGTTTGCGAATTTTTTAGGATAAATTAATGTAAATAAAGTTATTGGTTAGATACATACATTTTCAATAAACATTACCACAATGCTTCCAAAAAAGCTGACTCTAGTTTATATTTCATCTAGGACTATGAGAGATTGTTTGTTTCAATGTGCTCCACCAACACTGTTACTGTTAAAAATTATTTCGCAAATTCATAGATAAAACATGGTATCTTATTTTAATTTGTATTTCTTTGCCCAAGAAATTGAATTTTTCCATATATTTGTGTACTTGTATTTATTATTGTTTTGGCTTATTCTGTACTCTACAGAGTGGTTCTCTTTGCAGATTAGCTTCCCATATTGGCATGAGTGATGGGGCAATTATACGGTATAACTAACCACAAACCCAGGCAAAGGACAGCCATTCTTATGGATTGGTTGATTAGATCAGCCAGTGTATCTACTATTGATTGATTGATTGATTGATTTGGCTGTGCCAGGTCTTAGTTGCAGCATGTGGGATCTAGTTCCCTGACCAGGGATTGAACCCGGGCCCCCTGCATTGGGAGCATGGTGTCTTAACCACTGGACCACCAGGGAAGTCCTAATGTATCTACTTTTATAATAATCTGTTTAATGCACATCTGTCATAACTTCCTGTTCCTTATTCTTTCCTGGACGTTTATTGATTATGGCACATAATATGGTGTAGTAAGATCATTAAAAAAACTATCTGATGAGTGGAATAGTTTTTCTTATTATGAATTTATGAATTCATTTGTATCATACTTTTAAAACTGTCTATTTTTTTAAATACTACTCTTAACTTATTCACCATCAAACTGGTCAAATTCTTTGGCTTGAAGAAGACTGTGAAATCATCAAGATCATTTTCTGCCTTTAGGCAAAGCCTAATCAAATTAGGCTGAAGAGGCAGTAGAGAGAAAGCACTATGTTAAGTCTAGAGGTTTGGTTTTGAACCCTGGCCCTTTGAGTGACCTTGGCCAAGCCAACTTCTCTGAGCCTTAGAGTCTCCATCTGTAAAATGGGAATAATAATCCCAACTTTACTCACCATAAAATGTATTCATTAAAAAAAAGATATATGGGGGCTTCCCTGGTGGCGCAGTGGTTGAGAATCTGCCTGCTAATGCAGGGGACACGGGTTCGAGCCCTGGTCTGGGAGAATCCCACATGCCGCGGAGCAACTAGGCCCATGAGCCACAACTACTGAGCCTGCGCGTCTGGAGCCTATGCTCCACAACAAGAGAGGCCGTGATAGTGAGAGGCCCGCGCACCGCGATGAAGAGTGGCCCCCGCTTGCCACAACTAGAGAAAGCCCTCACACAGAAACGAAGACCCAACACAGCAAAAATAAATAACTTAATTAATAAACTCCTACCCCAACATCTAATATATATATATATATATATATATATATATATATATAAAGTACATAAAATATTGTGTAAACTTTTACAAAGTATGAAAATATATGAAATTGTATAACTTTTTATTTCAATAAGGAATTCAGATTCATGGGCCCAGCACGCTTCCTCTGTGCTACTCTGCTACCTGGAATTCAAATTCATGAATTGTATAAATGTCTACTGTTTTGTACATGGCCTTCTCGTTTACAAGCCCCAAAGTTTTATACACAGTTTGGCTCATACCTGAAAGAGCATACTCCCTAATTCTCTATATCTACTAATCTTCTCTTTCTAAATACTCTGACAAAGAGATACTTCTCTGATTTGAGAGTCATCTAAGAACTATCATGGTAGCATAAGAACACAAACATATCATGCTTGTTTTGACCCTCTCTGAAAATACACATTATTTGGTACCTTCTCTTGCTAAGTTTCAACTGGTCTGTCCCTGTATAATAAGAAAATACTGAGTCTATAAAGTATGGTGACTTCAGCAATACTTACAGCTTCAAAATTACAAGGCATACCTTGGGAGGAGGCTTGCGGCTTTTTCCTCTGATGCCAAGCTAATGGTGGCAGGGAGGGGAGCCAGGAAGAAACAGTGCATCATTTGAGCCTTGAATTTATAAACAATTAAGTGATGGAATAAATCAACTTCATTTCAGATCCAGACTGGTAAGGAGTCAGGTATGAAAAGTCAGCAGAATTATTTCTCATTGAGTAGCTGGCATACTAAGAGTGCTGTGAAACATCTCCATTGTTTCCTGAACTCCAGGGTCTAGGACCTGCAGCTGATAGTATTCTCAAGCCTCTTTTACCCAAGTGATATTTAAAAGTTTTCTATCAAATTTTAAATTTATAATTTGCTTTAGTTGTACAATTTTAAATATATCAAAATATTATAATAGTTCACTTTTTAGAATCTTAGAAGTTTTCAAAACAGCATTTGCTATTTTTAAAAAAAAATAGGGGGCTTCCCTGGTGGCGCAGTGGTTGAGAGTCCGCCTGCCGATGCAGGGGACACGGGTTCGTGCCCCGATCCCGGAAGATCCCACATGCCGCGGAGCGGCTGGGCCCGCGAGCCATGGCCGCAGAGCCTGTGTGTCCAGAGCCTGTGCTCCGCAACGGGAGAGGCCACAGCAGTGAGAGGCCCGCGTACAGCAAAAAAAAAAAAAAAAAAAAAAAAAAAAAAAAAAATAGTTTTAAAAATAGCATTTTAAAATAGCATTCTACGGCTTCCCTGGTGGCGCAGTGGTTGAGAGTCTGCCTGTCGATGCAGGGGACACGGGTTCGAGCCCTGGTCTGGGAAGATCCCACATGTCGCGGAGCAACTGGGCCCGTGAGCCACAACTACTGAGTCTGAGCGTCTGGAACCTGTGCTCCGCAACAAGAGAGGCCGCGACAGTGAGAGGCCCACGCACTGCGATGAAGAGTGGCCCCCGCTTGCCGTAACTAGAGAAAGCCTTCGCACAGAAACGAAGACCCAACACAGCCAAAAATAAATAAATAAATAAACTGAAAAAGAAAATAACATTCTATAACTGCAACACAGTGGCAATTATTAGTTAGTTTTTAACCTTTTTAAAAACATGGTTTTACAAAGTGTAATCATAGATTGTATTTACTACTGTAACTTGGATTTTTTTCCCTTAACATTAAATCCTAAAAAATTTTCCTAATTCACAGTGTAGTCTTGTTGTTAATTACCAAGATGATGTTAGTAGCAAATTCATTCTCCATCAAGTGATCATACCCTTAACCATTCTGTATTGTAGGATCTGTCCATAACTTCTAATTCTGTAGTACTTTTTGAAGATATATTTATATTGTAATGCATTCATTCATAAAGCATCAAATTTTTAAAAGTGAAAAGGGAAATTTTGTAGAAAGAAATGGCACAAAGCTTGGAAGTATCTAAAAAAGTTCACTTAGACTTACCTGAAAAAGTTGTTCTGTCACATCAGTGGCTTGGGAGGAAGAAGATAATCTCACTTTTAATATTTTATGTTTGTAGGTAAGGATTCAAGAGGTTGAAGTGAAATCCCACTTGAGGTGGGGAGCTGGAACTGTCCCTGAACCCTGAGCACACTGTGCTCTTGGTAAGGAGAGTAGAATCCTCCTCCCACCTGGCCAACGAGGAGAATAGCAACAAAGCTTGCTCCTCAGGCCCTAGGTAGACAAAGTCCCGAGGCAGAAAATCTGCTTCTGGAACTGGTTCTATATCTTTATTATGTATATAACCTTGGCCAAGTCATTGTTTCTCTTGGCTAGTTCCATCTTATGTGAAAATAGAGTCAGAACAGATAATGTCTAAGATACTTGCCAACAACTCTAATTCTGTGATTTTTAAACATTCATCTGCTCAACAGTGCTCTGAATGGTCTGGAATTTGGGGAAATTTATGACTTACCGAGTAGAGGAAACTTAATTCTGATGGAGGCAGAGATTTCTAAGAACAGATAGATAGAAGGCCCAATGCAACTTGCTTTAAAATATTTTTTATGTTTTTCTTGGCATTTCATGTTTACTGTTAAGACAGCTTATCTTTCTGAATTGGAAATCTGGCTATCAAGCGAGATGTTTTCAATTCATTTAAACTCAAGTGGTGGATGGCTGACTGCTTTTCTGCTGGTTCCATTTTATCCTGTTGAGAAGTCAATCCTTGGCCATCCATGAACCTTCTATTTGCATTTATAACAATAGTAATTAATGACAGTGAGGGGAGTTGATGTGTGGAGCAGGCACCTTGATAGCTAAGGTCTTAGAAGCTTGAGTTATCATAGTTCATAGACCACTATTGTATAGATGGAAATATTGAGCCCAAGTTTCCAGTTAAGTCCTTGTTTCCAAACGGAGCTTCTTTCATGATGTGGAAATATGCAGGTCTGTGTTTCTTAACCTTCTCATATCCCATGTCTCTTCTGATTAATCTCAGAGTTGATCATTCTCCCTTTCTTCCTCTACTCTCATGTGTACACATACAGACATGAGAGATGCTGCCAGCTAGCTTGATAGCCCTCAGCACACATGGAAAAAATGCTACGTTTATTCATTTCCGTGTACCTTGGTCATAGTCTCAAATCAGCCACTTACTAGCTCTGTGGCCTTGGATAATTTATCAAACTCCTGTTTTCTCTTCTGTAAAATGAGGGCTCTTTGGCTAGACAATCTCCAGGATCCACAGAATTATACTTTCAGAAGCAGAAGGCCTGAGACATCAATACGTGCAAGCCTGGCCCCAGGCACACTGGTAAAGCAAGACATGCTGCCTGCCTCTGGAATGTCCTCCTTTTTGCACACCTCCTCATTCACTTTCCCCCCTTCCATCCCCCCAGGCGTCTGGCACCAGCAGAGCTCTGCTGCCTCATGCTGGCTGGCTCCCTTAAGCAGCAGGTTAGCAGTTTTAGGCCATTTCTTCAGCCATCTCTCCCACTGGGCATATTCGTATGCTAGCCATCCTTCAACACTCAGGTTAAATGCCTTCTCCATGAAGCCGTATTTGATCACCTCATCTACATTAATCTCTCTTATCTACTAACTTCCATCCTAATAGCATTTTAAAAATTCATGGTATTTATTCCTGTTTTGTAGATACAAATAATATTTCTTGTAGCGGATTATAGTCTCTCTCTGAGGGCAGAATTTATGTCCCAATTCCTGGTATATCTGTTGAATGAATGAACAAGTGAATGAAGGAGGCAGTTAGTGAGTGAATTAATTCATCACTGTATCCCCACTTGGTACTATGGTGTTTAGTTAGTAGATCCTCAAAAAAGTGTTGATAAATGAATAATTCCATTTTTCTCATCATTCCCTTAGGCCCTTTCTAGATAACTAGCTTCTTATTTTCTGATTAATGAAGAGGTCATTAATAGCTGATAGCCTGATATGTTGCCTCTCAGAAAGGAATTTGTGTTCTAATAGCAGGTTCAAAGGCCTGACTCATTAATGGTGTGCATTTCAGATAATGGACTAGAAGAGGTTTGTGGGAAGTGTGGGTGTGTAGAGTCAGAGACAGGAGGTGTTTCCATCTACTATGCATGTGCCTGCCTCTCAGCCCCTGTAGAAAGCTGGTCTGATTTATGTGTATTAGCTTTTAATTCATTATGCAAAACAAAAATTCTCCATAGAACACTTAATAATTGTGGCAAAGCTGAAAGCCAGCTGCTGTTTCGTTCCCTTACAAATATTCTTTCCATTCAACTGCAGTTTTCTCTCTTTTGCCATCTTGGCCCGTGAATCTGTAAGCTATGCTAAAGAAAGAGGACTGTCTGAGGTTATCCCAAAGAATGAAGATCTGGTCTTCATACCCTCTTCCACAGTATCTTCATGGAGCACATGAGCAATGCTCACTTATGTTCACTCTTGAGGATGCAGAGGGTGGCATTTTCCAATGCAGCTGGGAGAGGAGGGAGTCTCTTAGGATGTCTCTACCAATGAGCAGTACAGTCTTTCTTATTTCTTCGGATTATGTCTAAACGGCCTCACCTCAACCAAGCACACAATTCTGATGGTTCTGCCTCACCCGGCAGTATGCACTGTCTTTCCTATAAGGTATATCAAAGGAGACAATTGATGGTAAAGAGCAGTGCAGATTCTGAAGGCCTGCTTGTTTTGTGACTGCTTGTTCTCTTATTTAATTCAGTCACTACGGTTTTCTGTGGATTATATTTCTCACATTTTAGAAGACCAAGTATATTTAAATAATTTGGTGTAAAGCCCAGCAAAGTACCGTGCGTGAACTGACACTGAATAAATAACCAGTGGGGAGAAAATAGAGGTTTGCAAACATGGCAACCAAGAAACCAGGGCACAGTTCAACTTAACCTTGAGCAGTTGGCCCTCAGAGGAAATGTCTAGGTGTCTCTGTGGAGGAGATGCCATTGTCTGTATTTGTAATGCAAGTATCTTCCCCATTCTTTTCTCCATCAACCCCACTGCATGTTAGAAACATTGTGTATACATGAGGGGAAAAAACTAAAACTTGGTTAAATTGGCGATTCCAAACAATGTTATTGAAGTTACTTAGAGGCCATGACAGTGGGTCATCATGGGAGCAAGATACAGCCTTTGATCTGTCTTCAGGATGCAGTGTGTTTACAAAAGCAATCACTCAAGGTTAATAACCTGCATCTGTGGTGTTTGGTAGTTAAAGAATCAATTTAAATGTCTTATGCAAAGGAAAACCTTAACAATATTTTGTGCTGGTTAATGCGTTTCAAGTATACTTGAGATTTAAGGAGCAGACAAAAAGGAAAAGAAGTGGATTTCTCATGGTTTAGACTGGTGGTGAAAACCATTTTTTAAAAAATCTAATCTCTTAAAAAATTTTTTTATTCAATTTATTTAAACTTATAAAAAGGTTCACCCATTTCTCCCACCACTTACCCCCCGCCTCTTGCAACCACCAATCTGTTCTCTGTATCTTATGAGCTTGTTTTTGTTTTTTAAATTCCACATATAAGAGAGATCATATGGTATTTGTCTTTCTCTGACTTATTTCACTTAGCATAATGCCCTTGAGATCCATCCATGTTGTGGCAGATGGCAAGATTTTATTCTTCTTTGTGGCTGAATAATATTCTACTGTATATATACACACCACAGTTTCTTTTCTTTTTTTTAACTATACAGTCTTTTTTTATTTATTTACTTTTAAATTTATTAAATTTATTTATTTTTGGCTGGGTTGGGTCTTTGTTGCTGCACATGGGCTTTCTCTAGTTGCGGCGAGCAGTGGCTACTCTTTGTTGCAGTGCGCAGCCTTCTCATTATGGTGGCTTCTCTTGTTGCAGAGCACAGGCTCTAGGCACATGGGCTTCAGTAGTTGTGGCACGCAGGCTCGGTAGTTGTGGCTCACGGGCTTAGTTGCTCCACAGCATGTGGTATCTTCCTGGACCAGGGCTTGAACCTGTGTCCCCTGCATTGGCAGGCAGATTCTTAACCATTGTGCCACCAGGGAAGCCCCACACACCACAGTTTCTTAATCCATTCATCCATTGATGGACACTTAGGTTGGTTCCATATCTTGGCTAATTCTGTGATGAACATAGGGGTAGCCATATCTTTTCAAATTAGTATTTTCATTTTCTTTGGATAAATACCCAGAAGTGGAATTACTAGATCGTATGGTGGTTCTATTTTTAATTTTTTGTGGAACCTACATACTGTTATCCATATTGGCTGTACCAATTTACGTTCCCACCAACAGTGCATGAGGGTTCCCTTTTTTACAAATCCTTGCCAATGCTTGTTATTTCTTGTCTTTTTGGTGATAGCCATTCTAAGAGGTATAATGTGATATCTCATTGTGGTTTTGATTTGCATTTCTGTAATGATTAATGACGTTGAGCATCTTTTCATGTACGTGTTGGCCATCTGTATGACTTCTTTGTAAAAAAAATGTCTATTCAGCTCTTATGCCCATTTTTAATTGGATTGTTTGAGCTCTGTTTTTTTTTTTTGTTTGTGTTTGCTATTGAGTTGTATGAGTTCTTTATGTATCTTGGATATTAGCCCCTTATCAGATGCATAATTTGCAAATATTTCCTCCCATTCTGTAGTTTCCCTTTTCATTTCTTGGTGGTTTCCTTTTCTGTGCAGAAGCATTTTAGTTTGATGTACTCCCACTTGTTTATCTTTGCCTTTGTTCTTTTGCATTTGACGTAGATTCAAAAAATCATCGCCAAGACCTATGTCAATGAGCTTACCACTTGTGTTTTCTTCTAGGAATTTTATGGTGTCATGTCTTACATTCAAGTATGTAATCCCTTTAGGGTTAATTTTTGTATATGTTATGAGATAGTTGTCCAGTTTCATTCTTTTGCATGTAGTTATCCAGTTTTTCCAGCACCTTTTATTGAAGAGATTGTCCTTTCCCCATTGTATATTCTTCGGTCCTTTGTCATAACTTAATTTACCATATATGTGTGGGTTAATTTCTGGGCTCTCTGTTTCGTTCCATTGATCTATGTGTCCTTTTATATGCAAATACCATACTGTTGCAGTTACTTTAGCTTTGTAATACAGTTTGAAATCAGGGAGTATGATACTTCCAGCTTTGTTATTCTTAAGATTACTTTGGCTATTTGGGGTCTTTTATGTTTCCATACACATTTTAACATTATTTATCTTATTTCTGTGAAAAATGCCATTGGAATTTTGATAGGGGTTGGATTGAACCTGTATATTGCTTCTGGTAGTATGGACATTTTAACAATACTAATTCTTTCAATCCATGAGCATGGAATATCTTTCCATTTATTTGTGCTGTCTTCAATTTCTTTCATCAATGTCTTGTGGTTTTCAGTATAGAGATCTTTCACCTCCTTGGTTAAATTTCTTCCTTGGAATTTTATTCTTTGATGCTATTGTAAATGGGATTATTTTCCTAATTTCTCTTTCTGATAGTCCATTATTACTATAAAGAAATGCAGCTGATTTTTGTGTATTGATTTTTTGTCCTGCACCTTTACTGAATTTGTTTATTAGTTCTAACCATTTTTTTTGATGGAATCTTTAGGGTTTTCTATGCATAGTATCATGGCATCTGCAAATAGAAAGTTTACTTCTTCCTTTCCAATTTGGATGCCTTTTATTTATTTATTTTTTGTCTTGCCTAATTGCTGTGGCTAAAACGTCCAATAGTATGTTGAATAAAAGTGGCTGGAATGACATCCTGTCTTGTTCCTGATATTAGAGCAAAAGATTTCAGCTTTTCACTATTGAGTATGGTGTTAGTTGTGGGCTTGCCATATATAGCCTTTATTATGTTCGGGTATGTTCCTCCTATACCCGCTTTATTGAGAGTTCTTTTTTTTTAATCATAAATGGATGTTGAATTTTGTCAGATGCTTTTTCTGCATCCATTGAGATGATCATATGATTTTTATCCTTCATTTTGTTAATATGGTGAATCACACTGACTGACTTGCAGATGTTGAACCATCCTTGCATCGCTGATAAATCCCCTTTGATCATGGTGTATGATCCTTTTAATGTATTGTTGAATTCAGTTTGCTAATATTTTGTTGAGGATTTTTCGCCTATGTTTATCAGTGATTTGGGCCTGTAATTTTCTTTCTTGTATGCCATCCTTGTTTGGTTTTGGTATCAGGGTAATACAGACCTCGTAAAATGTATTTGGAGGAGTTCTCCCATATTTTGAGGGAGAGTTTGAGAAAGATTGATATTAATGCTTTGAAAGTTTGGTGGAATTCACTGGTGAAGCCATATGGTCCTGGACTCATGTTTGTTGGGAGATTTTTGATTACCAATTCAGATGCCTTGCTAGTAATTGATCTGTTCATATTTCCTATTCATCATGATTCAGTCTTGGTAGATGATATGTTTCTAGGGGTTTATATATACTCTAGGTTGTCCAGTTTGTTGGCATGTAATTCTTCATAGTAGTCTCTTATGATTCTTTGTATTTCTGTGGTATTAGTTGTAACATCTTTCCTTTCACTTTTGATTTGTTTGAGTCCTCTCTTTTTCTCTTGGTGAGTCTAGCTAAAGGTTTGTCAATTTTGCTTATCTTTTCAGTGAACCAGCTCTTAGTTTAATTGCTCTTTTCTCTTGTTTTTTAAAGTCTCTATTTCATCTATTTCTGCTCTTATCTTTGTTATTTCTTCTACTAAGTTTTGGCTTCATTGGTTCTTCTTTTTCTAGATCCTTGGGGTGTAAAATTAGGTTGTTTATTTGAAACTTGTTTCTTGAGGTAAGCATTTATTACTATGGACTTCCCTCTTAGAACTGTTTTTGCCCCATCCCATAGATTTTGGATTGTTGTGTGTCCATTTTCATTTGTCTCCAGGTATCTTTTGATTTCTTCTGTTTCTTTTTTAGATTTTTTTTTTGATGTGGACCATTTTTAAAGTCTTTATTGAATTTGTTACAATATTGCTTCTGCTTTATGTTTTGGTTTTTTGGCCCTGAGGCATGTGGGATCTTAGCTCCCCGACCAGGGATTGAACCTGCACCCCCTGCATTGGAAGGCGAAGTCTTAACCACTGGACTGCCAGGCAAGTCCCTCTTCTTTGATTGCTTCAGTGACCCATTGCTTGTTTACTAGCATATTGTTTAGCCTCCAAATGTTTGTGGTTTTTGCAGTTTTTTTGTTGTAATTGATTTCTAGTCTCATACTGTTGTGGTCAGAAAAGATGTATGATATGATTTAAATCTTCTTAAATTTATTGAGACTTGTTTTGTGACCTAGCATGTTATCTATCCTGGAGAATGTTCCATGTGCACTTGAAAAGAATGTGTATTCTGCTTTTGGATGGAATGTTCTATTTATAGCTATTATGTCTGCTTGGTCTAATGTGTCATTTAAGGCCAGTATTTCCTTATTGGCTTTTTGTCTGGGTGATCTGTCCACTGATGTAAGTGAGGTGTTGAAGTCGCCTCCTATTATTGTGTTGCTGTCAATTTCTCTCTTTATATTTGTTTATATTTGCTCTATCTATTTAGGTTCTCCTATATTGGGTGCATATATTTTTACAGTTGTTATGTGTTCTTGGATTGAGCCCTTTATAATTATGTTATGTCCTTCTTTGTCTCTTGTTACAGTCCTTTTTTTTTTTTTAGGTCTATTTTGTCTGGTATAAGTTTTGCTACAGCTTTCCTTTTGTTTCCATTTGCATGGAATACCTTTTACCATCCCCTCAGTTTGTGTCTTTCGATCTGATTTGTCTCTCTTGTAGGCAGCATATAGATGTGTCTTGTGTTTTTATACATTCAGCCACTCTGTTTTTTGATTGGAGAAATCAGTGTGTTTACATTTAAAATAATTATTGTTAGGTACATGGTTATTGCCATCTTGTTAATTCTTTTGCTGTTTTTGTAGTTCCTCTCTGTTCCTTTTTTAATATTTTAATTTTATTAGAGTATAGTTGATTTACAATGTTGTGTTAGTTGCACCTGTACAGCAAAGTGATTCAGTTATACATATACATATATTCATTCTTCTTTTGGTTCTTTGCTCGTACAGCTTACCACAGAGTATTGAGTAGAGTTCCCTGTGCTATACAGTAGGCCCTTGTTGGTTATCTATCATATATATAGTAGTGTGTGTTTGTTCATCCAAGCTCCTGATTTATCCATTGCCCCAACGTTTCCCCTTTGGTGACCATAAGTTTGTTTTTGATATCTGTAAGTCTGTTTCTATTTTGTAAATAAGTTCATTTCTATCTTTTTTTAAAATTAGATGCCACATATGAGT
The DNA here is from genome assembly GCF_025265405.1 of Mesoplodon densirostris. NCBI lineage: Eukaryota > Metazoa > Chordata > Mammalia > Artiodactyla > Ziphiidae > Mesoplodon > Mesoplodon densirostris. The sequence goes on along the minus strand of NC_082665.1, from coordinate 153,154,568 downwards.
GATGTCATATGATATTTATCTTTCTCTGTCTGACTTACTTCAGTATGATAATTTCTAGGTTCACCCATGTTGCTACAAATGGCATTATTTCATTCTTTTTTGTGGCTGAGTAATATTCCATTGTATATATGTACCACATCTTCTTTATTCATTCCTCTGTCAATGGACATTTAGGTTATTTCTATGCCTCAGCTATTGTAAATAGTGCTTCAGTGAACATTAGGGTGCATATATCCTTTCAGATTATTGTTTTCTCCAAAGATATGGCCAGCAATGGGATTGCTGGATCATATGGTAGTTCTATTTTTAGTTTTTTAAGGAACCTCCATACTGTTCTCCATAGTGGTTGTACCAATATACAGTCCCACCAACAGTGTAGGAGGGTTCCCTTTTCTCCACACCCTCTCCAGTATTTATTGTTTGTAGACTTTTTGATGATGACTATTTTCACTGATGTGAGGTGGTACCTCATTGTAGGTTTGATTTGCATTTCTTTGACAATTAGTGCTGTCGAGCATTTTTTAATTTGTTTTTTGGCCATCTATCTTCTTTGGAGAAATGTATATTTAGATATTTTGCCATTTTTTGATTGGTTGTTTATTTTTCTGACATAGAGCTGCATGAGCTGTTTGTGTATTTTGGAGATTAATCTCATGTCTGTCACTTCATTTGCAAATATCTTCTCTCATTCTGTGGGTTGTCTTTTCATTTTCTTGATGGTTTTCCTTTTTTGTGCAGAAGCTTTTAAGTTTCATTAGGTTCTATTTGTTTATTTTAATTTTATTTTCATTATTCTAAGAGGTGGATCAAAAAAGATTTTACTGTGATTTATGTTAAAGAAAGTTCAGCCCATGTTTTCCTCTAAGAGTTTTATTGTGTCCGACCTTACGTTTGTTTAGATCTTTGATCCATTTTGAGTTTATTTTTGTGTATGGTGTTACAGAGTGTTCTAATTTCATGTTTTGGCATGTAGCTCTCCAGTTTTCCCAGCACCACTTACTGAAGAGACTGTCTTTTCTCCACTGTATATTCTTGCCTCCCTTGTCATAGATTAATTGATTATAGGTGCATGAGTTTATTTCTGAACTTTCTGTCCTGTCCTATTCCATTGATCTATATTTATGGTTTTGTTCCAGTACCATACTATTTTAATGACTAGCTTTGTAGTATAGTCTAAAGTCAGGGAGTCTGATTCCTCCAGCTCTGTTTTTCTTTCTCAAGATTGCTTTGGCTATTTGGGGTCTTCTGTATTTCCATATAAATTTAAAAATTTTTTGTTCTAGTTCTGTGAAAAATGCCATTGGTAATTTGATGGGGATTGCATTGGAACTGTAGATTGCTTTGGGTAGTACAGGCATTTAGACAATATGGATTGTTCCCATCCAAGAACATGGTATATCCTTTCACCTGTTTGTGTCATCTCCAATTTCTTTCATCAGTGTCTGATAGTTTTCAGAATAGAGGTCTTTTGTCTTCTTACGTAGGTTTATACCTAGGTACTTTATTCTTTTGGATGCAATGGTAAATGGGATTGTTTCCTTAATTTCTCTTTCTGATCTTTTGTTATTAGTGTATGGGAATGCAAGAGATTTCTGTGTATTAATTTTGTATCCTGAAACTTTACTGAATTCATTGATGAGCTGTAGTAGTTTTCTGGTAGCATCTTTAGGATTCTCTATGTACAGTATCATGTCATCTGCAATCAGTGACAGTTTTAATTCTTCTTTTCTGATTTGGATTCCTTTTATTTCTTTTTCTTCTCTGATTGCTGTGGCTAAAACTTCCAAAACTATGTTGAATAATAGTGGTGAGCGTGGGCAACCTTGTCTTGTTCCTGATCTTAGAGGAAATGCTTTCACTTTTTCACCATTAAGAATAATGTTTGCTGTGGGTTTGTCATATATGGCCTTTATTATATTGAGGTAGGTTCCCTCTATGCCCACTTTTTGGAGAGTTTTTAATCATAAATGGGTGTTGAATTTTGTGGACAGCTTTTTCTGCATCTATTGAGATGATAATATGGTTTTTATTCTTCCGTCAGTAGTTAATGTGGTGTATCACACTGATTGATTTACGGATATTGAAGATTCCTTGTGTCCCTGGGATAAATCCTACTTGATCATGGTGTATGATCCTTTTTATGTATTGTTGGATTCGATTTGCTAGTATTTTGTTGAGTATCTTTGTATCTATGTTCATAGTGATATTGGCCTGTAATTTTCTTTTTTTGTGGTATCTTTGTCTGGTTTTGGTATCAGGGTGGTGGCGGCATCATAGAATGAGTTTGGGAGTGTTCCTTGCTCTGCAATTCTATGGAAAAGTTTAAAAAGGGTAGGTGTTAACTCTTTTCCAAATGTTCAATATAATTCACCTATGAAGCCATCTGGTCCTGTACTTTTGTTTGTTGGAAGTTTTTTATTTTTTAATTTTTTTTAATTTTTTAATTTTTTTTTATTCATTTCTGCTTTATAACAAAGTGAATCAGTCATACATATATTGTTGGAAGTTTTTTAATCACTGTTTCAATTTTAGTACTTGTGTTTGATCTGTTCATATTCTCTATTTATTCCTGATTCAGTCTTAGAAGGTTGTATCTTTCTAAGAATTTGTCCATTTCTTCTAGGTTGTCCATTTTATTGGCATAGAGTTGCTTGTGGTAGTCTCTTATGATCCTTTGTATTTCTGCAGTGTCAATTGTAACTTCTTTTTTATTTCTTCTTTAATTGGCATAGAGTTTCTTGTGGCAGTCTCTTATGATCCTTTGTATTTCTGCAGTGTCAATTGTAACTTCTCCTTTTACATTTCTTCTTTAATTGATTTGAGTCCTCTCTTTTTCTTGATGAGTCTGGCTAAAGGTTTATCAGTGTTGTTCATCTTCTCAAAGAACCAGCTTTTACTTTCATTGATCTTTGCTATTGTTTTCTTCATCTCTGTTTCATTTATTCCTGCTCTGATCTTTATGATTTTTTCCTTCTACTAACTTTGAGTTTTGTTTCTTTCTCTTTCTCTAGTTGGTTTAGGTGTAAGGTTAGGTTCTTTATTTGAGATTTTTCTTATTTCCTGAGGTAAGATTGTATTGCTATAAACTTCTCTTTTAGACCTGCTTTTACTGAGTTCTGAAGGTTTTGGACCATCGTATTTTCATTGTCATTTGTCTCTAGGTATTTTTTTAATTTCCTCTTTAATTTCTTCAGTAATCTGTTGGTTGTTTAGTAACATATTGTTTAGTCTCCATGTGTTTGTGGTTTTTACAGTCTTTTCCCCCGTAATTGATTTCTAATCCCATAGCGTTGTGGTCAGAAAAGGTGCTTGGTATGGTTTCAATTTTCTTAAATTTACCAAGGCTTGATTTGTGGCCCAAGATGTGATCTCTCCTGGAGACTGTTCCATGTACACTTGAGAAGGAAGTGTATTAGGCTGCTTTCTGATGGAATGTTCTGTAAATATCAATTAAGTCCATCTGGTCTAATGTGTCATTTAAGGCCTGTGTTTCCTTATTGATTTTCTGTCTGGATGATCTGTCCATTGATGAGAGTGGGGTATTAAAGTCCCCCACTATTATTGTGTTACTGTCAGTTTCTCCTTTTATGGCTGTTAGCATTTGCATTATATATTGAGGTGCTCCTATGTTGCGTGCATATATATTTACAATTGTTATATCTTCTTCTTGGATTGATCCCTTGATCATTATGTAGTGTCTTTCTTTGTCTCTTGTAACACTCTTTATTTTAGAGTCTATTTTGTCTATTTTGTCTGATGTGATTATTGCTACTCTGGCTATCTTTTGATTTCAGTTTGCGTGGAATATCTTTTTCCATTCCTTCACTTTCTGCATGTGTCCCTAGATCTGAAGTGGGTCTCTCATAGAGAGCATATATACAGGTCTTGTTTTTGTATCCATTCAGCCAGTCCATGTCTTTTTTGGTTGGAGCATTTAATCCGTTTACATTTAAGGTCATTATTGATATGTATGTTCCTATTGCCATTTTCTTAATTGTTTTGAATTTGTTTTTGAAGGTCTTTTTTCTTCCTCTTTTGTTCTCTTCTTCTGTGATTTGATGTCTGTCTTTAGTGAAGTGTTTGGATTGCTTTTTCTCTTTTGTGTGTGTATCTATTGTAGATTTTTGGTTTGTAGTTCCCATGAGGCTTTGATATAGCAGTCTATATAGAAACAAGATTGTTTTAAGTTGCTGGTCTTTTAATTTCAAATGCCTTTCCAATATCCTGCATTTGTACTCTCCTCATGATTGCTGGTTTTGATATCAAATTTCTTTGTGTATGATTTCCTACCTTTATCTTTTCCTTTACTGGTGAGCTTCCCCATTTGTAATTTTCTTGACTCTATTTGTGGCCTTTTCTTTTCTACCTAGAGAAGTTCCTTCAGGATTTGTTGTAATGCTGGTTTGGTGTTGCTGAATTCTCTTAGCCTTTGCTTGTCTGTAAAACTTCTGATTTCTCCTTTGAATTCGAACGAGAGTCTTGCTGGCTAGAGTATTCTTGGTTGTAGCTTTTCCCCTTTCATCACTTTAAATATGTCATGCCACTCCCTTTTGGCCTGCAGAGTTTTTGCTGAAAAATCAGATGATAACCTTATGGGGGTTCTCTTGTATGTTATTTGTTGCTTTTTCCTTGTTGCTGTTATTATTATTTTTTTGGCCTTTAATTTTTATCAGTTTTATTAATATGTGTCTCAGCATGTTTCTCCTTGGGTTTATCTTGTATGGGACTCCTGTGCTTCCTAGACTTGATTGAGTGTTTCCTTTCTCATGTTAGGGAAGTTTTTGGCTATAATCTCTTCAAATATTTTCTCAGTCCCTTTCGCTCTCTCTTCTCCTTCTGGGACCCCTATAATGCGAATGTTGGTGTGTTTAATGTTGTCCCAGAGGTCTCTGAGACTGTCTTCATTCTTTTCATTCTTTTTTTCTGTTCTGTGGCAGTGATTTTCACCATTCTGTTTTCTTGCTCTCTTCATTTGTTGTTTGACTTTCTTTAGTGATTACATTTATATTTATTTCTCTTTGTCTTTTTTGTATTTACTGTAGGTTTTTGTTTTGTGGTTACTGTGAGGCTTACATATAATAACTTACACTCTGTTTTAAGTTGATAACAACTTAAGTGTGTTCCCACTTTAAAATCAACATTTTTACTTACTGTCCCCCTACATGTTTTATGTTTTTGATGTCATATTTTTACATCTGTTTATTTTGTGTATCCCATAACTAATTATTGTAAACATAGTTACATTTACTACTTTTGTCTTTTAACCTTTACACCACTAGCTTTATAAGTAATTAATTATTACCTTTACTATATATTTACTTTTCCAGTGAGACTTATTCTTTCATATGTGATCTTGTTACTAATTAACTCCCTCTTGAGTCTGTTTTTTCACCTATAAAATGGTATGATAATGTCTTCATCATAGGAGCTCAATTTATGTATGAAATGTATGTGAGGCTGCTTTGTAAATTATCAGCTACTTTATAAGTTTATTTTATTATAAAATGGAAATATCCTTTCATGTCCAGTTTTTGTCACTTTGCCTTTCTGTTTTTCTAAGTAATCATGTATGTGTATAGATGGCACTGAGAAGATTGCTTTAAAATTACTTATTATATTGTTTTATTAATATGTATTATATTTATTATTACCTATTTTATTGTTTTACTACTATCTGAATGTTTGACTTCTATGTAGAATTTATTTATAGTTCGACATCATTTAGTAATTATCCAGAGACACAGACATGGTTTACTGTTACTTTTTTATGACTAGATCTATTAGTAAAGGAAATAAGCCTCACCATATCCATTACTCTGTGCGGATGCTATGATTAACTCATCCAGAACTTTATAAAGAGCTAGCCGTAGATTCCCAGTGTAAGAATATTTGCTTTAGGTTTCTTACCTTAACCTTCTGGTTTTAATTTGATTCAGTCTGAGAAAGGCGAAGTAAATCAAGGACAGAGCAGGCCTGCTTTGTGAGTTTGGATTGAAAAAATGAGAAATTCAGCCTAGACACTTACCAACGGGGATATGTGATGTAATCAATAAAATGGGGAAGGGTTAGGATTTGTTCAGTACCCCAAAGGAGTCCTCTTTAAAACTATAAATATGCATTAGACTTAGATTCCCCTATCTAGTCCATCAAATATGAAACCAGGAAGTAAGTTTTTTCTAATACTTGTCTGATTATAGCAGTAATATGTGAGCTGGAAGAAATCTAGAAAGTACACTTGAGCTCAGTAAAGAAAATAAAAACCCTATGATACCACTTCATAGAGATCACTGTTGTTATTTATAACCATAATCAGTGTGAATAGCCTTAAAAGCTTTGTTTTGTGTGTGTTTATACCTATATCTAGATATCATATGTAGTTGTGTATTTAACTGTTGATTTGCAAAATTGAAATCATAGTGTTTTTATTACCTTAATTAAAAATATTTCCTTACTGTCACATGCATGTATGTGAAATATTCACTATTTAGATGAACCATAATTTATCTATGCCCTATTTTTGGACATTCTAACTTGGCTCCCAGTTTTTCCTCTTATATGTAATGGGGGAATGAAAACAGTCTTATATGTAAAAATTGGTGTGAAATTTGCTAATTATTTTATGTGGAGAGGACCTAAAAATGGAATGTCTGGGTCAAAGTTACCTATAGTTTTAAGGATTTTTGAAACATATGCCAGATGTTGTCCATAAGAGTCCAATGAGAGCTCCCATTGCCATACCACTTCACCGTTGTCTTACCAGCTCACCAGGTACTGTTTACTTTATGCGCTGACTGCAAATTATGTTCCTCTCACTATCCCAGCCTTAGTTAAAGCCTCATCATTTCTTCACAGGTTCACTTCAGCAGCCTCTAGTCTTGACTCTCCAAAGCATTCTCCATGTTTACATGATCTTTCTCAACCAGGAATCTTATCACATCAATGACTTCTCTATAGTCTGTATGTGAACCAACATATTCCAGCATGTGTGCAGAGCTTGTGGTTGCATTGCCACAACCTCTCTAGCCTCATCTGTAGATACTTGCCCACTTACAGTCTTGCCTTCAGTCCTCTTAAATGATGGTGGAAGCATTCTGATCTGAGACATGATTTTTTAATAAAAAATATTGGTTAAAATAGGGAGACATAAAAATGATATAGTAAAAATGTTTATTATAACTTAAAATATATGTTCACATTTGTTCATCAGTCTTTTGAGGTAGGGCCAAAGCCTTTCCCTTGAATGTGGCTCCACTCATCAAAGTACCTCATCAGTTTTCCTGTGTAACCACACCCATAATATGTCACTTATGAGTTCCAGTTTGAGTTTCTTTCAAGTAGAATGAATAAAAGAGCAGAATCTTGTAGGTTGTTATGGTGTATCTTCCAGTCTTTTATGGCTATCTCACTCACTTGTAATTTGACAGTAACTTTTTGGCAGCTAGTTTTTTTGAGTCTTTCCGAAAGATTCAACCTAGTTTTCTTAGAAACAATAACTCTTTTGGTTCACACTCCTATTTCATTGGCTTATATAATATTTAATTAAATTACACAATGTTTAATTAAATTAATTAGATTCTAAGGCCAAGCACAACTGACATATACATGTTGGGAACCAATATAAGTGACCCTTAACGAGCATATCCCTCAACTGGGGGGAGGCATCAAGTGCCCTGGTCTACTGGAGAGAAACCATCAGTATTGGGCTTGAGTGTCAGTATGCCTTTCAGAGAGGATGGAGAGTGTTAATTCAGGAGTGAGTTCAGTAGAAGTCAGTGAAAGAAGTTTTTCACTGTCAGTTTTTCACTGTGTTTACAGCTCCTTAAGTAAGTCATAGCCTCTCCCTTCTTTATTTTTGGCCTGTTATTTGCTCTCAGATCCTTACAAATTGAATTTTGGTATCATGGCTTCTTCCAGAAAACTTTTCTTCATAGACCCTCCCCTTCCAGATAGTTGTTCCCCCTACTTGCTCACTTAGTGCCTCATGCTATAGGTTAAAGTATCCCTATATTCAACTGTGAGCCCAGGGAGACCAGGACCATGTCATTTATCTCTGATTCCATGGTCTTGACTTTTAGAAAGTATTGGATAAGTGAATTTGATTTTGCTTTTTCAGAAGGTGGGACAAGTTGAAAAATATAAATATATATCCTCATTATCAAGATATGTTTAATGTTTCTGAAATTTGAATAGGACTTATAATAAATGTGTTTGTTTATAACCTCAGTAGCTGTTATTGAATTGATGGTGTATCTTAAACATCTAAGCAATGAAACTGGGTTAAAAAAGCGAGATCACTTCAGGGACAATATTCTTCCATAACCACCCCTCCATGCTGCTGTCAGAATCTCTGTTCTGGGCCAATGCAGCATTTCTTTTTTGACATCTAAGTTCTGAGGGTGGCTCAAGGTGGGGATGCTGTGCAGCCTGTGGGTAAGAACACAAAGACTGGAGTCAGAGTGTCTGGGTTCAGATCTTGGCCCTGCCTCATACTCTGTGCCCTCGGACAAGTCAGGACCTCACTTTTCTCATCTATAAAATGGAGAAATTCATAACTTTTTTTTTTTTTTTTTTTTTTTTTTGTGGTACGCGGGCCTCTCACTGTTGTGGCCTCTCCCGTTGCGGAGCGCAGGCTCCGGACGCGCAGGCTCAGCAGCCATGGCTCACAGGCCCAGCCGCTCCGCGGCATGTGGGATCTTCCTGGACCGGGGCATGAACCCGTGTCCCCTGCATCGGCAGGCGGACTCTAAACCACTGCGCCACCAGGGAAGCCCAGAAAGTCATAACTTTTAAATGATCCATAAAAGCCACTTAGAGCTGCTTGGCATATTCTGTGCCTTCAAAATAAGTTAATGGTTGCTATTGCTATTATTGTGAGACCAAAGAATTCATAAAAGTGATCCTATAAATAGTATAATCACAGAACGATTTATAAAAATGCTTTCATAAATAGTAGCATCCCTTCTAAACCCTCGCTGCAAGGAATTCAAAGAGGAAATACTAGGTGGATAGATATTTGAATCTGGAATCTACCATTTACCAGCTGTAACATTCTGGACTATTTTCTTAACATCTCTTAGTCTTGATTTCTCTACCTGTAAAATAGAGATAATGACAATGCAAGACTCAGAGGGTTATTATGGATATTAAATTATAGGATGAATGTAAGATATGGCTCTTGGAAGATAATAACTGCTTGATAAATGGTACCTATCTCTAGCAGTTATAATCAGTCACAGATTTGGTATGCAAAATAGAACTTTATTTGTTTATAAGTGAATTTTCTCACCTCTTGAGCCTCCATTTTCTCCACTGGCAGGAAATGAAATTTTGCCAATTTAATGGTAAATTCAGAGACTTCCAGACACTTCCCCTCAATCTCTAGTTTGAGTAAATACTTAGTTGATTTGGGATTCTTTCCTTTTGCCTTTCACTTTACATCTCCCTTAGGGTGAGGTTCTGGGGATTAGGTGTTATTCTGAGATCTGTGACACTTCCATTCAGATATAGGGTTTCCAATGGTGTTAGCTCTGCTGAGTGCACAGCTGAAAGTTTTCATTCTGTCTCCTGGCCCCAGACCCTGCCGATAGCTCTGGTTGCTTGGAGCCTGGTGCACCTGCTTCACCTCTGATACTTTGAGGGAAATTCTTGTTTCTCCATCACCTCACTGGAGAGTGCAGACCTGTACAGTGGCCCCCATGCATGTCCACGCTCCCCCTGTGCTGCCATGGCTCTTCCATCCCTCCAGACCCTGCTGGGTGCTGAGTTTCTCTCAGCTTCTGAACTCACCTGGGGTTTCTTTTGCTTCATCCCCCGTCTACATGGGCTTGGCTCAGAGTGCAGATGGGGAGAGAAAGGCTCTATTTCCTTCTCAGAAACCCATAACGGTATTTAACTCTTATTCTTTGCATTAGTTTTCTGTTGCTGCCATAACAAATCACTGGACATTTAACAGCTCAAAACACCACACATTTATTATCTCACAGTTCTGTAGGTTAGAAGTCTAGGGTGACTTGGCTGACTTCTCAGACTTGGGTTTCACGAGGCCAAAATCAAGGTTCACTTCAGGCTTACCAGGTTGTTAGAAGAACCCAGTTTCTTGCCTTTATAGGACTGAAATCCTCATTTCCTTGCTGAATGTCAACTGGGGGTTGTTCTCAGCTTCTTGTGGCCACCCGCTTTCCTTGGCTCATGGCTCCCTTCTTTCATCTTCAAAGCCAGCAATGGTGGGTTGAGTCCTTCTCACATTTTGAATCTCTCTGACCTCACTTTCTGTCTCATCTTTTCTGCCTTCCTTTTTCCATGCATCTCTCTGACTCTTCTGACTCAGGTGATTACATTGGACCCACCTCGATAATATCCCTGTCTTAAGGTCAGCTGATGAGTAACCTTAATCCATTTGTGAAGTCCCTTCAGAGCAGTACCTAGATTAATGGCTGGATTAGTAGCCAGGAACAGGAAATGTCGGTATATCTTTAGAATTCTGCCTGTAACACTCTTACCCCAAATCTCCCTTGACTCTCCTCTGTCAGTGGAGGGATAAACTGGCTAGGCATGTATTCCTCAAAATCATCACTTATCCTAGGAGCTCAGCTTTTGATATCTAAGAAATGTTCCAAAGTGCCAAACTATTTTTTCTATCATAGGCTTCAAGATGCTCTGGATGTCTAGCACTAAAATTAACTTTTCTCTCTGTTATATCATGTGTATCCCATGGACAGTGTGTACAGAAAGGCCTCCGTGTCTCTTTGGATGGTGGTTAAAGGATAAAGGCATGCCAGTTTGGTTAATCAAACATATATTGACAATTCTATAGACAGTGGTATGAGAGATTCTAGCCTTAAGGAATTTATAACCCAGTAGGGGTGAATTTCATTTAAATAAATACTTATAATAAATGCACAATGTGAGAAGACTGTGTAGGAATACACATGGTACTGTCAGAACCTAGAGGAGGAGGCTGGGACTTTCAATTGAGAGGTGAAGGTTTAAGAAACAGTGGCGTATAGGCAGGCCTAGAAGAAAAGTGGTGGCTGAGAAATAACTTTACATGCTTGCAATCTGTGAAGTATTTTTCTATACTGAATTTCATTCAGTAATCACAGTTACTTTTTGCAGTAGGGATTGTAGTAGTATTTGTGTTACAGATATAGGAGGTAAGGCTGAGAAACTTGCTCAAAATCAGATTCCATCTTTGACTGAGATTGAACCCTTGATCTAACTCCAGATCATGTTCTTTTTTACTAATCACATTAAGATGAGCGGGAGGAGGAGGGGCAAACCACGTGGCGAGAACTGGGTAAGCAAAGGTAGTGAGGTGGCTAATATGGTGTGTACAGTAGCTAGCCTTCAATAGCCTCTTATGATCCCCACCTGTGGGTATTGACACCTTTGTATAGTCCCCCACCAAACTGGATTGTGAAACCAATAGGATATTACAAATGATGATGTGTGATTCTGAGGCTAGGTCAAAACAGACCTTGTAGCTTGCAGCTGGCTTTCCTGAGTCTCTCACTCTGAAGGGAAACAGCTACCATGCCCTAAGAGACCAGCGTCCCTCTGGGGAGGTCCACGTGGCAAGGCCATAGGAAAGCCATCTTGGCAGCAGGTCTTCCAGTCCCAGTCAGGTCTTCAGATGACTGCATCCCTGTGGGAGACCCTGAACTAGAATCAGCCAGTTAAACTGCTGTCAGATTCCTGACCCACAGAAACCGTTGTGAGGTATTTATTGTTGTTTTAAGCTACCAGGTTTTGGGTTAACTTGTTTCACAGTGATAGGTAACTAATACAGCATAGGTTTTAAAAGAGTAAGTAATTAATCTTATTTAAATAGTGTTGAACAGATTGTAAGAAACCTGCCCTGCAGTCTAAGAACCTTAGTGTTTATTCTGTAAGCATGAGGGAGACACTGAACGGTTTCTAACAGAAGAGCGCTTAGAAAAGTAGAATATTGGAGAGTCTCTTACGTATAGAATATTTACAAATTAACTGACTTCCTTGCCATTTGGGCCTGGAAAGCAGTCACTGAGGAGTTAAACATCTTCTAAATACTTCCATCTCATCTTTTTCTGAGTCTGAAAATCTGTATCTCACTCTTTGAGTCCTAGGAATCATATTTTATTTTTATTTTTCTAATTAGTGGAGAGCTTCCTACTTCCAGCATTCCTGCAAGGCTAGCATGAGCCCCTGAAAGACAAAATGTCTTGTCCTAAGAGTGTGCTAGAGGCAGACCCATGGGTCACCACCAGAAGAGAGTGTACGTGGCGTGAGCATGTGATTAGATTTCAGCCAAACACAGGCACAGGGAAAAATGTGTAGTAGAAGCTCTGATCTGGAGCCTCCGTTCTCTGGCCTTCCGGTGCAGTCCTATCCTCGGTGAGCTCTGCCTGAAGCTTGGGGGCAGAATGGTACCGTGGAAAGAACAGTATATTAGAGAGTCTGAAGAGGGAAGTGCGAGTTCTCACTGTGCCACTGACAAGCTGTGTGATCTTGGGCAAATATCGAATCCCCTGGGTCTCAGTATTTCTGCCTGTAAAATGAGGAAGGGTTGGATTAGATGATTCCCAAGGCTCATCCTAATTACAACGTTCCATGACTTAGGATTCCTTTTATGTGATATCTCCATCAAAACTGGGAGAGTTCAGAGCGATAATCTGACTATTTCTAAAGGGAATAGGACAAGTACCATAACCAAAAATGTTCCTTGGAAACTTTTGTATTGTTATTAGACGCAGTGTATATCCGTTTGCTTAGTTTTCTGTGTAACATGAGTATTCCTTTGTAATTATAAGAATTACTTAATTTCTAAAAGGTTTGATTTCCCACCATAACCTCTATGGTGGGAAAAATTAGAAATGCTGCCTGCCATTCATACGTTAACAATACATAAGTCAGTAAGCGAGTCTGTGCCATAGGTATTGTTCAGTGTGATTTCTATTCTGTTTAATAATTGCAATTTTAATTGATAATTGTGATTTATACCATCATCTTAACACCTTACAGGAGGTGCGGCCCCCTGCCTACTAATCTAGACTGATCTTAGTTTTGGTGTAACATTAGTATGTAATAGGATGCTTGGAAATTGCAGTTTGTAGCTATTACAGATTTTCTTTTCAGGATTGGTAAGTGGAGACACCCCTTACAGAACCCTACAGGGTAATGAAATCCATTAATTAATCACAAATTGTGTATTATAGCTTCCATTGTAATTGTAAATCTTTTTCAGCAAGCCTGTTTTGCCCACTTTTTTTTCTTTCTCCTTTTTCCCCCATCCATCTCTCAGAAGACTGGTGAAAATGCAACCAGGTAAGCAAGCAGATAAATGAAAATGAAGAAAATCAAGTGACCTAGATGTTTTAAGAGCTACATAAACTTAAACTCTGGTGATTCTGGAGTTTATCTGAGTGTGGGGAGGGTAGGGTAGGGAGGTAGGTCACCAGGTACAGTAGCTTGCCCTGTTTGAGCATGTAACCCCAACTTCAGACACTGGCAGACAGGATGACAAGCAGAAATAAATAGTTGGTGCTGGGTGTATGAAAGGAAGTATTTTCACATCAGTCCTTCCGCTGTGGAGCCTATTTACACACTCCAATAGGTTATTTTTTTCTTTTTCTAGACTTCTTTCATTCTAAGAGGATTACACCTTCCATTGCTTTCGGTCCACAAATCCTCCAATGCCATTTGATTGGCATGTTTGTGACATTTTTGTTTGGATCAGGATTTGACCATACCTCTAGTGGTCTGAGGAGGTGACAAGTGTTGCTGGGTGGCCAGAATAGCCAGAGGGTGGTGTGAATTCATTGCTAAATTGTAGAACAGTGCCAGAAGGATGCTGGGATTCTTCTTCTTTTATTCTTTTCAAAACTCTGACTTGGAACAGATAAAAACTCCTGAACTTACGGAAGCAAAACTCTATCTCCTAAGGCTGTGGTTTTAAAACTTGAGTTACCAGCCCAGAAACGCAGACTTTCTGATTCAGTAAGTATGAAATAAGGCCTGATAATTTGCATTTCTAACAAGTTTCCCGGTGTTGCGGATACTGCTGGTCCCATTTTGGGAACTGCTGTCTTACAGATTCTCCCAACCTGGAGCAATTGGAAATCAGGCTACAGTCCCCCCAGAGTTTCTCGACTCTCCCACTCCTTTGAGGCCAGCTGGGCTCTGCCCCACTGTCCCTTGGGTCTGGGGTCATGGGTGTGTGCTCATATCCTGTCCTTCAGACCCAGAGTGTCCCAGACAGCTGAGAACTCTGGGACGCCCAACCATCTGAATTTCTGAGCACAGTATAAAACCAGAGATTTGGCACAGAAGTTGTGATCCCCTGTGACCTTAGGAACATTGTCATTTAATCTTGAAAATAACACTCTAGGTGGGGAGCATTCTCTTTTATCTATGAGGAATTAAAATTGAAGAAGTTGAAATTACTTGCCCAGAAGTAAATTGCTGAACTGGTGTTCGAACCCAGGATTATGGCTTCAGTGCCTGATTTTCCTTTACCTACGTCTCTGTTTCTCCTGGGTTCCATTTTGACCTCTTTCCTCATTTTTATGTAGCCAAGATTACAAAGACTCTCTTTAATTAGGGCTTGAATTATGACTTACATATACATATGTGTGTATTTATGTATATGTGATTATATATACACACACACACATGCTCCATGCTTCATTTTTATTATTTTGCATGTATTTGTAGTATAGTATATAATATGCATCCTTGAAGTTGCCCTGAAGCAGTTTAGGAACAGGGCAAGGAATACATATATACCCCTAAGTCTAGTGAACTCGTGCACATGCACATTACTCATCCACACACAAACTGGCTTTTCCTCCATGCCTCACATTAAGTCTAAGAAAATCTGTCTCTTTGCTTGCCATTGACTCATACTAAGTTCCAGCCATGCCCTTGACTGCCGTCAGTAAATGGAGTGAAAACTGCCTTCACTGCCCTGCCCTCCTCGAATTATCCTCAGTACTTCACCATAAAGGAGGAGATTTAAGTCATCCTTTAGTTCTGGTGGGAGAGAGTTGGTAGGTCTGTATTGACAGATCCACTCTGTTGGAAAACAAGAACCAGCCCTGAGGGCTTTGAGGGTGTATCTGCAGTGAGTCTATATACTTTGTCCACATTAATAGCAATGCAGGGTTTTTTTCCTTTCCTAAAGAAAACAGCTCTTTTTCCACTGAGGGGAGGACGGGGGGAGCAAACCAAAAAACAAAAATTCTGGCGTCTGCTGTTGAAGGCTGTAGTGAACAAGGACCTCGGTTACAGGAAGAATGGTGATAAGAAGGAAAAATTGGTGGTTGTAGGTACCCCCAGGAACAAAATGACTGGGAAATACACAATCACTTGTTTTTATTTTTAAGTTTACTTGTGGAAGTGGGTGTTGGAAAGGTTGCAGCTTGTGAGTTATTGTAAGTGGTGGAAGGAGGGTTGTTTGAAATCTGAAAGGAAATTGTAACAGCAGATGTGAATGGGTGGCCTGTATAACTAGGTACCTGGTGGGTGTTAGAGGTATGAGCACGCTAGTGGATGTACTTCGGTTCAGCTGTGTGTGGGTTTCTGCAGTCTCCTAGTGTTCCTTCTGGCTGAAATTGCTCACAAGCAAACAAAAAATTTGCATTATGCTCAAATTGTTTCCTTGTATACCAATTGCATTGAAACAAATTTGTGTTTTCAAACAGGCAGTATAGTACAACTGACTTTACACGTCAGTTCTCAGAGGATTCCCCATTTCCCTTGTTATTAGAATACTTGATGGCCTTCAGTGAGATGAGAGGTATGTGAGGACGACTCTCTTATACACATTTACTTCTTATCTCATAAAATTTTAGATAATATAAAGTAATTAGTAAAGTCCCCCTCCAATGTCACGAAATGGATGTTAATGTTTTTTGGGCCACATAAAAATTTCCCATGTAGCAAAATGACCTTGTTAAGATGACATGTTCTCACCCCATCCCCCACCTCACCACGACCTTTGAGCCAAGCCACGTGGGGCTGAGTCACTGATGACTGGATGTTGTTCATTTTCTCCCTGATGGTTTTCTTTGACTGATAGCCCAGAGAGGTACCTGTTGAAGTGGCTCTGTATTGTTTGGTGAAGTGTGTATACTCATTTGTTCTGGGCCTCAGGGCATTTCTCAGGGTCTCATTTATTGACTTCAGGATATGGCTGTGTGTACTAGACACGTCTCAGAGAATCCTGTGTGCACAGTATTTGTGGTGGTTAATTCTGGGGTCCACTGGGTGCTTTATCCTTTACAGGTCCACCTTGGGAAAAAGAGAAAATACACATGGAGAAAGAAGCAGCTTTACACCTTTGACCCTGCATTTGCAGGGGAGCCATGTCTGGGAAAAGCATAGATAAAACAGTGTCTTTGGAAGGAGTATCTGGTCATTTTCAACAGGTTCAATATCTCTCTTGAATTAGATGTGGCAGCTGGATTCTCGTGTGCATTCAGATCACAGAGAGATAAGTGTTGCACCACTAACATAATTGCTGGGAAAGGTAGCATCCATATAAACATGTAAGAAATTTTTAAAAATCTAGATGTAATAATAAAGTATGAGGTCCTAGAATTTAGGGCTGGAAGGAAATGTGGAGAGAAAGGATATTTTTGTCCTGTGTTTCATCTTACAATAAGGAATATGAGTCCCACAGAAGCAGCACAACCAGCCGGGAGATCCTGGCTCGTTATAACGGAACCAGGAACATTAGGGTTCCTAGCTCTTCTCTTGGCACCATGGTATTGATTTTTGTAATTCAGTGAGTTCTGACCACTTAAGATTTCAGGCAGCCCTCATTCTGTTGCTGTTGCTCCCTTTAACCCTAGTAGTTGTCACACGCGATTGATTTGATTCCCCTGCTGCATACTTCCATTTTATTTTATTTTTTAAAGCTGAGAAAAATGAGGGTTGCTTGTATTCAGGCCACGGCTACCACTAGTTGCTTTACTTCTTTAGTTGACATCCTTTTTTTACCTCAGTGGATAGAAATATAAGAATAATCCTTGTACAAGGAGAACAAAAGTGCTAGCCTACTCCGTATGGAGGCCTATTTTCCAACAATTCTGTTTTATCCAGTCAGTGAAGTCCTTGGATGTGTTACTAGAGATGTGAGGACCTGGGAAGAACACCCCAGAAATTTTCAAGAAAAAATGTTTACCTCCTCAAGATATTTTTTAAAACTAAATTGGAAAAAGGTGTCTTATGAAAAATGTTTAGAATGAAATACAATATTTCAGATATAAAGTGTTCCTATGCTATGTGGCCTTTAACCCTTCAAAATGAATTCTTAAAACCTTGTAATTGGTGGGCATATATGAAAGACTGTTTATGGTGTCAGTTTAGTACAATCTCCATACCCCAAGGACAAGCTAATACTCACTAAGCACTTACTGGGTGTCAAGCACTACTCTGCATGGCTTACAGGGAATCATTCATTTAATCCTCAATACAACACCATGAGGAAAATACCATCATTATTACTCCATTTGATGGGGGGGGGTTCAAAAAAGTGGCTTGACTTGCCTAACTCCACGTACTAATAAGTTGAGGAGCTGGGATGCAAATGGAGGCTTCTGCTTTCAAGTGTGCACTACTAGTAGAAATGAAGGGAGGAGCTAGAAGCACCTGCCTTAGTCGTGCTTCTCTCACTCATCAGGTGATTCAGGGCATCCATCCAAGCAGTTTTGTTCTCCACTAAAGGAGAATATAAATAATACACAGTTTTCCTTTTCACAGGTTTGTTGTGATAATCTAAGAAGATAAGGGAGGGAAGTAATGTTTAACGAACATCTACTATGAGCCAGGGACCACTGGGGTGGATATGTTTCACATAACATCATTCATTGCTGCTGTCCCTGCTATTGCTATTGTGCGGTTCTCAAATTCTCTGTTGACTCCAGAGTCACTGCCATTTTCAGAAGATAGATTAACTGCCATCTGTTCTCATGTGTGGGTTTTCTTGTTGCCTCTCATGCCTGTCTTGTTCAACTGATTTCACTGGAGGCGTGAGATTATTTTTAAAGTGATACATGTTATTTGTAGAAAATTTGGACAAAGGATTTGGAAAAGCAGTTTAAGAGGAGGAAACTCAAAAGGCTCTCAAGCATTGGAAAAGGTACTCCGAGTCACTAGTGATGAGAGAAATGCAAATTAAATCAGTAATGATGTGAATAGCATTTCAGAGAGATCAGTTATGCCCATTGTTTCTGGGTCTGTGGGGACCGTCATGCAATGCTAATAGGAGGTAGACTGATGCTGCCATTTTGGAGAGCCTGTGATACTGCTTGTTGAGATTAGGCCCACTCATATCCCATGACCCAGCAGTTATACTCTTGGAGATGTATGAAAATGTCTTTTTTTTCTATATATTTATATATATATACACATGTGTATATATATACACATATATGCATACATATACATATATACATACATACATATATGCACATATATTTATATGTGTATGTATGTATATGTAAAACACCATAATAGCACATAAAAGGGTATTCTCACAAGGTTATTGTGATGGTAAGAGGGAGCTGGAGGTAAACTGGGTGTCCTCCGCTAGGAAAGTGGTTCAAATTTAGTTGAATGAACATAAAGGAGTATTGTGCATCTGTTAGAAGCAATTGATTAGATGAACATTTATCAACATGACTGGATCTTAAGGACATAGTGCCAAATGTAAAAAGTAAGAAAAATGAGATACAGTATAAAGCCATTTCCCCAAGTTAAAATGCATGCCCACAAAATGATACTCATTTTGTAAGTGCACAAAATGAGGCTCTCTGCTTTCAAGCTTATACTCTTAGTAGAAATGAAGGGAGGTACAAAAGAGGTACCAGTTAAACCCGTCAGAGTGGTTGGATGAGGGATGAGGGAGACAAGTGGGGAGATAAAAAGGGGAATAATAAATAAAGCAAAGAGAATCTTACAAGAACAATGATAATAATGTGCCATAAACAGGATAACGATTAACTCAACCCCCTGAAAAGGAAAAAAGTTAGAAAATACAAGTCAGCACTAAACAAGAAAATAAAACTATGCGTAATTCCATTTACAGATAACTGTTAAAACTTCAGTGTGCATTCTTCTAGTATTTTATATGCATGTATGTGTATATGTGTATTTTATATATCACAGATTTTTATTTACAAAGTAAATGAAATGTACTCTTTTTTTTTGTACCCTAGCTATGAAGAGGTACTAAGTTGTCTCTAAAATGCCTTCCAATTCTAAGATGCTCTCCCTTCAGGGTGAATACCATATCATCAAATTCAAATTTTAAACTGACTTGTGTTCAGCATAACCCAAAATATATTTGCTAAAGACTCAGTGTCAACCATGAGATACTTAGTGCATTCAAGGGAAAATATATCTGCATGTGCATTTAATTCAAAAAGTATTTACTTTGGCTTGATTGCTAAAGATCATTTAAGTGCACTCAGACCATTTCACAGGCTGACAGTTTAAGGTTGGATCACAGTATCAGAGGAATGTTAATTCCAAATGGAACAAGTGAGGTTAAAAGTTGGTCTAATGTAGCAGGGAACCTTCCCATGTGAGTGACTGAATGGTTTTTAATAGGCTAGAGCTGAACACGAGGCTTGTGGGAGCTCAGTTCCCCGACCAGGGATCGAACCCAGGCCACAGCAGTGACAGCACTGAATCCTAACCACTAGGCCACCAGAGAACTCCCTGAACAGTTTCTGATGACTGTTTAAAAACAAGTAAATCAGTGAATAATAGAGTTCTGAACCTTTAGTCTCTGTTTTGTATGTGGACTGTGAGCAACCTTTAATGACAAAAGTACACAAAAGTCTCTCCAGGCCTCTTGCAAAAGCAAACAGAAACCTCCCAAGGGAAACTCAGATTTCAAATCATTGCACTGAGAGCAATAATGGAGTGCCCATTGGCTGTTGTTGCTATGGTAATCATTGCTGACCTCACAGGTCCTTCCTAATGATATTCTCAACAGGTTCACTAGTAGTATTTGCTCTCTCGTGTGTGTGTGTGTGTGTGTATGTGTATCTCTAGGTCTGTTTGTTTGCTTGTGGCTAAGTTGTCATGTTTTACTCTGAATCCAAAGTCAGAAGGTAGCCGGCATCAATGCCTTGCCCCTAATAAATGCTAAATGAAGATTTGTGAGGCTGGATTCAGTGCACTGGGTTTGGAAAAAAAGAATCAAAGTTATGAGGAGTTTCACAAATCTCTGCAGTTCTCAAAGTGCAGTCCTGGAAATCCATGTTGCTGGCTACCTTCTCTTGTGAACAGTTCTAGCTGCTCATTAGAGTAATCAACAAACATGAGGTTTGCAACTCTCCAAACTGTAAAAGCCAGGAGGGAGTAGCTATTTTAAAACTGCCTTCTTTAGGATTTATCAGTAAGCTTTTCTGGGGGAGGGAACAGCATGGACTTAACAGGATACTGGCTACTCACCAGGTTGCCTGGTCTCTGGGGGTTGCTTGATAGTGGTTCTCACAGCCAGCTGAGCGTAAGCCCTTCTTTGGGACACTGGTGCCATCCAGGTGTGGGAATCACTCAGTGGTATGATATTAAGACTGTTTTAAGACTTTCCAATCCTGAGATTCCCCGAACCTGAACTGCTATTATAATTTTATCAGATGTTTGCTATGCCTCCAATGAAAACATGATTTCCGCCCCCCTGTAGTAATATATCACTTATGGTTGTAGAGTGTCATGAGCCTTATATGGGATCATTCTTTCCAAAAAGAAGGGAAGGAGAACATCCAAACTTTGGAGGTAATTTTTTTTTTTTTTTTTTTTTTTTGCGGTACACGGGCCTCTCACTGTTGTGGCCTCTCCTGTCGCAGAGCACAGGCTCCGGACGCGCAGGCTCAGCGGCCATGGCTCACGGGCCCAGCCGCTCCGCGGCATGTGGGATCCTCCCGGACTGGGGCACGAACCCGTGTCCCCTGCATCGGCAGGCAGACTCCCAACCACTGCACCACCAGGGAAGCCCTGGAGGTAATTTAATTAAGCATTTTTGTTAAGTTTTGTGTTTGCTAAATGTGTTTCAGTTGGCTCTCATTTACCCTACAAGCCTAGCCACTCCTGCCCCCAGTGTCCCTCTCAACTTTACTAAGAATTAAACATTCACAACAACAGGTAGTTTTCTTTGGACATTGTCCCCAAACCATGTTTTTCACTGGCAGAGGAGAAGATGCAGATAAAACTGTGCTTAACATCTGAAAAGTAGCTGTTCCAGAGCCTATTAAGTCCCTTGTGAAATCACAGTGAGGCCGAGGGCCATGACTCCTTCTCCACCCAGGATTCTGCTTCCCATGGATATAAGAGATTGATGCCAGGGGCTGTCAGTTTACTGTAAGGGTGTGTGGGAGAAAAAAAAAAAAAGCTTTGTTAAGTTCTAGGCAGTGTGGTATGGGGCCATCACTGCAGACCAAGAGTGGGAGGATTGGACTCGACGCTGGGCTCTATCATTTTCTGACGGTACGGCCCTGATTGCGTCCGTAACCTCTCCTACTTGTAAAATGAAGACATCTGCTTTCTTGTCTCACAGGCGGTTGTGTCAGGTGAGTAACGTGGATCATTCTTTGCAGTTTCTGGAGTGCTTTGGGTATGTGCTAGCTTCATTCACCAAGGTCTGATGATTCTACACAAGCTGCAAAAAGCATTTGCACACGTGCCTTTTCTGAGTCTAGGTTGTCAGGCTCCTTAGGCTCCTCAGTTTGAACAAGGTGTTGGAGTGTATCCCAGAATACCAGATAAGAGAGGAAAGGAAAATAACATAGGAAAGAAGGCAAAAGGGTAGGTACTCCCCTCCACCCACTCTCCCACTCCATTCAGCACCCTGATATTATTCAGAAGTCCTTTTCTGCTTTGTATGCACAGACTGAGCCTCTTGTGATAAATGTGCATGAACAGAGGAGTATAAACACTCATTTAAAAATAAATTGAGATGTAGTTGGCTGCAGCCAACTGACAGAGCCCTGGATCTCTCTTCCGCAATGTCATCCATTTGTAGCCCTTTAATTCATGGTCTTTAATAATTTTTTCGAGGTAAGTCTGAAGTTTACTTTGTTTTATCTGTGAAGAAAGGACCCACTGAGCAAATGAATAGTGTAAATAAATTTGACAAGAAACATATTAACCTGCTTAAGAGAAAGGGCTGTTTTCAAATGCCTTACTTGCATCTATTTGCATCCTAACTATGTACTGATTATGAGCGATTCTAGTCGTTAAAGTAGTCCTACGAGGATTTCTACTTGGTAATACTTTATTAGCATTTAATTTGAATTACTCTAATAAAACTCCACTTCTTTAAAACTCGTCCATAATTCAATATTGTCACACAGATCTTCCTTCCATCAGTATGAATTTGTTGTAAGGTATTATTGTAATTAATTACATACTTCTAAATCCCTTGGAAACTGGCTGGTACAATTACATCCTTTGAACAAGACTTTCAGTTTCCCTTGGTTTCTTAAGATAAAAATGTCTTGACACTTAAATGGCATTGCTAAAGTTTGGCTGCAGAGAAGAGTTGCCTGTAGAAGCCAATTAGGGAGGTAGGTAATTAGTTATGTCCATTATGACTGAATTTTAGTCCATGTAGGAGGCCAACTTC
The DNA here is from genome assembly GCF_025265405.1 of Mesoplodon densirostris. NCBI lineage: Eukaryota > Metazoa > Chordata > Mammalia > Artiodactyla > Ziphiidae > Mesoplodon > Mesoplodon densirostris. The sequence goes on along the minus strand of NC_082665.1, from coordinate 153,131,953 downwards.
TTCCCCTGAAAACTTGGTTAGATTTCTGTAATTACATAAACAAACCTTTATTCATAAAACAACTTCTGCCCTGTGCCTTACCTGTAGAGAACACTGAGTTAATACTTGATGAATGAGGATACATACATCTTTGGGGTTTTCCTTTTCCTTTCATATAGACTGTCTTAATATTGAGCAGTCTGTATTATGATAGGAACTCTGCAAGAGGATTGTGTTGAAAGCACTACCTGTGTTCATCCCATCCCTCCATTGGCACATCTTTCAAATATTTGGGGGGGAACCTACTATGGAACCAGTCAGGCATAGCAAAGAGACAGAGTCTCTGCCCCCGTGCATATCATATTCAGTGTACAAGCCTCTTAACCTTTAGTAGAGAGATTGGCAGTGTTTTGCCTCTCACTATACTCAGAGTTGTTGTATACTTGGTCCAAGCCCTATCCCAGCCATCCTTCTGTGCTTATTGCTTTGTGCCTGATTGGGCCACTAGTTACAAGGCAGGTGCTATGGGCAATAGCTTATTCCTACTTTATGTTTGTGTCTCATATTTTTCACTGTATGCTACAATTATGTAACATCTAGGGACTCTCCAGTACTAGGGATCCACGGTTCTAAGTAAATAAAGTAGCTTTGTACTAAAGGTTATAGCTAATATTTTTGAGCATTTACTCTGTCTATGACAGACACTCTTCTGAGAACATCTCGTATGTTCTCTCATTTAATCCTCAGAGTATCCATGAAGTGAGTGTTATTATTATTCTCATTTTACAGATAAGGAAACTGAGTCACACAGGAATATATTTGTATAAGAGTTTCACAGAAGCAAACTCTTCCTTTCTTTAATAGTAAGACCATTTTGGCATCCCCAGTTTTTTCAGATTGTTTCCACATGTTACCTCACTTGATCTGGCACATCCATCCCCATTCATTTACATGGGAGAAGTGAGGCAAATGAGGGTGAGTCTCTTCTTTCCATGGTTCTGCAGGTCAAGGACTGTAGTACTTAAGCCAGGGCTTCTGAATCCTGGTCCAAGACTCTTCCTCCTTCTTTCTGCTCACCTGACCAGTGTAATGAAGACTTGGGCCTCTCAGTTGTCATGAGACATTATGAACCTTGGTGACTTTAAGCAGTTATTGGGAGAACATTATTATGTAATGTGTTTCATATCCACTCCATTTAGTTGAGAATCTAGTACCAACTCCCAACTTTTTTTTTTCTGCTCCTTTGTTGTATTAATATTTGGACCTACCCTTAACAGCTCTAGAGTAAAAAGCCAGTTCTGTGCCCAGGGAATCAATGCTACTTGGGAAATAAATCATATAGTTTGCTCTAGCTAAAAGGAAAAAACTCCCACAAATTTATCTGTCATTTTGATTTATTCTTTCATCCTTTGTAGTACATTTTCAGGGTCTCAGAGAAGCTGCTCTGTCTATGAAGGTGCTTGTTGAAGTATCTTGTTTTACATGTGATCAAAATGGAGAGAGCACTTCTTTTGACAGGAAACTTCACTTCTTGTTACTGAAAACCGTCACAACAGTCATTATGTCTGGCTTTCAGACATTTCCTGGAGTTAGGAGAACAATAGACAGTTAAAATAGCAGTGTCAAGAGCATTCTGGGGTTTTATAATGAGTACCATGGGAAATTTTTTCTCTTGAGTTTGTAAGAAAAAGATAGGAATATTTGGGAGGCTGGAATAATGTGGAAATGAATTTTAATACTATATTTTTAAAAATGGAGTGTTCTTTCTAACCTTTGTAAGTTGAAAAAATTAATTTTATATCATGGTTCTCATTTTCTTGTTACTGAGTTGAAAGTGACTAAGGGAAATTTCTCTTCAGCTGTCCCTCTCTGCATTTTAAGTACTCTCCCAAAAAAGACACATTTTCGGCTTTCTGACTTTTTATTTGATTAAACATCATTTAGAGTCCTTGGATCCAGTTTATTGGTTCTTAATTTTTATATATGTTCAGGGCTTCTGAGGCTTATGATTTCTAATTTAGCAGCAGGAGTTATTTCTCTGCTTCCTCCTCTCCTCCAACTCCAAAAAATAAACAAACAAACAAACAAACAAAAAGACTCAAGCATTGGGAAGAGATGTTTATTTTGGCTTATTTTGTGTGTATTGTAATGTGTTTTCCACAATTTTTACCTTAATTTACATAGCTCTAATAGGCTTTCTTAATTTCTAATCATTTTGCTATATTTACTGTTCAGCACATTAAAAGCACAGGCTTTGTAAACAATTTATGTGAGCTGCTGCTTCCACTTCTGCAGTTTCTCAGTTACCACAACAGCTGTGGATGGTTTAAGAGACTCCTGTATTAGTAACACGGTATATACCTGAATGGTAAAAATAACCTGCTGGCTTTATTTTTTTTTTAAACTAATAATATGAAAGCAGTTATGAATTATTAACATTTTTAAAGTATAAGACTTACTTTGTTTTAAAATTAATCAACATTTTAAAAAGCTATAAAGTGAAAATAAGTCTTCCTCCCTATTCTCTGATTCCTACGTATCATTATTTAAAGGTAACTAGTGTTAAAGTTTCTGCAGATCCTTCCGGAAATGATCTAATGTTCTATTCATCTACACACACACACACACACACACACACACACACACAAATATACATAAATACATATACATACATATATACACATAACACACATCTGTACTTACATATGTATATATGGAAACGTGTATGGATTCTGTTGTGAAATGTGTTTTTCTTAGCGATATATCTTAGATATCTGCCCATATCAGTACATATAGATCTACCTCACTTTAATGGCTATATAGTATTCCATTGTCGTGGCATGTTGTAATTTAACTTACCTTCTATTTATTAGCATTTGGGTTGTTTCCAGATTTATCCTGTTGCAAACAATGCTGCAATAAATATCTTTGGACATATCTTTTCACATTTTTTGGTAAATATATTTGTAGGATACATTCAAAGCAGGGGAATTACTAGTGAAAGTGTGTGCATTTTTAGTGTCACTAAATAGTGCAAATTGTCCTCTAGAATTACTGTATCAATTTATACTTTCACCAACAAGGTATAATATGTTTCACTTCAGTAAATGCTCACTGAGTACTTACTATGTGTCTTCACTAAAATAGGATCTCGGGATTAAAACTGTCCTTGTCAAGTCATGAAAGTGAATAAAAAGGCCCTACCAGCGTCAACTTTTCTATTCCTGGCCGAGATTGGCAACTCCCCTCTTCTGCATCAGTGGCCTTGCTTTCCTTGTGGAAGTCAGTAGCTTTTGTTTTCCTCCAGGATCTGACGTGATGATCTTGTCAGTTGCTTTCAGGAGCTAGGATCCATTGTTGGCCTCTGTTGTGAAGCGTTACCAGGCAAGCACAGAATTCTATCAGCAGAACAGCACAAAGGCAGGAGAAACACAGTTTATTCATTGTTGAAACCTCTTTGTCCTTCACCTCTATGGGTTCTCAGAGAAAGTAATAGATGCCAACTATTTCTTCAGAATTCATTGAGGGGGAAAGTGTGGATCAGTCAGTTGGGACCACGTTGGTTTCTGATACCAAAATTACCTAAATGAGTAAAATATAATCTGTAAGTTAAAATACCTGGCTGCTAGTCTGTTAAATAAATCAATAAATCAATAGGAGGGTCCTAAGTACACAACATAATGGATGGATAAACCTGGTTTTCTGAATGGAGGCAAATGTACTGATAATTCAACTCTTACAGCTGAGGATAAGCAAGATCGCCAGTTCTCTAAGAATTGAAATTTCCCTAGATCTAGCCCAGAGTGAACGCCTTCGAGCTGCCCACTCTTGGGCCATTGCCCTTGAGCCTGTGGGTAAAATCCCTGGGGCAAGGGAGGCCACAGTTTACCCAGCAGCTGTGTGTGCTCCAGGCCAGCACCCAGCGAAGCTGACTTGGCAGCTGCTCTTTCCGAGGCCAACCCGCCAGCCCCTGCCTGCGTTCTGAAAGATAAAGAAGAAAAAAGTAAGCCCCTTTAGAGAGGTTGGAACAGGCTAGTAGTTGCTAGGCAAGTTAAAGTAATTCAGTGTCCGTGCCAAACGTCTGCCGTGCAAATAGGGAACTTTCAGGGAAGGGGAGTGAGATGGTGGGGCATGTTGGTTGCCATAGGAATGTTTCCCTGATTGGAACAAGACCACAGAGTGGAGAGAGCAAGACGGCTGCATCTATGGTTCTTTCTGCTTGGGAATGGGAGCCCAGAGTGGGCGGTGGAGCAGAGGTAAGCCATGGGGAGGAAGGGGCTAAACCCAGAAAACGTTCTCTAAGGCTAAGGGTGTGGGCAAGGTAGAAGGACCGTGCATCCTGTGAAGGGAGGACGGCCCCAGCAGATGAGACCCTAGATGCCCTGTGAAACTAATGGCTTCTGAAGCTAAAAACAGGCAGGAGGAGTAAGAATAGTTTAACTCAGGACAATTATGTGATGAACTTCTGTGCTATTCTGAAGATCTGAGGCTTGGAGAAATTACAATCCAGAATTAATTCAGGGAGAATTCTGATTAGAGTCTGGAATAAACCCAGATTTAAATTCTATATAGATTTAAAATAGTGAAATTTAGTGGGAAGAGATACTTAATTTGAAGGTATTTTTTAATTTATGTAAATATTATATCTTAAATTCATAAAACAAAGGTAGTGATTAAAGATTTGTTATTTAATTATGCTGCTATATTAAGTTCTGTTTTTATAGGGGGAGAAAAAGCACAATTGACCAAGTTGTGTGCTACTGGTATCAAACCTTAAAGAGACCCTCTGAGATGAGCTACTGCTCCATTAATAAGCACCTTACACATCTGGTGGCAGCTTCCAGAATGACACCTCAGAGTCTAAGCAGAAACCACAGCTTTTAGCTTTTTCAACTGTTGAACCTTGAATGTGCTATTTAACTTCTCTGTGATTGATCAGTTTCCAGCTCTTAAAATGGATGTGAGAGATAACCCTTGCCTCTCTGGAGTGTTGTGAGCATGGATGCTGCTGTCATTGAATACAATTTCTGGGGGTGGTAGAAGATCCCAAGGTTCCTATGATGATAATGATAGGCTTAGTTTTTTGTGGGTTTTTTTGCCTGTATCTTTTTTTTTTTAAACATCTTTATTAGAGTATAATTGCTTTACAATGGTGTGTCACTTTCTGCTTTATAACAAAGTGAATCATTTATACATATACATGTGTTCCCATATCTCTTCCCTCTTGTGTCTCCCTCCTTCCCACCCTCCCTATCCCACCCCTCTAGGTAGTCACAAAGCACCGAGCTGATCTCCCTGTGCTATGCGGCTGCTTCCCACTAGTGATCTGATAGGCTTAGTTTGTCATAGTGATTTAGGTCGAAGATCTTCTGGGTTTTTTTTAGGTTAAAATCTTAAGGGGAACTTACTTTAGCTGATAAAGTTTTGCTTGTACATGTGAAGTATATATAATTATTATCATTTGCCATATATTTGATTTTTGTGTTCAGAGGGTATTTAAAGTAGTTTCTTCTTTAGAATATATATATGTATATATATTGGGATTATATGTAGTTGTTTCTTTACTTTTAATGTGGTTTCTTTTTTGGGTCATGTAAAAGAAGAATAATAGAATGTGATATTTATTATCAAATATTTGAACTGTAGAGATGCATAAATACAAAGGATGCCATACGACCCACATTAGGGGTTACTGTTCTGTTTCAGAGCTCACTCCCTTCGTCAGTGTCTTGGTCTGCAATTTTAGTGTCATTTTTACTTTAATTGGTCAGATACTGGTTGATTGACACAAATTAATCTGAGGCTTGTAAACCAAATGTCAAATTTTAATTTACTGGGAGAATATAATTAGAAACACTATCTTTGTACTTCCCTGGTGGCACAGTGGTTAAGAATCCGCCTGCCAATGCAGGGGACACAGGTTCGATCCCTGGCCCGGGAAGATGCCACATGCTGTGGAGCAACTAAGCCCGTGTGCCGCAACTACCGAGCCTGTGCTCTAGAGCCTGTGAGCCACAACTACTGAGCCTGCATGCCACAATTACTGAAGCCCACACACCCTAGAGCCTGTGCACTGTAACTACTGAGACCACGCACCACAACTACTGAAGCCCACGCTCCTAGAGCCGGTGCTCCGCAACAAGAGAACCCACTGCAATGAGAAGCCTGTGCACCGCAATGAAGAGTAGCACCCCCCTCGCTGAAACTAGAGAAAGCCTGCATGTGGCCAAAAATAAATAAAGGGAGGGAGGGAGGAAGGAAGGAAGGAAGGAAGAAGAAAGGAAAGGAAAGGAAGGAAGGAAGGGGCATATATCTTTAAAAAAAAAAAAGACTATCTTTGGACTCTTCAGACGGTATAACCTTTCCCTAGTTTGATCTTGACAAAGAAGCCAAAATATCTACTGGTTATGATGTTTTTTAAAAAAATGATATTCTTATCTAGACCTTCTAGAATCTAAGCAGCACTATCTAATAAAAATATAATGTGAAACTCAAATATGAGCCTTCTACGTAATTTTAAATCTACTAGTAGCCACTTAAGAGTAAAAGGAAACAGGTAAAGTTAATTTTAATATATTTAACCAAATGTATACTGAAATTACCATTTTTAACAGTAATTAATATAATTATTAATGAGATATTTTGCATGTTTTTCATATTAAGTCTTGAAATCCAGTGTACATTTTTCACTTATAGCACATCTAAATTTAGACAGTAAATTTTCACAGAAAACATATGATCTGTACAGTTGAAAAGGTGGATTCACATACCCAAATCATTCCAAACATGCATATCAATTTTCCATTAACTGAATCAGTGTCTATTTCTAAATTTAATTTAACTAAAGTAAAATTTAAAATAGGATTCAGTCCCTCTGTGTCCCTGGCCATGTTTCAAGCACTCAGTAGCCTTGGCTAGTAGTGGCTGCCATACTGGACAGCATAGAGAGGACTGTTTTTCTCCAGCTTCCTTTCTTTACTCCCACATACCTCAGATTGTGAGACCTGTCTGAGAAGTGTAATGGAGAGAGAATCTCACTTCATAAACATGGAACTACAAAGAGTTTACATTCTTAAAAGGAAATTTTCATTCAAACTATCAGTATATTAGAACCTGCCTGGCAAGGAGTTGTCTGTCTGGTTGACCCTACTTTCTCCACCCTTCTCCCAGACATACCCACATTGTCTTTCCAACAGATAAAAACATGCCAACATTGACAGCATGCCTCACTCAGGCTCCTCTGGGCTTGTCCTCCATGCTGGCTCGTTTCCATTACATCAGTGTATTTCCTGGTTATAGGCCTTCCGTTATCTTTCTCATTGTTTCATTCTCCACATTTGGCTCTAATTTTTGTTTTAGCGAAGGATTCAAATGTTCAAATTCCAGTTTAGTTCTTAATTAAGGTCATAGTGTTTGATGTATGTTAATTTGAATAAGGAACTTTTCCTCCTCTGCCCCTTGCTCCAGACTTCTAGAGTGGCTGGGCCAGGAAACTTCACTCTCCCCTCTACCCATGCAAGTATTTTTCTTTGGGCAAATCAGGGTTCTTCAGTATGGTCACCTGTGGTTAGACCTGTTAACCTTTGAGAACCTCTCTTTTTTCCCTAGGCAGGAGGAATTAAGAAATATGTAGATAGGGGATAGGTAGGTAATGACTTGGAAGATAAAGACCCCCCCTTAGTCTTGCCAGAATATTTTGCCCTGCACCTTGCTTGGGTCTGAACCTTGTTTGGCACATAGCATGATAGACCCCATCACCCCATCAGGTTATAGAGCACAGAGTTCATCAGTTCCTGTTGGGTACCTGCCACTTTAAAGGGACATTATCGATGATACTGTTGAAATTCACCCTTCATGTTCTGGAACATATAAAGTGAAAACTGCTTACAGAGCCTTTCCAGAACTAGGAAATAATGTGTTACCCAAGACAGTAACGAGTCCTCCCTAGGCAAGAAAGCTAGCTCAGAAATTCAGCCTGTTGAGTCATTTTGAACTGTTTTGAGTAGGAATGCACATTGTTCTCCTTCCTCATTACCATCAGAATCAAATACTTTTTAAACAGGACTTTGTGGAATGATTATCTGTGACAGCAGGAAAACCTTGGATGCCAACCCCTAGTCTATGAGCTGTGAGAGGTGTGACATCAGGAAAGCCGTTGGCTTGCTCTGGGCCTCACTTCTCACCTGTCAAGTGAGAGTGTTAGACCAGGTGGTCTTGAGGCACCTGTCAGCTATCACATGTTTTGATCATCTCGGCTAATCCCACAGCTTCCCAGATGAAGAACCAGAGGCCTGCAAAGTCACTTCCTGAGATCATGTAGCAAGTGGGAGGCAGGTTTCTGGTTCTCAATCATGTGCTTTGTGTACCCCAGGAGCTTCATCTTGCACTTAGAGGCTGAGCATGAACCAGATGAAGATATCCAGAAGGGTGGCTTGTTCTGACTTTCCCCATAACATCATTTTGTCTGCTCATATTTTGAGGTTCCTGGCCAAAACCTCTAAAACCCGTGGGTTACCTGTTTTTTGCCACCTTCAGTAATTCAGTTCAGCCATCTCTGTGGCATAAAGTCCCCCAGTGACTTCTAAATGAAAAGATATGTATCAGTTCTTTGTTGCTAAAGATGCATAATAAAGGAAAAAGCAGCAGCTGGAATGCAGAGTTAACTTTGCTCAAATATTTACCATTTAAACAACAGCTAAAACAAAGCAAAGCAGAACAGAGGGCCACAGTGAAGTGCTCCTGTTCAAGTTCCCGGTGTGGGCTGGAGGCCTACTTTCAAGTGTTGGAGCAGCACTCACAGGCAGGAAGCTGAGCCTGACTTTCTCTGGATGGCTACTTTTAGCAGGCAAACGCAGGGCCTTTATACTCCTTTAGGCCGACATTCAGTTTTAAAAAGAAACCAAACAGAGGTGTCAAGGAAAGGAAACTTACTGATTTCCTATTAGCTGTACGAAGCATGCTAAATATTTCTGTATATTGGCTCATTTAATTCTATAACCACCCTACAAGACAGATAGGTATTATTTCCATTTTACAAATCAGTAAAAGTACTCAGAAAAGTTATGTAGCTTGCCTAGAGTCACATAGTAAGTGAGCAAGGATTTTATTTGGCTCTAAAATCTGATTACTTTCTACTAATTCCACTAACATCCAATAGCAGTGATTTCACTTTGGTTCCATTGAGTTTGAGAAGGACACGTGATGCTGTGCTGAAGATACCAACATAAATAGACCAAAATTGAAAGGGAGATACAGTAATGGAGTAAATTTCATTTGTAAGCAGAGGTTGTTAACCTGCATCTCAGAGATCCTTTGAAGATACTGAAAGCAAAAATATTAAAGACTTTTTTTAAAATAATAGGTTTATAAAGATACCCACTAATCACAGTCATTGATCAGTCGCAAAAGATCAGTGGTAATCCTAAATCAGATTTAACTTTCAGTGGTGGTGCTTGCTACTTTCTGGGTAAAATATCGTACCAACATTTTGGTTTTTAAGAAGGCATGTTGTTTGGGTCAGTGGTTCTCAGTCTTTTATCCTTTGGGTACATGAGAGGGTGACATTTGCATTCAATGTCCTTCCCCTAGATATGAATGACAACAGTTATCTAGTGCTGCACAACAAAGTTAGTGTCTTAAAGCAACAACTATATTTATTTTGCTCACAGATCTGCAATTTGGGCAGGGCTCGACGTGGACTCTTCATCTCTGCTCCAGTCAGCATCAGCTGTGTTGGCTTGGAGGCTGTAATCATCTGAAGCTCACTCACTTATATGTCTGAAGCCTGGGCTGGGAAGACTAGAACAGCTGGGCTCCTCTGGCATCTCTGTTTCTTTGTGGTCTCTCCAGCATGACTGCTGCAGGGTAGCCAGACTTCTTCTGTGCTAGCTCAGTGTTCTCAAAGCACATGACCCAAGAGAGAAAGTCAGGCAGGAACCTTATCTTTTATGACCCACCCTAGGAAGTCACACAGCATCCCTACAGTGCATTCTGTTCATTGAAGCAGTTACAAAGGCCGGTCAGGTTCAATGGGAAGGGAAATAGATTCCATCTCTTGATAGGGAAGTGGAAAGTTTCTGGAAGAGCATGTGGAACAGGAAATACAGCAGTAGCCTTTTTTGGAAAATACAGTCTGCTACACAGATAAGCCAGGCTGTGGGTTATATGCTGATGCCTAAGCCAGATGTATCTCTGGGCATTTCTCACCCACCCAAGGGAGCATATTGGTATGCAAATGAAATATAATTTATTTCCCTATAATTCAACCCAACATAATTCACACTCTTCAAAAAAGTAAATCATCTGCAAAATTTTGGTGCTCTCTTTACCGTTAGAAACAAATTACTTGTTAAACATGAATGGATTACGCTAATGAGGTAGATAGGTTACTCTCCCTAAATTTTCCATCATTGTTGAGCCAATGCCTGTCCAGTGTACCTGAATTGTCATCATATTTCTGCTTTTCTACCTTGCGCGCAGAGGTAAACAGCCGAATATTTATATAAACACCTTTGCATAGAAACCTTTCCATTTAAAACTAAAAAGTAGAGACAGTTACACTTAAAACTGAATGTTTCCTGAAGGGATTTATTCTAGAATTTTATAACATCTGCTGCCTCCTCTTTGGGAGATGAAATGATTATTCAAGACACATTTCTCAAAGTTTACAAAATTAGCATCTTCTCTCAAGCGCTACTTGTAAAATGTGGGAATGCTGTGGCGTGGCACACAACAGACTTATGTACTTTTTGCATTAATTGGACTAAGTTTGTTCTAGACCTTTTTTAAAACTGTAAAATGTTTCATCCATATTAAAGAGAATATAAAATTTATAGGTACGGTTTAAAGAACTAGAAACATGAATACTTGTGTACACACCATTCAAATTAAGAAGTAAACTACCACCTTCCTTATCCCCTGGAGGTCAAACCATCTTGACTAGGAGAATTATATTGCAGTTTCTCTCTCTGGTGATTTGCCCATTTCTCTAGTTACCATGTCAGTTTTTGCTTTGCATGTTTTCAGGTAATATTAATAGATACATGCAGATTTATAATTCTTGTGTTTGTGTGTTGTTCCATGTTTTAAGTGTGTCTTTTACAGGCAATGTATAGCTAGATTTTTATTTATTCAGTTTAAAAAATATTTACCTTTAATTAGAAAGTGGGGTCTTTTGCATTTATTATGGTTAATGATATATTTAAATTTATTTCTGTCTCGCTATTTTATGTACTTTTATTGGTGAATGTTTTCTATTTTTCCCCCCTTTCTTCTTGCTACCTTCTGAAATGATAATTTTTTTCCCATTCCAGCTTTTCCGCCTACTTCTTTGGAGGTTCTATGCTTTATGTCTACTCCCTTAGTAGCTGTTCTTGCTACTTCAGCAGACATATTCTAAATTAAAGTTTCTATTTAATGAGTATGTTTTCACTCATGCTCCAAAATTCAAAGACTTACCTCTCTTCAGCTTCCCTATTCTTCTTCCACAAATTACAGATTTTTCTTATAGTTTTAAATAAAGTTTGCTTGGTTTTATCCATCTGTTTGTCGATATTTTCCCTCATTACTTTCTTCCATTTTGAAGTTTTCATCTGCAGTCATTTTCCTTCTTTCTGAAGTATCTCCTTTAGAATTTCTTTTAGTGAGTTTTCTTTTTTTTTAATAGTGAACTCTAAACTACATGTCAGTGATACAGAGAGGAATAAGAAACACTCCCATAAAGTATATAATTTCAGTGTAACTAAGTACAAATTCGAGATTAGGACAATGTGTTGCAAGCACAGAGAGGGGAGGCTAAGTGTAAGGAGCAGGGGGGTGGGGAACATCTCAGGAAAGGAGGTGGAGGGCTCTGGGTGTGTTCACAGCGCACCAGGCTGCAGCTTAGGAGTGGGTTGGTGCCAGGTGGAGCTAGAGAGGTGAACTAACTAGCTATTGGGTTGTGGAGAGCCTTAAATGCCAAACTGAAGGCAACAGAAAGTTGGGGGGGGGGGGCGGTTAAAGCAGTGGGGTGACATGATTAGATGCATTATTTAGGAGTGAAATATATGACTGCATGGTGAGCCATGGGTGCAGTAGTCATCCGGAAGGAGGAGGCTGGGTAAGCAAAGGTAATGAAGAGGAGAAATGAAATTTTAAAAGACATTGACAAGGTAAAAATCTGAATAGCAGATTTGAAGCAGAGAGATTAGAGGATACACTTCAAGGACTATAATCTAGAGGGCTAGCAGGATTGAGAGCATGGGAGGTGGTGTGCATATTGGGGGTGTGGTGAAATGCCACTACAGGGAAAGGATGAGGTTAGTTTGTAACATAAAGCATTTGATGTTTTCAGGACAGATGGTGAGTTGGTTTTAGAAGAATCAATGTTTAATATATTAGGGATATCTGTGCTGAGAACTCAGCAACATTTTCTGATTTTATCTGGTGGCTCTGGTCATTACTGTTTTTCCTTCTTTTGCTTCCTGAGTTAGAATATAGATCTCTACTTCAGGATGCAAAGGATCTGTTTTCAGCCATAAATAACATATAATTAAATAATAATTGGATTTCAGTTAAATTTTAGGTCAGGAATTTGAAATGTAGAACTGCCTTCACTGCTCTTTGTAAAATGATTGCTGCTGCGCAGTGCTTGCTCTTGGCTGATGGGACCTCTTGTCAGGGGTCTATTTTTAATCTTAGCACTGTCCACAGGCTGGCAGATGTGACCCAGAGTGTCTAAGAGCATATGGTAAGACAGGAAGGAATGGAAAGAAGACAGACTCAGAGCAAGGGAAGAGGGAAGGGAAAAAATCCTTCATTTAATTTAAAAAAGTATTTGCAGGGCTTATGCTTCCTACCTGCTGTTTTTGGTTGGCAAGATCAGATTCTTCCCCTGTAGATTGCCACCTGGCCTATGAGCTCAGATGGGGGCTTTCTTTTCGATGCATGAGTCATCACGGTGATTCAGTGACTTACTCGTCACTTATACATAATGATTGCAGTAGGCACTGCTGAGAGTTGAAAAGAGCTTCTCCCTGCCAGGGTGGTAAGTAGCTTTAATAGCAGGTGTGGTGTGTCAGTCCGGAACCTGAGCGACTCCTTGCCTTCCACCTGGTGCCATAATGGAGTGCTCTGGACTCAGGCATGCAGAGGGCCCCATCACATCCAGACATTGCTTGACAGAGGAGGGAGCTGGCCAGGGAATTTGGGGGGGAAAAACATGTGCTATAAACTGTCATGTTTGGGGAGCTGTACTCTATCTGGCAGCATCAGATCTGAAATATTCCTAGCCTTTTTATGTTAGTGGTGATGGCTGACCCATGGGATCCTGATGTGTGGATCCGCTGCTGTTAAAATACCTTATCTTTTAGAAGTGACTCAGGAGGAAAAGTGTCAAGTAAAAGTTATTCATTTCATCCTGGCTGGAAAAAAAAGAATTTGAGTCGTTAAATTACAGAATGATTCCTATAATTTTTGTTGTTGCTGTCGAAAAGTACAAATATATATAGATTCCTGTATCTGCATTGAGATGGGTCTGTCACTGTTAGCACCTGCCTCTGGATGGCATTGGTAAGGCAGAAAGTTGGTGACATAGGTGAGCACATACGAAGTGTTTTATCTAATTTACCTAAATTTTACCTAAATTATCTCATTTAATCAATTGTGCAGTTAAGGAAACTCAGAGAAGCTCAGAGAGTAAGGAAACTGTCCAAGGTCACTGAGCAGATACACAGTGGCCACAGTTCGAACCCAGGTACAATTAGTAGGAAAATTCACAAAACACTGCCTCTGGGCATGTTTTGGTATTTACTTTTTCTCATTTGAGAGAACAGATGTGGTTTCTGTGATAAATTAGTCTCACCCAGGTGTTTTCCCTTGAGAGAGATACCATCCCTCTATACCTGCCCCAGGTTCCAGCCTTTTATCCCTAGGTGCTGTTTTCAAGTAACAAAAATAGGAAAAAACCTGAATAAGGGGCTTGGTCCACAGTGCAATACCAGCCCTACTGTATTCTTTCCTTTGTACTCTTTCTTGAATGCCCGTTAGGCTATTTGTCAGTGACGTTTAAACTATTAAAATTTCTGACAGTCCTTATCACAAAGGCAGATTATACAAAGTTCTGAGCAGCAAAGATGTCAGCTGTATAAACACAGGGATTTATTCCTTATTTTTCGTAGCAATTTAAATTTGACTGAATGCCAAAGATGAACCAAATGTCAAGCTATCAGGAACAACAATAACGTATAAGGGTTGTTTTGGGAGCAGGTTTCCTTGGTACCAAACTGAAGTAGCTTCCTGCATTCTACCAAGCTTTGGGGAAACAGAGCCTTTAGTGCACATGGAATGTTCTGTTGTCTTCAAGAGAACTTATAATCACTTGCTTGAATAAGCAAAATTTACAATAAGAAAGCTTGAGGACATGCATGGATAGCCTTTTATTATGGAGAGAGGCTGTGTTATAAAGATGAAAATGTTAATACTTAATAGTTTTGAGATGAGAGTTGGAACTGGAGCATATATCTATGTCATAGTCATTTTCCCTGAGAATTACAGGTACCCAACCAAAAGACTGCAGTATTTTTAGCATGGCTTGTCACCCACAAAACACATGAAATGAAGAGCTAGAACCAGAAGTCAGGAGATACGACAACATGGAACAGAATGTAAGAGGATCAGTTAAGAGCAATGACCATGAGAAAGATCATCATTCATAGGACAGATATGATCCATTCTCCAGTGCAGAGTTTATCACCTGTTTGAGAGCCCACAAGGAGTGACTCCTGAGGAGCCCCTACTAGTCTCTTTTCCTCAAAAGAATTCTCAAGAGAAAAGAATAAAACAAAGGGAAGGGAGACTAAATGTAGCATAAAGATTGAGGAAGATCTTTATGTATATTTGATATAGGGAGACTGAACTTACCTCACCAGCTTTTAATTTTATGCCAACTTTTTGCAGGTAAATAAATTTCTGCAAAGCCCTAAGGAGCCATTTGTACTAACCTCAGCTGATTGTCTACTAACTTTTTCGAAACTCATGTTCTTAAACTGCTCAGAGGCTTTGGTTTTACCACCTGTGTAATAAAGGAGGCAATGCAGATGGTCTGTAATGTTGTATAATTTGTGACCACAGTGGGTGGGTATAAATGAGTTTAGTTATCAGTTGATCTGCTAGACACACAACGAATGACTAGGGGAAAATCAGCCCAGGACAAGTAGCAAGTAGCTCGTTAGAGCCCTGTCTGGACTCTGCTGAGCATGCACAACTTTCCAGACCATCAGAGTTAAGGGGGCCCCTGGCCAGGCTTTCTTTGGTTGTTTCCTTCCCTGGATCTCCTTATTACATTTCTGGCTTGTCTGCCATTTTGTGCTTGTCCCAACCAGTATCAAGACCTCAGGCTCCTCATGGTGTTAGCCTCTCCTGATTGTTTGCCACTGAGGTAACTATTGTTTCCAGCAGTGCCCAGGCAGGAATGTTTCCCTGCTCTACTCCAAATAAAGTCAGCCCCTGCAGCAGGGAAGCAGAACTGCCGGTTCCCACAGCCCTCTCCATCTATGTAGGCTTGGGTAGGATTTTCAGGTAATGAAGCTTCAGCAGGAGGGGGCAAGGGATAGGAGCAATCTCTGGCTAAAATGTCACAGGATCCCTTCTTACTGAGACTCAGTAGGTTTTCTTGAGTAGATCTTTAATTAGTTGTATGCCTTTGGTCAGTTTCCAGAATTTTTAAATGGTAGTTTTGTTTTTATTGAGATATAATTGACATATAACATTGTATTCATTTCAGGTATACAACATAATTTGATATATGTATATATTTTGAAATGATTACCACAATGTTTATTTAACATTCATCACCATACATAGTTATATTTTTTTTCTTGTAATGGAGTTTTTAAGATTTACTTTCTTAGCTACTTTCAAATATACAATAGGATATTGTTAACTATAGTCATCATGCTGTACATTACATCCCCAGAACTTATTTGTCTTATACCTGGGAGTTTATACCTTTTCATCACCATGACTCATTTCTCCCATCCCTACCCCACACACATACCCTGCCTTTGGTAACCACAAATCTGTTCTCTGAATTCATGAGTCCATTTTCTTCTTTAGATTCCATATGTGAGGGATCATACAGTATTTGTCTTTCTCGAATTAGCATAATGCCCTCAAGGTCTATCCATGTTGTCACAAATGGCAAGATTTCTTTTTTTATGGCTGAATAATATTCCATTATGAGTGTGCGTGTGTATCACAATTTCTTTATGCATTCATCCATCAATGGACACTTAGGTTATTTCCATGCCTTGGCTATT
This sequence comes from Mesoplodon densirostris, assembly GCF_025265405.1. NCBI lineage: Eukaryota > Metazoa > Chordata > Mammalia > Artiodactyla > Ziphiidae > Mesoplodon > Mesoplodon densirostris. The sequence continues at coordinate 153,115,679 of NC_082665.1, read as the reverse complement.
GTAAATAATGCTGCAATGAACATGGAAATGCAGATATCTTTTTAAATTAGTGTTTTCATTATCTTCCGATAAATACCCAGAAGTGGAACTGCTGGATTATATGGTAGTTCTGTTTTTAGTTTTTTGAGCAATCTTCACATTGTTTTCTATTGTGGCTGCACTAATTAACATTCCCACCAACAATGCACATCCTTGCCAACACTTGTTATTTCTTGTCTTTTGATGATAGCCATTTTAACGGTGTGAGGTGATGCCTCATTGTGGTTTTGATTTGTCATTTCCCTTATGATTAGTGATGTTAAGCATTTTTTCATGTATCTGTTGGCTATCTGTATGTCTTCTTTGGAAAAATGTCTGTTCATCTGCCCATTTTTTTTATCAGATTATTTGTCTTTTGCTACTGATTTATATGAGTTCTTTATACTTTTTGGATATTAGCCCCTTATAAGGTATGATCTGCAAATATTTTCTCCCATTCTCTATGTTGCCTTTTCATTTTGTTGATGGTTGCTATGCAGAAGCATTTTGGTTTTCTGTAGTCCCACTTGTTTATTTTTGCTTTTGTTGCCTTTACTTTTGGTGTCAAATCCAAAAAATCATTGTCAAGACCAATGTTTAGGAGCTCACCCACTATGTTTTCTTCAGTTTTATTGTTTCAGGCCTTATGTTTAAGTCTTTAATTCATTTTGTGTATGGTGTAAGACAGTGGTCCTGTTTCATTCTTTTGCATGTGGCTGTCCAGTTTTTCCAACATCATTTATTGAAATGCCTGTTATTTCCCCATTGTATATTCTTGCCTCCTTTGTCATGAATTAATTGACCATATAGGCATGTTTTTTTTTTTTTCTGGGCTCCCAATTCTGTTCCATTGGTCTATGTGTCTTTTTATGCCAATATTATACTGTTTTGATTACTATAGCTTTGTAGTATAGTTTGAAATCAGGAAATATGCTGTCGCTCGCTTTGTTCTTATTTCTCAAGATTGCCTTAACTATTCGGGGTCTTTTATGGCTCCATACAAATTTTAGGACTGTTTGTTCTATTCCTGTGAAAAATGCCATTGGAAATTTGATAGGGATTGCCCTGAATCTTTATATTGCTTTGGGTAGTATGAACATTTAATATTCTTCCAATCCATGAGTATGGACTATCTATTTATTTCTGTATTCTTCAGTGTCTTAGGGTTTTCAGTGTATAGGTCTTTCACCTCCTTGGTGAAATTTATTCCTAGGTATTTTATTCTTTTTGATGCAGTTGTAAGTCGGACTTGTTAAAATTTTCTCTTTCTGAAAGTTTATTAGTTTGTAGAAACACAATAGATTTTTGTGTATTGATTTTGTATCCTGTGACTTTACTGAATTTATTCATTATCTCTAACAGGCTTTTGTTGGAGTTTAGGGTTTTCTATATATAATATCATGTCATCTGCAAATAGAGACAAGTTTTACTTCTTCCTTTCTGACATGAATGCCTTTAATTTCTTTTTCTTGTCTGATCACTATGGCTAGGTCTTCCAATAATATGTTGAATAAAAGTGGCAAGAGTGGGCATCTTTGTCTTCTTCCTAATCTTATAGGAAAAGCTTTCAGCTTTTCACAATTGAGTATGATGTTAGCTGTGGGTTTTTCATATATAGCCTTTTTTTATGTTGAGGTACATTCCTTCTATACCCGCTTTGTTGAGAGTTTTTATCATGAATGGATGTTACATTTGTCAAATGCTTTTTCTGCAACTATTAAGATGATCATCTGATTTTTATCCTTCAGTTTCTTAATGTGAATTACATTGATTGAATTGTGGGTATTGAACCATCCTTGCATCCCTGGAGTAAATCCCACTTGATCATGGTATAAGGTCCTCTTAATGTATTGTTGAATTCAATTTGCTAATATTTTGTTAAGGATTTTTACATTTATGTTCATCAGGATATTGGTCTCTAATTTTCTTGTGTCCTTGTCTGGTTTTGGTATTAGTGTAATGCTGGCCTCATAAAATGAGTTTGGATGCAATTCCTTCTCTTCCATTTTTTGGAAGAGTTTGAGAGAGATTGGTATTAAGTCTTCTTTAAATGTTTGGTGGAATTCACCAGTGAAGCCATCTGGTCCTGGACTTCTGTTTGATGGGACATTTTTTAAAAACAAACAGCTCTTAGTTTCATTAATCTTTTCTATTGTCTTTTTAGTCTCTATTTCATTTATTTCCACTTTGATTTTTGTTGTTTTAACAAGTTTCAACAAATTTAGTTGTTTTCAACAAATTTGTCCAGGTTTATCATTGATTTTGGGGGCAAAGATTTGCTGAGCTCCTCACTCAAGCATTCCAGAAATCCCACCTTTTCTTCATGTATTTATATAATTTTCCTCAAAACCTAATCACTGCTGCTGGTGCTACTTAGGTGACCACAAGGCCCAAACAATATAAAGACAAAGTATTCCCTCTTGTTTTTATGATCATTATTGCTGGTGATAAGGAACCCCAGGTTAGTGGATATGACCCTGGAATGGGAGTTGAATTAGTGCTTAGCTCATTGAGATATTATAGAAAAAATCATGAAATTTGAATGAATCTTATTTTTCCATTATCCTGGTTACTGTTGGGCAGAAGTTTCTCAACCTTGGTACAATGAATATTTTGAACCAGATAATTCTTTGTTACGAGGGAGGGCATTGTAGGTTGTTTTGCAGCATCTCTGGTCTCTGCCCTCTAGATGTAAGTAGCACCTCAGTTCCCCTGTTGTGTAATCAAAAATGTCTCCAGATATTACCAAATGGTATCTGAATACAAAATCGTCCCTAGTTGAGAACCACTGCTGAAGGCTGTAAAAGAAGCCTGTGTAAGACATGGCTCTGTTCTCAAGGAATTCACAATCCAATTGGGTGTACACACATCTAATATACATGTATAATGTGGTAGAAATTATGTTTGGAATGGGGTGCTTCTCAGCATATATATGAAAAGAGTTAAAAACAGAGGTCGAGATTGGCTGACATGAGGAAATGTGCTGAAGAGGAGCCAGAATGGAAGTAGCATTTAAGGCTGGATGGCATTTAACATGTGTAGGGGAGATGGGAGGGCAGTTCAGCTGGTGAGTAAGGGTGAGTATGTTTGCTGGGAAACTGTGAGAACACTGCCCTGCTCAGGGTGGAGGCATGTGTTGGGAAGTAGAGGGAGGGAGGCTGGGCCAGGGAGCTGCTGCCCTAAAACAGAGTCTCATACTCCATATTTCCCTGGAGCTCCTTAAAAATGACATCCTGGACATGTAGTCCATTCTAAGAAATGGACTTTACATGTACTCAGTGTGATCCTACTGTTTATCTCTCTCTCCTCATGTGATTAAATATGATAATAAAATATCTTCCAGTACTGTGAACCAACAACCCATGTCCCCTCAGTAAGGAACTCTACCTGATAAGATTGTTAGTGGAGTATAATTATAGCTAATACTTACTAAGCTTTCACCATGCTCCGGGCACTGTTCTAAATGCTTTACATATGTCAATTCATTTATTTTCACAGCAGCCCTAGTTGTATTAAGTTGTCATTTTCTTGATTACATATGAGGGGACTGAGGCATGGAGAAGTTATACAAATACAAATAATAAGTTGAATAAACAGGATTTGAATACAGATGATCTGGCTTCAGCTCTGTGCTTTTAATCCATACTATACTGCCTCTCTTCCCATGCTGATAACTTGTCATGTGTGACAGAGGTAGCGATAAACTATATAGATAAAAGAAACAAGTATGTGGCACTCATGCCCATGGCCTCTGGCCTCTTGGAAATCCAAAACTGTTGCTGAGCATGAGCTTATCTTCTGGGAGTTTATATACGAGGGCTGAATTTAAAAGAAGCTCAACATTTGGAATTACTATCACAAACTACTTGATATGTTAAAAGTACTAGAAACATATCTCGCTTTAGTCATTTTTTTTTCAATGGGATCTTTTGAATTTATCTCATTTCCAGATTTTGTAGACTAATATATTCAATTAATACTTACCATGATATTAAAGTACATTATATTCATCTAGACCTGTTATAAAAGAATGCCTGTGTTTATAAAGCTCATTTTCAATTGCATTATTTTATCCTCAGAACAGCCCCAGAAGCAAAACTGCTTATGAGGCAGAAGAGTTTACATTCATATTTTCATTCCTTTGCCTTTTATTATTGCCTGGTATGATAAAAAAAAAAAAAATGTTGTAAATTGCTTTCCAGACAAGGAAGCAGGGGTAGAGAGAGAAGCAGAAACAGGGTTTAGGTGTGGAATTCCCTTTGGCCCCTGGGTAGATCCTAACTATGCTGCACTGTACTGGGAGTAGAAACCCCGTGCTCTGTCCCCAGGCTGGTGCCCTGCCAGCCCAGTGCGTGCTCCTCTCTGTCTCCACTCACTGTATTTCCCTGGCCTGTAGTGCTCCGTCTCCTCCCCTCTGATATACTCCAAGTTATGAACATCCCACAGGGAGGGGAAGGCTTACCTCTTACCAGTATGTTAGATACTGGCCAAGGAGCTTGACCTCTCTGGAGCCTCACTTTTCTGATCTATAAAATGTACTCAGTATGATCTACTACTACCACCTGCTGAGAAGATTTTATTCAAAGAAACTCAATTAATGACCATTTCATTGTTTTTACTTCTCAGCCTGGCCTGAGACTCACCTGTTTTGAGAAATCTTTCTTTGATTAAAACCTTTCTCTGATTAGAAACTTTCCTGCTGTGAATGCTTGAATGAATCCATTGCTGGTGGATTAAAGTTGGATATAACAATATGAACTCATGTTTATTTTAATGTACGTATGGTAATTGAGTTATCTATATAGACATAGGTTAATATACGTACATATATTTTCTAGCTCTGTTCTCTGAGAGAGCCTAGGGACAGTAATACCCCTGTAGCAATGAACATACTTAATGCCCAGATCTTGGTTTCTAAGTACCATTTTCTAGTAAAATGAACCAGTGCTCCTTGGGGAAATGGCTGAAACTAGGGCTGGTAGAGGAAAATACCAGATGAACCTAGAGCATCTTGTAATGCCAGAAAGAAAGGAAATGCTCAAGGAAAAAAAAAATGAGACCATGTTAAAAAGACACAGAAGCTAATCTAAAAGAATCTCTAAAGGCCAAAGCTGGAGCAATTTTAGCAACAAAATAATATAGTATTCTATAATCCAAAGAAGAAAATAAATATCAATGATACCATACTAATATAAATAAATAAATGGGGAGAGGGGATATTCTTTCCAAAAGAAGTCTAATTATTAAATTTAGAAAATATAGAGAGAAATAAAAAATCATCATTAGAATACCACAGTAAATTGCTATAGGCAAGATCCATCAATGGATACTAAATTTAGAGCAAAACTTTGAGAAATGGTATATTTGCATAGATTCAAAGTATCTCTCCCAAAATAGTTATTACTATTGGTGGTTTTAACATATGTTGACAAATTCTTTGAGACTTCTTCCTCCAATAAGTGAAGCTTGATTCCTCTCCCCTGGAGTGAGCTGGGCTTAGTGACTCATGTCTTATGAGTAGAGAATGGAAAGGGAACATCAGTAATTTTCCAGTGGAAAAACCTGGCAGACACACCTTAACCAGGTGATCAAGGTAAATACCACCAGGACTAAATCACATTGACATCATGTACAGCCTGATATGACATGATGAAAAGAATACTTTACCTCTGTGGTATTCTTCCCCACAAGTCACAGCCCCAAATCAAGGTGCATTCTACAAAATACCTGACCAGTACTCTTCAAAAGTATCAAAGTCATGAAAGAGTGAAGGCAAGGAAAGACGGAGAAACTGCAATGGATTGAAGGAGGCTAAGGAGGCTAAATGCAATGTGGGATCCTGAGTTGGAGCCAGGAACAGAAAGAGGATACAGGAGAGGAAAAATTCTCCTTTACCCTCTTAGGATCTCCAGCTGGGCTTAAGAACTACACTGACCTAAAATTATTAACAGAAGAAAAGCATACGCCTTTTACTAAATTTTTGCCTATACGTGGGGGCCTTCACAAGAGAATAAAGACCTTGAAGAAGTGACCAGAGCAGGAAGCTTTTATACCTTTTAGACAAAGAAATGGTAGATTTGTGAAGAAATGACAAGTCAAAGGGGTTTGGACTTGGGGGCAGTAAATTATGGAGAAGGCAATAGGACATAAATGGGGTGGGAGGGAAACCAGTGGAAGAAAAAAGTTATTTTAGTAAGTTTATTTCTACAGATCCATTTCAGCACTGATTCCCAGTCTCTAGGGATAAGGATGTTCTATTCTTCCTGGTACAGAGGGGCACCTTTCTAAGAAATTTTGTGGCCTGTTTTTAGGTAGAAAAGGAGAGGTCAGAGAGCCCTTCCTGCATCTGCTCTTTCTCAAGTGCCTTTAGTTCATAATAATCAATATGCCAAAGTGGCATATTTTGGAGTGCCATGTTCGGAGCTCCTTCAAGGACATTAGTGGAAAAAAAACGGAAATTCAAGTGAAGTTGTAGTTCAGTCAGTAATATTGTTCAAATGTTAATTGCTTCGTTGATAATTATACAGTGGTTGTATAAGATGTTAGCATTAGGGGAAGTTGGATGAATGGTATACAGGAACTCAGTACTATCTTTGCAACTCTTCTGTAAATCTAAAATTATTTCAAAATTAAAAGTTTTTAAAGTTTTCTCCTGTATTTTTCTTGCTTTGCATTTCTTCAGCACCTGCATTTACAAACTCCACAAGGCCACAATTCACTTACTTATATCTTAATTAGGAATTCTGTTCTTTCAAATACATATGTTGCCCCAGTTTTTATATAAACACTACAAAAATTAACTTTTTGTAACTTCCTTGGTTCCACATATAATTCTCTTAAATATATATATATATATATATATATTTTTTTTTTTTTTTTTTTTTTTTGCGGTACGCGGGCCTCTCACTGTTGTGGCCTCTCCCATTGTGGAGCACAGGCTCCAGATGCGCAGGCTCAGCGGCCATGGCTCATGGGCCCAGCCGCTCCGCGGCACGTGGGATCCTCCCGAACCGGGGCACAAACCCGTGTCCCCTGCATCGGCAGGCGGACTCTCAACCACTGCGCCACCAGGGAAGCCCTAAAATATATTCTTTAATGAATGGATAAACAAATGAACAGAAACTGATTGAGAAAAATGGAAAATTGTTGAAATATACCCAGTAAATATCCAGTGCATGCTGGTTTGTCAGTTGGTTGTTGTTTTTTGTTTTAAGGTATTTCTCAACCATGCTTTCCTCTGAGGATGAGTTAGGTCTTTGGTAGGTGATTTTTAAGCAAACAGGGCACAGTTTTCCCAACTGTGCTCATATAGTAAACTGTAGAACAGTGTCCTCAAGGACTAGGTCTTGGAAGGATATGGGCCACAGTTTTTTTTGTTTTTTGTTTTTGCGGTATGCGGGTCTCTCACTGTTGTGGCCTCTCCCGTTGCGGAGCACAGGCTCCGGACGCGCAGGCCCAGCGGCCATGGCTCACGGGCCCAGATGCTCCGCGGCATATGGGATCCTCCCAGACCGGGGCACGAACCCGTATCCCCTGCATCGGCAGGTGGACTCTCAACCACTGCGCCACCAGGGGAGCCCTGGGCCACGGTTTATATGTCATTTTACTGTAGAAGAAAGCACAGAGGGCCTCCCTGGTGGCGCAGTGGTTGAGAGTCCGCCTGCCGATGCAGGGGATACGGGTTCGTGCCCCGGTCTGGGAGGATCCCATATGCCGCGGAGCGGCTGGGCCCGTGAGCCATGGCCGCTGGGCCTGCGCGTCCGGAGCCTGTGCTCCGCAACGGGAGAGGCCACAACAGTGAGAGGCCCGCATACCGCAAAAAAAAAAAAAAAAGAAGAAAGCACAGAATCTAACATTTGCCTATGTTTTCCTAATTTTAAAAATACTCATGGTCTTTTAAAATGAGCAGAAGCCATGACATGGCCTATTTGAATTCCTAGCCAAATGTTTCCCCAGGTTATAAAACTCAACCTCATGTGCTAAATTAAATTATGCTTGTGGGGTGTATATTGCCTGAAAAGTTTATGGCTACTGCTTTCGTTTTCAGGGAATCTTTAAAAGCAGTAAATGAAGTCTGTAATAATAGCTGTTTTTCTTGGGACAGTTGAGAAATGCATAGGATAACTTTGGAGCCAGAGCGCCAGGTTTTGCTGAGATGGTGGTATTGTCCTTTTGTTTCTAAGGGCATCAGTGTTTTAAAAAAAATTACCTTCCATGAAGACACTGCTGGTATCATATGATTGTGCTTCTAATTAGATGATCCTAACACTGGACAAAGTCCTGAGGTTTCATTTAAAGGTCTTATATGCATTCAAAATATGAATCTGCATTATTAACAGGGCTGCATCATAGTATTTCTTATATTACATTCCTAATGAAAAATAGTCAAGGGAGCTCCTCAGCTTTCAAATGTACTATAGGGTTAAAAAATTCATTTATCCCAGCTTATATAATAATAAAAATGCCTAAATCAGCCTGATAGACTTCACTGTCTGATACTGCTGTGGAGAGGGATGTCCAATAGGAACTTGGGTTTTGGGCCTTGCTCACCCTTCAGCACCCACAGACCCTCAGATGAGACAGTTCACTTTTCTTCACCTTGGTTTCCCTACCTGAAAAGTGAGAAGGGTTAGAACGTATGATCTTTAGAGTCCCTTCTAGATCAAGAACATGATCAATTGATAGCTTTTCTATTCTAACAAAGGAGTTATTTTATACCAAAGAAAAAGTCATTCAGTGGTTATGAAATGTCTGTAATAGTTTCTAAAGTGGGGTGGTACTAGGGATGTAATGTACAACATGACAAATATAATTAACTGTTGTATGTTATGTATGAAAGTTGTTAAGTGAGTAAATCTAAGAGTTCCCATCACAAGGAAAATTTTTTTCTGTTTAATTTTTATCTGTATTAGATGATGGATGCTCACTAAACTTATTGAGGTAATCATTTCATGATGTATTAAGTCAAATCATTATGCTGTACACCTTAAACTTATACAGTGCTGTATGTCAATTATATCTCAATAAAACTGGAAGAAAAAGAAAAGCGGAATAAAATAAGAAATGAAGTCCTGCCCCAAAAATCTTTAATTAAAAAAAATAGTTGCGTCGGGTCAAGTGTCATTGTGTATGAGGAGAGGTAGTCTAAAGGCACAGACCGTCATCACTCCAGCAGGTACCAAGATGGCAGGAGGCCATGGTCCAGGAACACTCCCCTCTTCCTCTCTTTTATTTTATTTATTTTTATTTTTATTTTTTTAAAAGATTGTTTTTTGATGTGGACCATTTTTAAAGCCTTTATTGAATTTGTTACAATATCGTTTCTGTTTCAGTTTTTTGGCCACAAGGCTTGTGGGATCTTAGCTCCCCAACCAGGGATCGAACGCGCACCCCCTGTATTGGAAGGCGAAGTCTTAACCACTGGACCGCTGGGGAAGTCTCCCCTCTTCCTCTCTTTTAATGCCTCCCGCATACTCTTAAAATCAATCACCTTCACTTAGCTTCCACAACCTTTCATAATCTGGCCCCGGTTTACCTCTCTTGAGTTCATTATCCCAACCCAACTGTATCAAGAGTGAATTTCTGTCCTTTTCTTTCACTTGCCATGTTTCCTGACCTGTATACCAGATACGCCCTCTTCCCAGAATGCTTTTCTACTGCTTCTTCACCTCTTCTATTTTATCACCATTCCTTCCAGGAAGTCTGTCCTGAACCCCCTCTAGGTCTGGGTAAGTGTACCTTCCAGGTGCTCCTTTAGCATCGATCCTCCTCTGTCATTAGCAGTTGGCATGCTGCGTTGTAAGTGGCTGCTAATTTTCTGTTGCCTTCTTGGGACTCTAAGTCTGAGGGCAGGGAACATGTTTATCTTGTTCACATCCCTAGCACCTAGCTCAGTTCCTGGCACCAAGATGCTCAATAAATACTTGTTGAATAAATTGAATAGATTAATTAATGAATAAGAAATAATAAATCTGAACTAGGTTACTGAGGGGACTTTCCAAAGTTCACTCGAGATATTCAGTGGGAAAACCACTGTGGAAATCAAATACAATCTACCTTTGAAGAATAAATATTCTTTGTAAGGTCATTTTGTCCCTTATATTCCAAGAAGAATCTGCTAGAAACTTGGGGTGGGGGAGGATCATAGGCATTAAGCCCAGGATTTTAAGCAGTGGCACTAAATTAACAGTAACAAAGAGCCCATTGTACTGCAGTAAAACAAGTCTTGTAGTTTGAGCTAATTTAATGAAGTATTTGAGTGCCAGATCTTTCTTTTGTGTTTTATGTTTAAATAGCAGTAGAGCGACTATATAGCAGTTCCTAAATATTTTTAATTGCAGATTGTCATTAAATTTTCTGTTATCTTCTCATGTTAAGTAGAAGTTTGTTTGTTTAACCATTCCATGATATCTTGGTTGTCTCATGCATCAGTTGTCTCTTTTAGTGCTAGTGGCAGAGTGAACACCAGGCTGGGTAAGGGAATGGGAAGTTGAATGACATGGGTAGATGCCAACAAGAATAGACCAGATGCGGTGGTGGGATGAATTGGGAGATTGGGATTGACATATATACATTAATGTGTATAAAATAGATAAGTAATAAGAACCTGCTGTATAAAAAATAAATGAATTTCAAAAAGAAATAAGCATGAAGGGGAAAAAAAAAAGAATAGACCAGATGCTACTGTGCATCTACAATTGACCTGAACAAATAGAGTGACAAGGCATTTATTTTGTTGTTGGAGACTTCCATTGATCAAAATGGTATCTGACTTCTCAGCTCCATGGGCAAACTTTGTCAGTTGAATGAGTCCTTCCAAGATGCCAGTAGAGTGTTCATTTTAATTGGAGATTCAAGTCACACTTCAGAAACGAGACAGAAGAAGGTACTTAGCTCTTCATTCACTGTGCCTTTGAAGAACAGCTTTCGTTGCTAAGGAACAGCAATAGCATATTCCTGTGTAAACAGCTGGTCTGCTGGGAATTCACGTTACTGTTTCAACCAGGCTCTTTCCCCAGAAGGAGGCAATATCTCTTTTTGGCTTCTCAGTGTAATAGCAGCATGCTGATTTCTGTTCACTTCATCTGTTTTGGCCAAGAGCTATCTCAGGTGAACCTTCATAGGGGCAAAGGAGAAGCTAGGATGGCACACCTGCTCTCCATTGAACACTGATTTGATTCTGGAAAGAAAAAATGAACAGAGGACATCCACCTTTATAGTTGTTTCGCAAATTGCCACCATTTGTTTGGGTAATGGCTTTGTCACATGGCTCCTCTGTATCTCCCCTGGGTTACAAAGGTCATGATTTCTATTTCACAGAAATAAAGACATTCAGTGGCTTACTTTAGAGGAATTGAAATTTAACTATCAGAGTCTGGAGAGTCTGGAAACTTGCAGGAATTTCCAGACTCTCATTACCTGGAAAAACACTTTTAAGTTGTTTTCTGAAATGCCCTTATCTAAGACTTTTAAAACAGAACCAATTCAAATTATTTCACTATAAAGTACATTGCAACACAGCAAGCATTTCCGTTAGCTTTTAAAATTCATTCAGTGTAGCAGTTAAGGGCGGCTTAATTAAAAACAAACAACTAACAATATCATTAAACTGGTGAGCAAAATAGAACTAATTTCAGACTAGAGTCCTACCTCTAGGCTGCATAGAGCTTTGATTTAATATTTGGGTTTGTTTCCTTTTGTTCTCAGGACAGAATTTAACAGCGAGGGGGTTGGTTGTATTCTATGTACTTATTAAATAGATGGATTTTTCAGAAGAAATGAAAACTAACCAAAGTAAATCAAATTTGGTTCATGCAGAATCAAGTAGATAGTTTCTTTACTGTGTCCAACACTATTCTAAACAAGACATTCCTTCTAAACATAAAATTACAGTCAGGAGACCCAGATCTCATCTTGGCTCCACCATAAACTCTATGATCCCAGACAAATCTCTTGAATTCCTCTGAAGTAGATGGATTCCAAAGTCCCTTCCAGCTCTAAAATTTCCTTATATGTTAATATCTGAGCTCAACTGGCTCCAGAGGAAGCATTTGGCAAAATTCAAAGGAAGGTAATAACCAATATTTAGTGAGTGCCTACTATGCATTAAGCTTCTTCTGTTTTTTGCATTACCTCACTTAATCCCACAACATCACTATGAAGTAAGTACCATTATCCCACTTTTACAAACAAGGAAATTGAGGAAAGTTAAGTAGCATGTCCTGGGGGAGTTCAGTCTGTGGTTATATTAAGGCAAATTAGACATGCTATTGGAGAACTACTTCCACCATTATCACCTCTGCTTTTTATTCGGACTTGGGTGCTAATCAAGCACTTGGTTTTTGAGTCTTCCAATCTTGCCCTATATGCAGGCGCACTGCATTCATTCCAGTGTTTCAGGAGGAGTTCTGCTTATGGGGATCTATAGAAGTGACATTATGATGGCAAGATGACTCCTAGTGACTTCACAAAGAGAGGGACTTTCAGTATCTAAACAAAGGTAAACAGAAGTCTGTGCAAATCTGTGGAGGCTGTTCTAAGAGTGATGCGTCGTCAGTAGCGGGTGGTGTGATTTGATGTGATGAAAACAGGAAGCACGCGCAGGTCAAGTTTCACACCTATGAAACCTGCAGCTGTAAAGACAAGTGGCATGTGGAGGACATCTCCAAATGGAGCAGGCTTAAGTTCTCCCTAACAATAAAGTCGTTGATTTAATTTATCTGGTTGTCATCTTTCTTCTCTGATGCCCAAAGCACAGCCTCAGTGTTCAGAAAATGGTGATTCTGTAGGTGTTTTATAAGTCAACCAAGACAAACTTAGAAATATACTGCCTTTTATGAAGTAAGATGAGATAAGATGAGAAGGGATGAGATGAGATGAGATTCTGTGAAGAACACAAAGTATACGACAGTGTGTCCTCAGGAAACAATTTAGAGATATAGTACATGTATAATATACATAAAGAGAAGAGTAATGTCAGATAATGTGTTTAATGATAATGTGCAAATAAATAGCAAATTGGAATGCACTGCAAATTATGGGTGCAAAGATTGTACCTCAGAAGTTTTTAACTAAAAGATTAAGATTTGGAGTTCCAAAAACTGTTTGATTTACTATTTATGTGATTTAAGCAAGTTTTAATCTCTGTGAGCTTTCGTTATTTTATTTGTAAAAAGAATGCTGATAGAACCCACACTGTAAGGGTATGGGTTACAAATACCCTCATACAAATGAGATGAGTGTAAAAGAACTTTGCAAAGTTCTTAGATAATAAGGTTGTCATTTGAGGTAGCAATTAGTGATGTTCACCAAGTGTGTCCAGCTGTTGCTTTTCAGACATATGAAAGAATTGTACTGCCTTGCCAACTATGAAGTTAGGTATGGCCGTGTGCCTTACTCTGGCCAATGAAATGTGAGCCCAAGTGGACATCTGTTACTTCCAGGTAGAAGTTTTAACAGCTTGTGTGTGATTCACTGCTTTCTCCTTTCTTGCTCTGCCACTGTGACTGTGGAAGCATCGTTGGGTCTTAAATCAACCTGCGCTCCGTCGAGTGGCCATGATGAGCAGAGCCCCCAGCCAACTAATGTTGAGCGTACAGCATGAGCAAGAAATACATTCCTATCATGTTAAAGTAGTCAGATTCGGGGTTGTTACTGTAGCATAATCTCCTAGCACACTCTGACTAGACTGTGTATCACTCATCCTTCATATTACTTGAGTACCTGTATATTCAGGTCCTAGGTATGTTATACTGGTATTGTCTGCTGCATATTGGAGTTGTTTATATCTTTGCTAACTCCACTTTTTCAAAACTGTTGGTCTCAAACCAGTCATGTCTTTTTTTTCATCTTTCCTATCAGGTATTTAAAGTAGCTACATAGCATAATAGAACTGAGCTTTTCTGTCTACTTCTGTTTTTCAAGATAGAATTAATAGTTTTATTGAAGGGAAGTTACTGGTCAGGATAGAATTTCTATTTGAGTATAACAATATTGGGAAGAATAATTGAAAAATAACAAAAGACAAGTTACCTTTATTGTATATATTTCTTTCTTTTAAAATTTTTAGTCTATAGTTATTACAAAAAGTAATACCTGGGTCTTATTTTAGGCAACATGTACTCTTGCTCAGGTTTCAAGTTCTTACTCTACTTGAGATACTTTCCTCACTTTGTGAGAAAAAAAATGGACCCATTTCAGACCATATGGCTATAAGCCTGTTCTTGAGAGCCATGCAATGAATGGCATTTTGAATAAGAGTACTTTTAAAACTTGAGAAAGACAAATCCTCTTGGATGGTGCCTAAGACAGCACCACTTTTTATTGAACCTTTTTCTGCATGAAAGAATATAGCAAGCCTCCAGTCTAGTCGTCACTAGTCCTGAGGATCTGAGCCATCAGCTAGAATGAGGGTGCAGGTTAGTCATGTGAATGAACCCCTCTTTGGTCTTGGATGAACGATTACCCCATCCCCGGGCAGCATGAGTGTGTGGAAAGACTGCTTGGTGCCAGCACCAGAGGTAGTGACGTGGGCCTTTTGAGCGCTTAGTCTTCTTAGACTGAACAGATTAACCCATTTGGGGAGCAGATTCTACGCGCCGTATGCCAGGCACTGGAGCAGTCACTTTCAAATGGGTTATCTCCTTTAATCCTTCTAATGATCCTGTGAGTCTTATCAACTCCCTTTATTTATAGATTAAAACAGACACAAAAAACAGAGGCAATTCTGCTTTCCACATTGCTCTCTCTTGTGCCTCATATATCTTAGAGCTTGGTTAGATGTGAAGTAAGTTGGCCTAAGGAAGCAAACTTTTTAGTTCTTTTTTTAACAGCACAAAAGTGACACATTTTTCATAGATAATCAAAAAAAAAAATGCCGAAGAGTTAATCGGAGAAAAAATGCCCATAATTCAATCATGCATGAAAAGCAGTTGATACTTTGATAAGCCACCCCCAAGTATGTGCAGCATTTCATGGAAGGAAAGGGGAGAGACCACGTCCCTCTTCCAGCAGGGCTGGGAAGACTGAGTGTCTCAAGAATGCAGGGCAGGAGAATTCGTTCAGTAAAAAGGCAGTCATGAGAGATACTGTCACAGAGCTAGTGTCCCTGGTTACTCTCTCCCGTTGACCTTTCCCACAGATGGCTAATGTCAACCAGCTGCTCATCAAGGTGTGCGAAAAGTTGGGTAGCACAGCAGGTAGAGCTCAGCCCGTAGATACGATTACCAGGCTGTAAACACCATCAGCCTTTCCCTACAGGGAGAGTGTGACAGTCCTGCTGTATCTGTCGGAGCACATGAAGAGTCGCTTGGAAGAGGACAGCAAAAACGCAGGCTTGCTATACACAAAGGAAAACATGTATTTCTCCCCAGATTGCACTCACCTTCTCCCCAGACCTTCACTTGTGACATCCCGCTGTTTCTGATAGGCTGTCCTCCATGGTTGTCTCCTGTGTAAGCCAGTGGTGAGGCCCTCCACGTGTGAGTGATTATCATACCGGTTGACAATGATGAGTAGGATCCATCACTCTGGTTATTTTGTGGTCTCTACCGGTAAATTAGTTTTTATTCTAGTTTTCTTAATTAAGTTAGGTAAATCCGCATGGCCCATTTTCCTGGAATTTAGATATTTTAAAACATTTATACACCTATGCAGTTCTCTCAGTTCTCCTTGGCTGAGTTTATCCATGCTCTAAATGGCTATTTTATTTGCCACCATCTGCTCAAGGGGATCCACCCCCCCAACTACTTAATCTTTGAGGGCTCTTTTACCTTACTTGGCATATTTCTGCTATAATTCTCTCCAAGAGTAGAACCACAAGTTTATATTCAGCTTTAAGAAACTGCAATGTTGATGATGTGATGATGATTAACACTTACATAGCTCTGACTCTGGGCCAGGCACTGTTTCACATGTTCTTGTTAACTGAATTCTCACAACGCTATGAGTGGGTACTGTTGTTATCTCCATTTTACAGATGAGGAAACTGAGTCACGGAGAAGTTAAATGAATTACCTAATGTCATGCCGCTACCACTGGCAGAGCTGGGATTCAGACCCAGACATTATGGCTCTAGGGCCTCTTTCCTTTAACTCTACTCTGTACCCTTTCATTCTGCCTCCACTTTTCCCTTTTTCTGAATTCTCTCTCTGTTTTGTCTGGCAGAAGGCATCCTCCAGGGCAGGTGGACTTGCCTCAGGGCCTACTTCACATCAGGTGCATCACTCAGCTTCGGGTTAAAGCCCTCAGGCTCATGAAGGCCTAACACGCAGGGAAAGCAGTGTTTGTTGCCAGCACTCCATGATGGAGGATCAGATTCTGGAAAGTGGAGCTGGTGGGAGAAGAGGAACTGACATCATTCGGTGGAATCCTAGGAGGAAACAACGGTGTTTGCTTGGTTAGTGGGTCTGGGTGTGAGATCACAAGAATATGTGTGTGGTTCCAGTTCTCAAACCATAGCCATGCCTGAAGAGTTGGACTTGGGTGTAAAACAAGACTGCATTTTCATTCTAGGTTGTTTATGCAATCTTAGCAAGCAAGAATGCATTTGGCTTAGTGGTTCAGTATCTTTTCACTTCCATTATCCAAACCCCTCGCACTTGAAGGGCAAGAGGGTGTAGGTACTGACCACCTTGCAGTGGGTGTGGACCCTGGGGCCAAAAAAAGAATGGAGCAGCTTTAAATTAGGTAGTAATATAAGTATCCCCTCATTCCCCCTGCCACCCCCAACCTGGCTTTATGATGTTGTGCAAGGACCTCAGTTAGTGTATGATCAGGCCACCCAAAATGGTTGTTCTCTTGCTCTCTGTGCATCCCCTGCTTGGCCAGTCCCTGCTTCACCTACACCCTGCTCACCTGACTGACCTTCCCTCATCATAGAGCCCCATCAGTAAATGCCTACATACTTGCCCCAGCTAGCGACTGTTCTAATCTTTAGATCAGAACATCTCCACCACAATAGCTTATCAAAGGGGCAGTAAAGGATGTGCTCCTGGTTTCCTTGGTAACCAATGAGCCATCCTGACGTCAATTCCCGCTATAACTGATAACTTCCCTCTCTCCCCGGGAGCAAAGACTGCTGCCTTGTCCTGCCCTCCTCCGCCGTCTGCTACACACAGTGGGGTGTTGCTCCAGGACCCTGCTTCAGACACGTAAGCTCCCCCATCCATTAAACCACTGGTGTCTCTGTTACTGACTCTGGGCTCTTTCTTCTGTCTTGATTCTGGGCGAGTGCAGGGCTCGCTGGCCTGCGGAGTACAGCCCAACTCTTAGAAATCTAAGGCTTAAACAGGAGTAACTCCATATGTGACATATTAAGTCACTGTCATCTGTAATCTTCATTCAGATGTTCTTTGACTTTGAAAGAATGCTTGGATCCTTTTGAGGCTGGAATTCAATTTAGGGAGTACCCTGGCCTGGCTCCCTTGTTACATAAACCAGGAAACAGAGGTCTGGAGGGCTGAAGAGATTTCCTCAAGTTCTCACAAGTAACTGTCAGAGTTACAGCCCTGATCTTTGGTCTGCCAGCCCTGTGTTCTCTTCTGCTACTTCATTTCCAACTTCTGCTTATTGCAGGAGGGAAAAAGTAGTAGTTGGAGTGCTCTGAAGGTTGACAGATGTCATTTGCTAGAATTTTTTAAACCTATATTATATTTTAGCATAGCTTTCTTAACTATGGACAAAATCAGCTTTGGGGGTAGGTCTGAAAGAATCCAACCCCTGTCCCTTCAGTTCTCCACATCCATTTAAACAGGCGTATCTGGAATCCTAGATTGAAAGATACCTTTTTCTAGCATGATTGACATTTACTTACTGTTGGCTTAGGGAGGGCAAGAGGAGAGAAAAGAGGAGGCTGGGGAGAGAGACAGAGATGGAGAGTGGGGAGAGAGGGAGGAAAAGTGAGAAAGAGAGAGAAGAAACAAGCAAACAAATTAATAGGTACTGCCAACTTTGTGACTTGAGGAACCTGATAACTTTTCTCAATATCTAATTAACATACTATACTTGGGTTACCTCAGTAATTAAATTTTGTTCCCATTTACTTGGTGTTATTCATTTAACACTGAAACACCAGCCTCAGCAGGAAGCTGAGATTTTGTGAAAACTGAAGCAGTGAAATGGGAAGGTACCTAAAAGCTGTGCCATGACCTTTAAGTGTAGATTTTAGTAAATTTTTTTTAAATTTCAGGAAGGTACTTGAGAAAAGGGCTTCCACTGGGTACTCTTTTCTGCCATCAAGAACCAAACAAGACCTGGTTTGCACACTGAGGTCCTGGAAGTCCCCGAGCCCTAGAGCTCATTCCAAAGAGTTTGAACACTGCCGTGGAGACAAGGTTAAAAATATTTTAGCCTTGGACCCCGGGGCCAGGAACCCTAATTAGAGCAGGGTTGCCTTGGGCTGCTACCTTTGAATGCTCTCCTGTGTAGAAAAACTGACGGAGCTTCTCCCAGGGTTATCTTATCAGTTGACCACACCTTGCTGTCACTGCTCAGCTGGCCGTGACTTCAAACCTCTGTTGACCTTGAAGACCTGCTTTTGCAAGTCACTCAGCCCAGCCATCCCACACTACTTGTGTATCTGGGTTTGTCCAGCACTGTCCTTAGGCCAAGCTCTAGTCCTTGTGTGATTTCATATACCTCTCTGAGGGACTGTGTGAAGATTTAATGAACTATGTGCATGGAAAGCATGGCATCTGACATTAAGGCTACACTGTCACCTGAGTCCCTGTAATAGCCTCCTACCTGGCCCTCCTGCTTTCACCCTGTCCCCCCAAAAGCTATTTTCTATAAAAAACCAATAAGATCTTTTAAACATGAACATTCTGTCTCGTCACTTCCTTGCTTAAAGTCCTCCAGTGACTTCTTAATCTTGCCACACTGCTCCTCACCCAAACCTGTGTAGCCCTGTGCCCTCTGCCCCCTACCTCCGGCTCGGATGTCAGTTTTTACAGTCTCGCTCCTTTGATTCAGCCACACTGACCTTCTGCCTCTTTTAACACTCCAAGTACCTGCTGACACTGGCCCTTGTGTACAAGCTGTTTCTGCTTCCTGAGGTGCTCGCCCATTGATCTTCATGTGACCGGCTTCCTCACCCCATCAGATCCCAGCTTAACATCCTCAGAGAGGCAGTCTTTAATTGCCCAGTCTGAAGTAGCCACATAAAGAGAATCTGTCTATTTACTTGTTCATCTCTTTACTTCCATTAGGACATCACCTCATGAGGCCAGGGACCTTTCAGGGCCTGTTGTTGTTTTCCCAGTGCCTAGACTAGTGTTGAGAACATAGTAGGTAGGCGATCAATACTTAATGAGTGACATGTGGTAAGTGCTCCATAAATGTTCACTATTAGTATTAATTATATTAGCAAAAAACAAAAAGGTGGAACCTTAATGTAACTGGGGTTCTATTTGGTCCTGATTCTATGTAGTGACGTGTTCAGAGAAACAGATATCCTGCAGAAAAATATGACTGAAAGCAGCACAAATCTTTACTCACACCCTTAAGAATGTGCCCAAGGTAGGAGGGTGTATTTTTCACCTATAACGAAACTTGTTAAAATCCTGTCTCGCCATTTCTGTTGCTCATCATATCCAACACTCATGGCAGCCACTCCACCAATTTTCTCTTCCTGTCTCCCTGCCAACCCCCAACCAAAGAGCTCTCCTCCAAAACCCATGGCCTGGCTGAGCACCACCAGGTATTTGACCCATTTTCTGAATCAGTGTAACAAAAAGTCAGGAATCAAGGCAGGCTTGAAACCTGGGGTTGGGGAGGTGGGGGTGAGACTAGGGATATTCACAGGTTAACACACACAGAACAAAAAATGGGAAACTGAATAAAGATCTTAGTGAATTCTGAACTGAATGGTATTTAAGAAAGACTATACTAAATAGCTCTACTTGGGAAACATTGACTCTTAGGAACTTTTTATTAGGAACCAAATACACAGAAGGTATATGTCTTCATTCTTGGTTTCCTGCTACAAGGTTTTAGACCTAGGACAGGAGGAGATATCTCCTATCACAGAGCTTTTCCTCTCTTAGACCCTTACTGACTCTGATTGGATGTAGTTATTAACTTGCTGTATTATTTCATTCTTTACTATTGTGTATTAGAAGCTGAACCTGAAAAGAAAGGGCAACAGTTAGTGGCAGAGAAAAGAACTTGATGCCAGACAGCCTGATGTGAGCGGAGCAGGATGAAGAGTGATCTCACTACCGCAGCCTAACAGTGACCCAATTCCTCAAGTAGGGCCAGGTCCCACTTTACCCCTGACTTTTTTTCTCCAGTAGTGGGTTCTGGCTTCAAGAGCCATCTGTTAGGCTCCCTCAGGTCCAGCACACATTGCAAGACAGACTCTTGAGAAGACAGACTGCAATCGGGGAAGCAGGGCTCTACTCTGCCAATCGCCAGGTCTGCCAAAGCAGCTCCCCTGAGCCCACTGCTCCAACCAGCTGACCTCAGCTGACTCATCAAGTTATGAGAGGGGTTGGGACAGAAATCATCTCCCTGGGGGATCCTGGCTGTATAATAGCTATCATTTGTATGCAGTTGAATGGTGTACAGAGGAGCAGGGCTCAGGGCTCAGGGCTCCCAGCGGCATTCTGTCTGTTTATTTCCGGCAGCGTATGGAACAGTGGGTAGGTGGTTTCCAAAAGGTGATGTGGGCATTATAGTAACGTCTGAGGCTAGGGTTTTCTCCCACCCCATCTAGATTTGGGTCAGAGGTCTACATCCAGAGAACCTGGCTTTAATAGCTGTGGCCTGCTTTCTGATCACATGCCTGTCAGTTCTCCCGTTTCCGCTTGCCGCACTCCTGAGCTTCTCAGCGGCCATCTCCCAGAGAGGACCAAGGGAAGGAGTTAGACGTAAATATTCATGAGGGAAAGAAAGAGACTCAGAAGGCCGGGGTCAGGGAACCCTTTTTCTGAAATGGGCTACTGGCTCCTTGCCTTACTTTTCTTTTCTTCTCATCCATCCTCCTAGAGTAACTTGACATTTAAAGTGGTCATTATCATCCCCATCCGGTGGGGAAGAGCCAGACAATGAAGGCAACAGAGCCAGGAGAGGTGTGAGAACCACACATGATCCCCTGGAACGGCACAGTGTTTCACAGCCCAGCTTACACTAATCATGGGTAAATGGCCCCACAATTCCTCACACATGCCAGGAGTCAAGGAGGGTGGGATGAGGAGGGCAGAGAAGTACAGGTGGTAATGGCTGTCATGGGTGACAGTGGGGGGGTGCGGGCGGAAAGGCTGTTCCTGTTTGCCCTTGCCAGGCCGTCTGGGACCTGCTTGGGGACAGTCCTTCAGGAGCTCGCACTGTTGCCTGATCCCCAGGCCTTTCTGCACCAGGAAAATCAGATTAAGAAGATTGAAGGCCGCAGCCTTGAAGGCTGTGGGAGAGGGAGGGTATTCCGGCCCTTTGCCTTCAGGAGGGGTGGAGGGGGTGGTGCTCAGTGGCCTGAGTCTATGAGCCTTTGGAGAACTTTGTCCAATGTGAAGCATCCTCCTCTGCTCTCACCTTTTTCTTGCCTGGGTCAAATCAGCACTGGTCACCAGGTTTCTAAAGCTTGGGCTGCTGGAGAAGGCCCCAGTTTGCCCCATACCAGGATCTGTTCTCTGACAGCTATCTGTTTCAGCCTCAAGTTTCTGATTTTCAGTTTTCTCACTAACCCAAGCTAAGATTTTGCCTATTTCTAGTTACCCTTACCTAGGTTTCATCTTGTAAGTAGCAATCAGAGATGCACAGTTTGATTAACTGTCTCTTCATAATGTTCCTTTTCCTTTCCTTGCATTAGAGTTGGTCTCTTAAGTTGAATTAATTTATAGAGTAGCCATCACAGCTATCTCTGTGTGCCTGCTTTTGTATGAACTATATTTAGTGCCTTTTTCTACTATGTGGCAAGAATACTTTTATGAATCTCAACAGATAAGACCAAGTGTCAAGTCACAGGAAGGGCTGTGGATTTCTCCCTGACTTGTTCTAACACCGTGAAGAGTTTCTTCGCTCCTTTAAAGGCTGGTTCTTCAGGTAACAGAACACGCCAATGGCTTAACACAGTCCTTAACCCAGCCAGTCTCATGAGCCATGTGGGGAAAGCCTGACACCTTGAGTCAGGGAGGGTCTCTAAGCTGAACAGTGAAGACCCAGTAGCCTGTCATTGGTGAGAATGAATGACAAGCATTGTACATATTGGAGCTTAAGAGGCCAGCGGGAGGCAGTGTGATATAAAAGGAACACTGCACTTGTAGTGAGTCCTAGGTTAGGGAGCATCCTCACTCTGCCAACTTACTGGCCACAGGACATGGTCAAGATCTTTAACCTGATATTGTTCAGGTATTAATGACTACTGTATACCAGGCACCACATTTGGCACTGCTGATACAGTTGTGGATATGACAGGTTTTGCAGCTAAATGTGACAACCCTGGTTATTTTAGGGGGCTTCTTATGTGAGTCACTTCTTTTATTAACTTTGTGTTCATAATACAAATATTTCTACTGAAAATAACATTAGTAACAAGTATATTTTAAAGTTCACATGGAATAGCATTAATATATCCATTCAGGATACCAGATTGAAAAAAGTACATAGCAGTGTAGATGGGGAATGCAGTTTATCTTGTGGGAAAAGATTTCTTTATGCATTTATTCCCATACAATAGTAAAATGTAAAAACACTACTACCATTGATATGAGGGATATAAGTTGGCTTATTTAAGATAAATTTCATGAAGATACATGCAGCCCAATGTTCAAAGCAGCATTATTTACAATTGCCAAGATATGGAAGCAACCTAAGTGTCCATCAAGATGATGTGGTATGTATCTGTGTATGCATATATATATATATATATATATATATATGCGTGTGTGTGTATATATATATATCTATATAGATATTTATATATGTTGGGTTGGCCAAAAAGTTTGTTCGGGTTTTTCCAATGCATACATATACATACAATGGAATACCATTCAGCCAGAAAAAAGAATGAAATTTTATCGTTTTCAGCAACCTGGATGGACTTGGAAGGCACTATACTAAGTGAAAGAAGTCAGACAGAGAAAGACAAATGCTGTATGATATCACTTATATGTGGAATCTAAAAAATACAACAAATTAGTGAATATAACAAAAGAGAAGCAGACTCATAGATATAGCGAACAAACTAGTGGTTACCAGAGGGGAGAGGGAAGAGGGGAGGGGCAAGGTAGGGGTAGGGGATTAAGAGGTACAAACTATTAGATATAAAATAAGCTACAAGGATATAATGTACAGCACAGGGAATACAGCCAATATTTTAAAATAACTATAAAAGGAGTATAACCTTTAAAAATTGTGAATCACTGTGATACACCTATAACTTATGTAATTTGTTTTTAACATCTTTATTGGAGTATAATTGCTTTACATTGTTGTGTTAGTTTCTGCTATATAACAGAGTGAATCAGCTATATGTATAGATATATGCCCATATCCCCTGCCTCTTGTGTCTCTGTCCCAGCCTACCTATCCCACCCCTCTAGGTGGTCACAAAACACCGAGCTGATCTCCCTGTGCTATGCGGCTGCTTCCCACCAGCTATCTATTTTACGTTTGGTAGTGTATATATGTCCATGCCACTCTCTCACTTCATCCCAGCTTACCCTTCGCCCTCCCTGTGTCCTCAAGTCCATTCTGTACTTCTGCGTCTTTATTCTTGTTCTGCCCCTAGGTTCTTCAGAACCATTTTTTTTCTTTTTTCTACATTCCATATATATGTGTTAGCATATGGTATTTGTTTTTCTCTTTCTGACGTACTTTACTCTGTATGACAGACTCTAGGTCCATCCACCTCATTCCAATAACTCAATTTCATTTCTTTTTATGGCTGAGTAATATTCCATTGTATATATGGGACACATCTTCTATATCCATTCATCTGTCGATGGACACTTAGGTTGCTTCCATGTCCTGGCTGTTGTAAATAGTGCTGCAGTGAACATTGTGGTACATGACTCTTTTGGAATTATGGAATTTTCAGGGTATATGCCCAGTAGGGGGATTGCTGGGTCAAATGGTAGTTCTATTTTTAGTTTTTTAAGGAACCTCCATACTGTTCTCCCTAGTGGCTGTATCAATTTACATTCCCACCAACAGTGCAAGAGGATTCCCTTTTCTCCACACCCTCTCCAGCATTTATTGTTGGTAAAGCTTTTGATGATGGCCATTGTGACTGGTGTAAGGTGATATCCCATTGTAGTTTTGATTTGCATTTCTCTAATGATTAGTGGTGTTGATCATCCTTTCATGTGTTTGTTGGCAATCTGTTTAACTTCTTTGAAGAAATGTCTATTTAGGTCTTCTTCCCATTTTTGGATTGGGTTGTGTGTTTTTTTGATATTGGGCTACATGAGCTGCTTGTATATTTTGGAGATTAATCCTTTGTCATTTGCAAGTATTTTCTCCCATCCTGAGGGTTGTCTTTT
The DNA here is from genome assembly GCF_025265405.1 of Mesoplodon densirostris. Lineage (NCBI taxonomy): Eukaryota > Metazoa > Chordata > Mammalia > Artiodactyla > Ziphiidae > Mesoplodon > Mesoplodon densirostris. Next base: position 153,091,185 of record NC_082665.1, on the reverse strand, counting down.
TGTCTTGTTTATGGTTTCCTTTGTTATGCAAAAGGTTTTAAATTTCATTAGGCCGCATTTGTTTATTTTTGGTTTTATTTCCATTTTTCTAGGAGGTGGGTCAAAAAGGATCTTGCTGTGATTTATGTCATACAGTGTTCTGCTATGTTTTCCTCTAAGAGTTTGATAGTTTCTGGCCTTACATTTAGGTCTTTAATTCATTTTACGTTTATTTTTGTGTATGGTGTTAGGGAGTGTTCTAATTTCATTCTTTTACATGTAGCTGACCAGTTTTCCCAGCACCACTTATTGAAGAGGCTCTCTTTTCTCCATTGTATATTCTTGCCTTCTTTATCAAAGACAAGATGACCATATGTGCATGGGTTTATCTCTGGGCTTTCTATCCTCTTCCATTGATCTATATTTCTGTCTTTGTGCCAGTACCATACTGTCTTGATTACTGTAGCTTTGTAGTATAGTCTGAATCAGGGAGCCTGATTCCTCCAGCTCCGTTTTTCTTTCTCAGGATTGCTTTGGCTATGCGGGGTCTTTTTTGTTTCCATACAAATTGTGAAATTTTTGGTTCTAATTCTGTGAAAAATGCAGTGGTAGTTTGATAGGGATTGCATTGAATCTGTAGATTGCTTTGGGTAGTAGAGTCATTTTCACAATGTTGATTCTTCCAATCCGAGACCATGATATATCTCTTCATCTGTTTGTATCATCTTTAATTTCTTTCATCAGTGTCTTATAGTTTCCTGCATACAGGTCTTTTGTCTCCTTAGGTAGGTTTATTCTTAGGTGTTTTATTCTTTTTGTTGCAATGGTAAATGAGAGCGTTTCCTTAATTTCTCCTTCAGATTTTTCATCATCAGTTTATAGGAATGCAAGAGATTTCTGTGCATTAATTTTGAATCCTGCTATGTTACCAAATTCATTGATTAGCTCTAGTAGTTTCTTGGTAACATCTTTAGGGTTCTCTACGTATAGTGTCATGTCATCTGCAAACAGTGACCGTTTTGCTTCTTCTTTTCCGATTTGGATTCCTTTGATTTCTTCTTCTTCTCTGATTGCTGTGGCTAAAACTTCCAAAATTACGTTGAGTAATAGTGGTGAGAGTGAGAAATCTTGTCTTGTTCCTGATCTTAGTGGAAATGGTTTCACTTTTTCACCATTGAGAATGATGCTGGCTGTAGGTTTGTCATATATGGCCTTTATTATGTTGAGGTAAGTTCCCTCTATGCCTACTTTCGGCAGGGTTTTTATTATAAATGGGTGTTGAATTTTGTAGAAAGCTTTCTCTGCATCTATTGAGATGATCTTATGGTTTTTCTCCTTCAATTTGTTAATATGGTGTATCACATTGATTGATTTGCATATATTGAAGAATCCTTGCATTCCTGGAATAAACCCCACTTGATCATGTTGTATGATCCTTTTAATGTGTTGTTGGATTCTGTTTGCTAGTATTCTGTTGAGGATTTTTGCATCTATGTTCATCAGTGATATTGGCCTGTAGTTTTCTTTCTTTGTGACATCCTTGTCTGGTTTTGGTATCAGGGTGATGGTGGCCTCGTAGAATGAGTTTGGGAGTGTTCCTCCCTCTGCTATATTTTGGAAGAGTTTGAGAAGGATGGGTGTTAGCTCTTCTCTAAATGTTTGATAGAATTCTCCTGTGAAGCCATCTGGTCCTGGGCTTTTGTTTTTTGGAAGATTTGAATCACAGTCTCAATTTCAGTGCTTGTGATTGGTCTGTTCATATTTTCTATTTCTTCCCGATTCAGTCTTGGCAGGTTGTGCATTTCTAAGAATTTGTCCATTTCTTCCACGTTGTCCATTTTATTGGCATAGAGTTGCTTGTAGTAATCTCTCATGATCCTTTGTGTTTCTGCAGTGTCAGTTGTTACTCCTCCTAACTTATGTAATATTGTACATCAACTCTACTTCCATAAAGCATAATAAAATTTAAATTTTTTTTTAATTTTTTTAAATTTATGAAACTGTAGTTGATCCTCTTAAAAGCCATTTTTCTGCATTCTTATTGAACACCTGGGAAGACAGTGGGCTCATAAAGAACAACCTCTCTTTACATAGTATATTTCTATATCACTCCTAAAAGAGTCAAAAGCAGCAGAGTAGAGTGGCTGGAAGGGCTGGATTGAGGACAGTCTTCAGATCACCCTCTCATCGAGATGAATAGGCTTCATGAGGGCTTCTTTGCTTATTTGGAGCCTGAAAGACATCCCCTGGGATCCTCCAGAGAGAATAAATACCCCTGGGATCCTCCAGAGAGATTGGGCCTCCAATCCAGATTGGGCCTGGGGAGACTTAGATGCAGTACGCACTGGGTGATTCAGAGTAACTGCGAAGAGCATTTTAAGATCATTGACTGTAAAGAGAGTTTACAAATCAATAAAAAGACAATATCCCATTAAAAACTCCTCATGACATACTGGTAAATGAAGAAAAAAGAATAGAGACTGTCTTGTACATATAATCTTACATTTTGGAAAAGAAATATTTACAGGTGTATATAGAATATTAACTGTGGTTATCATTGGATAATATGGTTCTGGGCCTATCTTTAGACTTTTCTGTGTTTTCCAAGCTTTCTGCAGTAAGCTTGTATTTATTTTATGCTCAGAAAAATGGTGGTTATAAACAAAACCGTAAAGTATTATCTATGCAGGAAAGGGACTGTGTGCTGTTCACTATTTCATCCCCAGTGGCAGGGCTATACATTAGAATCACCTGAGAGAGCTCGTGAACTATTCAACTTCCTGAGCCTCACGGCTGGAGATGCTGGCTCAGTTGGACTGGTCTGGTAGGATACGAGGCTGCCAAGGAAAGTGGAAGCAGATTCTAGACTAAGTCATACTAAAGAGTGTTATCAGAGCCATCATTTCGCATGTAAACTCCAGGTTCATTGTAACATTGGACAAGATCTGTACTACTCCAGTTGAATATTATCACTGTAACCTTCCGTCCATCTTAGCTCCAGTAGTTGCTCTACGGGGGAAAGATAGATCTAGTTCAGTTTCCCCTGAGATGCCTCACAGGCTCCTGGGACTTGGAAAAGGCAATTATCTGCCAAGTACCAGATGGCTGTTTAGATTGGCCCCGATGAGTAAAAACAGTGATGCCAACAGAAGATGTGATTAGCTTGTGGAATAACAACGGGCCATCTCAACACAGATATACTGGAAACAAGGGTAGGGTTGGATTCAAAAGTTTTTATTTTCTTGAGTGTGTTGACAGTGCATTCATTACTTCAATAGGACTCTGTTGTTAGCAGTGGGGAGATATGGAGAGAGGGCTAACTTTATACCACAGCATTCTCATATTTATTAAGGTAACACTTTCATTAAAACTTCATGGTAAGAGATGACAATGTTATTTTCCATCCACTTGTAAAGAATGGTAGTGTGCTTCCTGGGAGATTGATTCTATCTATCTATCTATCTATCTATCTATCTATCTATGTATTCATTAATTTATTTAAGAATTCCAAAGTAAGCATTTTTAGCTCCATTTATGACTGCTATGGAAAACTATTATTCACACTGTCTACCTATACATACATAGACCTATATTGTATACAAAAGGAAAAGACAGTTGAGGCTACCCAAATGTTTTAGGCCACCATTCCATTTCTGCTTAGTTAAAAAAAAGCAAGCACATTGAAAGTTTCTAAGATGCTGCCTATTGAAAACCCTGCTGTAGACTCTAGGATCTGCCAGCTCTCAATTAACTAAGGTATAAATGGAGTGAGAGGAAAGATCACAGATAATTTAAAGCATGGTTAAACCAAAACTAGTCAAAATATGGTACCAAAATTTTAATTGTGAACATATTTAGTTCAAAACATGTTCAATATTCAGAAACACATTAACATTCTAAAACATCATCTAAAAGCATAAACAATTTAGGTATTCATGATGTGCAAGCAAATAAACATCATTTTACCTCCTCAGCAAAGAAATAGTCAGAATATTAAAATCAAAAATATTTAAAATCAGAGTTTTAAAAAGATCAAAGTCTGTTAAAATATACTGCTCGTTTTTTTTTTTTTTTTTGGTAGGGGGGTTATCACCTCTATTCATTAGTATATATTTTTGATATAAAGACACATCCAAAGATGTAGATATTCATGCTGAATTGTGATGATTTTATTTTTTGACAGACAATTATCTATGCATACCTTTCGGGCATGGTTAATCTTCAGACTGATTTCTTTCCCACCCCTAGATAATGAACAGTTAAACCTCATATCACTCTGACCCATGTTCCTAAAATTTAGGAAAGTGATGAAGATTAGGCAAGTAAAAGCAGTGGTTGTTATTAGCAAGATACAGCTCTGTGAGGTGAGTTGGTCATCAGTTGATATTTTTTTCATTATCTTACTCACTTATTTGTGAGCCCGAGGTCACTGGTTCTGGCTTTCTCCTTCCCCTGTCATCTAGATAATTTACCACCAGATAGATGATGGTCATGGCTATTCCCTCTTGTGAGAGCACCAGAATCACAGCTGCCTGCTGAACAGTCATTGACAGGAAGACACTGGAACTCACCAAAAAGATACCCCACATCCAAAGACAAAGGAGAATCCACAATGAGATTGTAGGAGGGGTGAAAACACAATAAAATCAAATCCCATGACCACTGGGTGGGTGACTCACAAATTGGAGAACAGTTATACCACAGAAGTCCACCCACCAGAGTGAAGGTTCTGAGCCCCATGTCAGGCTTCCCAACCTGGGGTTCCGGCAACAGGAGGAGGAATTCCTAGAGAATCACACTTTGAAGGCTAGCGGGATTTGATTACAGGACTTTGACAGGACTGGGGGAAACAGAGACTCCACTCTTGGAGGGCACACAAAGTAGTGCGTGCATCAAGATGCAGGGGGAAGGAGCAGTAACCCCACAGGAGACTGAACTAGAGTTACCTGCTAGTGTTGGAGAGTCTCCTGCAGAGGCAGGGAGTGGCTGTGGCTCACCGCAGGGACAAGGACACTGGCAGCAGAAATTCCGGGAAGTACTCCTTGGTGTGAGCCCTCCCAGAGCCCACCAAAGAGCCAGGTAGGCTCCAGTGTGTTGGGTCACCTCAGGCCAAACAACTAATAGGGAGGGAACTCAGCCCCACCCATCAGCAGATAAAGTTTTACTGAGCTCTGCCCACCAGAGCAATACCCAGCTCTACTCACCACCAGTCCCTCCCATCAGGAAGCTTGCACAAGCCTCTTAGATAGCCTCATCCACCAGAGGGCAGACAGCAGAAGCAAGAACTACAATCCTGCCTCCTGTGGAACGAACACCACATTCACAGAAAGATAGACAAAATGAAAGGCAGAGGGCTATGCACCAGATGAACGAACAAGATAAAACCCAAGAAAAACAATTAAATGAAGTGGAGATAAGCAACCTTCCAGAAAAAGAATTCCAAATAATGATAATGAAGATGATGCAGGACCTTGGAAAAGGAACGGAGGCAAAGATCAAGAAGATGCAAGAAATGTTTAACAAAGACCTAGAGGAATTAAAGAACAAACACCTAGAAAAATTAAAGAACAAACAAACAGAAATGAACAATACAATAACTGAAATGAGAAATACACTAGAAGAAATCAATAGCAGAATAACTGAGGCAGAACAATGGACAAGTGATGTGGAAGACAGAATGGAGTTCACTGCCATGGAACAGAATAAAGAAAAAAGAATAAAAAGAAATGAAGACAGACTAAGAGACCTCTGGGACAACATAAAACACACCAACATTCTCATTATAGGGTCCCAGAAGGAGAAGAGAGAGAAAGGACCCGAGAAAATATTTGAAGAGATTATAGTCAAAAACTTCCCTAATATGGGAAAGGAAATAGCCACCCACGTCCAGGAAGCACAGAGAGTCCCAGGCAGGATAAACCCAAGGAGAAACATGCCAAGACACATAGTACTCAAACTGACAAAAATTAAAGACAAAGAAAAATTATTAAAAGCAACAAGGGAAAAGTGACAAATAACAGACAAGTGAACTCCCATAAGGTTAACAGCTGATTTCTCAGCAGAAGCTCTACAAGCCACAAGGGAGTGGCACGATATACTTAAAGCGATGAAAATGAAGAACCTACAACCAAGATTACTCTACCCGACAAGGATCTCATTCAGACTCGACAGAGAAATCAAAAGCTTTACAGACAAGCAAAAGCTAAGAGAATTCAGCACCACCAAACCAGCTCTACAACAAATGCTAAAGGCACTTCTCTAAGTGGGAATCACAAGAGAAGAAAAGCACCTACAATAACAAACCCAAAACAATTAAGAAAATGGTAATAGGAACATACATATCAATAATTACTGTAAATGTGAATGGATTAAATGCTCTAGCCAAAAGACACAGACTGGCTGAATGGATACAAAAACAAGACCCATATATATGCTGTCTGCAAGAGACCCACTTCAGACCTATGGACATACAGACTGAAAGTGAGGGGACGGAAAAAGCTATTCCATGCAAATGGAAATAAAAAGAAAACTGGAGTAGCAATACTCATATTAGATAAAATAGACTTTAAAATAAAGATGTTACAAGAGATAAGAAGGGACACTACATAATGATCAAAGGATCAATCCAAGAAGATATAACAGTTATAAATATATATGCACCGAACATAGGTGCACCTCAATATATAAGGCAACTGCTAACAGCTCTAAAAGAGGAAATCAACAGTAACACAGTAATAGTGGGGGACTTCAACACCTCACTTACACCAATGGACAGATCATCCGGACAGAAAATTAATAAGGAAACAAAAGCTTTAAGTGACACAATAGACCAGATAGATTTAATTGATATTTATATGACATTCCATCTGAAAACAGCAGATTACACTTTCTTCTCAAGTGCACACGGAACATTCTCAAGGATAGATCACATCTTGGGTCACAAATCAAGCCTTGGAAAATTTAAGAAAATTGAAGTCATATCAAGCATCTTTTCCAACCACAACGCTATGAGATTAGAAATAAATTACAGGAAAAAAATGTAAAAAACACAAGCACATGGAGGCTAAGCAATATGTTACCAAATAACCAAGAGATCACTGAAGAAATCAAAGAGGAAATCAAAAAATACCTAGAGACAAATGACAATGAAAACACAATGACCCAAATCCTATGGGATACAGCAAAAGCAGTTCTAAGAGGGACGTTTATAACAATACAATCCTACCTCAAGAAACAAGAAAAATCTCAAATAAACAATCTGACCTTACACCTAAAGGAACTATAGAAAGAAGAACAAACAAAACCCAAAGTCAGTAGAAGGAAAGAAGTCATAAAGATCAGAGCAGAAATAAATAGAAACAAAGAAAACAATAGCAAAGATCAATAAAACTAAAACTTCTTTTCTTTGAGAAGATCAACAAAATTGATAAACCATAGGCCAGACTCATCAAGAAAAAGAGGGAGAGGACTCAAATCAATAAAATTAGAAATGAAAAAGGAGAAGTTACAACAGTCAACACAGAAATGCAAAGCATCATAAGAGACTACTACAAGCAACTAGCAACTCCATGCCATTAAAATGGACAATCTGGAAGAAATGGACACATTCTTAGAAAGGTATAAGCTTCCAAGACTGAACCAAGAAGAAATACAAAATATGAAGAGACTAGTCACAAGTAATGAAATTGAAACTGTGATTAAAAATCTTCCAACAAACAAAAGTCCAGGACCAGATGGCTTCACAGGTGAATTTTATCAAATATTTAGAGAAGAGCTAAAACCTGTCCTTCTCAAACTCTTCCACAAAATTGCAGAGGAAGGAACACTCCCAAACTCATCCTACAAGGCAACCATCACCCTGATACCAAAACCAGACAAAGATTCTACAAAAAAAAGAATATTACAGACCAATATCACTAATGAACATAGATGAAAAAATCCTCAACAGAATACTAGCAAACAGAATCCAACAGCACATTAAAAGGATTATACACCATGATGAAATCCCTTGGGATTTATCCCAGGGATGCAAAGATTCTTCAATATATGCAAATCAATCAACGTGATACACCATATTAACAAATTGAAGAAGTAAAACCATATGATCATCTCAATAGATGCAGAAAAAGCTTTTGACAAAATTCAACACCCATTTATGATAAAAACTCTCCAGAAAGCGGGCGTAGAGGGAACCTACCTCAACATAATAAAGGCCATATGCGGCAGACCCACAGCAAACATCATTCTCAGTGCTGAAAAACTGAAAGCATTTCCTCTAAGCTTAGGAACAAGACAAGTATGTCCATTCTTGCCACTGTTATTCAACATAGTTTTGGAACTCGTAGCCATGGCATTCAGAGAAGAAAAGAAAGGAAAGGAATCCAAATCAGAAAAGAAGAAGTAAAACTGTCACTGTTTGCAAATGACATGATACTATACATAGAGAATCCTAAAGATACCACCAGAAAACTACTAGTCAATGAGTTTGGTAAAGTTGCAGGATACAAAGTTAATGCAAAGAAGTCTCTTGCATTCCTATACACTAATGATGAAAAATCTGAAAGAGAAATTAAGGAAACACTCCCATTTACCATTGCAACAAGAAGAATAAAATACCTGGGAATAAACCTACCTAAGGAGACAAAAGACCTATATGCAGAAAACTATAAGACACCGATGAAAGAAATTAAAGATGATACAAACAGATGAAGAGATATACCATGGTCTTGGATTGGAAGAATCAACATTGTGAAAATGACTCTACTACCCAAAGCAATCTACAGATTCAATGCAATCCCTATCAAACTACCACTGACATTTTTCACAGAACTAGAACAAAAAATTTCACAATTTGTATGGAAACACAAAAGACCCTGCCTAGCCAAAACAATCTTGAGAAAGAAAAACGGAGCTGGAGGAATCAGGCTCCCTGACTTCAGACTATACTACAAAGCTACAGTAATCAAGACAGTACAGTACTGGCACAAAGACAGAAATATAGATCAATGGAAGAGGATAGAAAGCCCAGAGATAAACCCGTACACATATGGTCACCTTGTCTTTGATAAAGGAGGCAAGAATATACAATGGAGAAAAGAGAGCCTCTTCAATAAGTGGTGCTGGGAAAACTGGTCAGCTACATGTAAAAGAATGAAATTAGAACACTCCCTAACACCATACACAAAAATAAACTCAAAATGCATTAAAGACCTAAATGTAAGACCAGACACTATAGAACTCTTAGAGGAAAACATAGGAAGAACACTCTTTGACATAAATCACAGCAAGATCCTTTTGACCCACCTCCTAGAAAAATGGAAATAAAACCAAAAATCAACAAATGCAGCCTAATGAAATTTAAAAGTTTTGCATAACAAAGGAAACCATAAACAAGACAAAAAGACCACCCTCAGAATGGGAGAAAATACTTGCAAACAAAGCAAATGACAAAGGATTAATCTCCAAAATATACAAGCAGCTCATGTAGCTCAATATCAAAAAACAAAAAACCCAATCCAAAAATGGGCAGAAGACCTAAATAGACATTTCTCTAAAGAAGTTAAACAGATTGCCAACAAACAGATGAAAGGATGATCAACATCACTAATCATTAGAGAAAAGCAAATCATACCTACAATGCGATATCACCTTACACCAGTCAGAATGGCCATCATCAAAAACTTTACCGGGGCCTCCCTGGTGGCGCAGTGGTTAAGAGTCCGCCTGCCGATGCAGGGGATACGGGTTCGTGCCCCGGTCTGGGAGGATCCCATATGCCGCGGAGCGGCTGGGCCCATGCGCCAAGGCCGCTGGGCCTGCGCATCCGGAGCCTGTGCTCCGCAACGGGAGAGGCCACAACAGTGAGAGGCCCGCATACCGAAAAAAAAAAAAAAAAAAACTTTACCGGGCCTCCCTGGTGGCGCAGTGGTTGAGAGTCCGCCTGCCGATGCAGGGGACGCGGGTTCGTGCCCCGATCCCGGAGGATCCCACATGCCGCGGAGCGGCTGGGCCCGCGAGCCATGGCCGCGGGGCCTGTGTGTCCGGAGCCTGTGCTCCGCAACGGGAGAGGCCACAGCAGTGAGAGGCCCGCGTACAGCAAAAAAAAAAAAAAAAAAAAAAAAAAAAACTTTACCAACAATAAATGCTGGAGAGGGTGTGGAGAAAAGGGAATCCTCTTGCACTGTTGGTGGGAATGTAAGTTGATACAGCCACTAGGGAGAACAGTATGGAGGTTCCTTATAAAACTAAAAATAGAACTACCATTTGACCCAGCAGTCCCCCTACTGGGCATATACCCTGAGAAAACCATAATTCCAAAAGAGTCATGTACCACAATGTTCACTGCAGCACTATTTACAATAGCCAGGACATGGAAGCAACCTAAGTGTCCATCGACAGATGAATAGATAAAGAATATGTGGCACGTGTATACAATGGAATATTACTCAGCCATAAAATGAAACGAAAGTGAGTTATTTGGAGTGAGGTGGATGGACCTAGAGTCTGTCATACAGAGTGAAGTAAGTCAGAAAGAGAAAAACAAATATTGTATATTAACGCATATATGTGGAATCTAGAAAAATGGTACAGAAGAAATGGTTTGCAACGCAGAAATAGAGACACAGATCTAGAGAACAAACGTATAGACACCAAGTGGGGGAAGCGTGGGGGGAGGGGGTGGTTGTGGGATGAATTGGGAGATTGGGATTGACATATAGACAGTAATATGTATGAAAAAGGTAACTAATAAGAACCTGCTGTATAAAAAAATTAAATTAAATTAAAAAAAAAAAGAAGAGTGACGGCCCCCCCCTCAAGAAAAGCAAAGGCTTCAGGGCAGTAATGTGGAGACTTATAATAAGATGGGTTATAATAAAAACAAATTTTCAGTCTCAAAAAAGAAAAATACAAATGGCTGTATTCTCACAATTACCTGATACAGAACTGTTAGTTACCTCATTTACCGACTTTAATGTCTTGATTACCACTTTGGGTGTCAGAAGTTCCCATGACTTGTGCATACCAAGACTCTTGCTCCTGAACATTTCCTACAGATTCTGATGATGATAATCAGCACCTACACAGTGTTTACTGTGTGCCAGGCACTGCTCTTAAGTGCTTTTCATTAATCCTCACCAGCAACCCTATAAGGTAAAATTATCCCCATTTTCCCGATGAGGAAACTGAGGCACAGAGAGTTCAGAAATTTTTCCAAGGACATGTGGCTTAGAAATGGCAGAACCAAGGTTGGGCACTGGGTGATGGCTCCAGAATTCTCCTTTTAAACATTACCTTTTTCTGCTTCTCATCATAGAAATTATTAAACATTTACTGTTTACAAGGCTAGAATTCATGAAGTTGTTGGAAGTGGTGTTGGAGAACAGCTTGAGTCACATAAACAGCATTAACAAATGAGGAGCTGGTAGAATTAGACAATCATCAGTCAGTAGGTATTTCCAGAGAGAATCATTTGGTTACAAAGGAAATAAAATGAAGCCATGAAATACATTTTTTTGAATCACGTTCATTATGTTTGTGCTGTGAACATTCTGTGTGAAGTAAAGGATGTTGTATGGTACTATTGGGCCATTCTGTCTAAAAAACACTCCAAGAAATAGTCAATTTATTCTTTATTCAGGGAATGTTCTTTTCCCAATCGTTTTCAGATAAAGACGATCTTCAGAAAGCTAGGCAACCATAGGAAGTTGACCATGCCAAGTGCCAGTAAAGGTTTAGATGAGTCTCACCTGTGGTCAGTTGTCCAGAAAAGAAGAGCCTGGGTGGCCATACCTATGCCCCATCACCCCCGACTTCTTTATTTTTCTTTTATCATAAGAAAAGAGAGAACCCTTCTTCCCCTAGCAGCCATCCGGGGGCTGCATTGTTCCTTACAACTGCTCTGAACTTGGAAAGCGTGCACACATGTGCTTAATTTCAGTCTAGTTGACAGCTTCCTTCCTTAGTTCTGTGTCTTTTGAGAGCAAAATCTGCGTTCTTTCTAAATACCGAAGGCTTGGGATCACTTCTTCATCACTAAAGTTGCTCCTCCCACAGCCTGGACCCAGTCAGAGATTGTCCTCTAAGGAAGAGACCTCATTGCAAAGAGAGAAACATTTTGAGGCACGTTTAAGTGGAACATATAAAAGTTTTCAAAGAGTGATTCTGTTCCAAGAAAATTAAACTTTTAGCAGACTAAACCCAGAAGCACAAATTTCAGTTGAACAGAGGATTTAGTCTGCTAAAAGCTTAAGCAGTAAGCTTTTGCCTCTGAACCCCAAATCTACCTTCCCTAGCACTCCATCTGGTAGATTTCACCCTGTCTAGGCAGCTCCCCTTGACTTGATTTTCCAACATTTATCTGTCACACCTGTCAAGGTCTAATAGTTTCTGCAGGTGCTTGACTGCTAGCTTTTTATTCCAGTTTTAATGGAAGCAGATTCCTTTTTTCCGACAGTGGTAGATCAATTGACCACACTGCATTGAGGGCAGGGAAGGTTAACTTTTCAGGACTGATAGTCCTAACAGAATATAAAAGATTAAATTTTGCTTTTATCTAGGAAAATGCATAGATTGGAGTCTCCCCAGAGGGCTTGTGAGAGCGGGCTCTTTAAAAAGGCCTGCAGGGGTCACACTTTGGGGAGAATAGCCTGAGATTCCCATATGGCTTTAATCACTGGGCACATCTACGCATTAGCAGACCATGTGAGGGGAATCCTAGGAACCCCATGGTCATTAGGTAGCGGTGTACTGTTGTCATGATGTGGTCTTTATGTCTGCTACTTCGAAGGTTCATGATAAGGCATTTTCTTTCCATGTTTTAATAGGCTTGTAACCTTAAATATACTGCCTTCTGCCTTTATTCGCCTATGTGTGTGAGAGAAGCTGCTTCAGCCAGCAAACCTCATTCTTCCCTTGTCTGGGAGCATAGAGCCCAGCTGGAGGTGTCCTAATACACCTGTCCTTTCAGTGAAGCCTTCTGGAGTCCAGGGAGGATGCCTCTTGTGAAATAGCACCCGGACAAAATATGCCTTGGTAAAAGCTGTTTCTGTAGGAGGTGCACCTCACTGAGTTGTGTCCTCTCTGGCACCAGCATACTGAATGTACTGTTCAGTCCAGACATCTATATATAGCAATAGCAGGTGTTAATCCTTAGCTGGAGGTAGAGGAGACTTTATAATAATAACAAAAGTATTAGTTGGGAATGTTTCAGCTCTCACTCTGGAATGATAATATATAAATAAAAATGAATAAATAAATGTATGTGTTCACAGGTATTAAACCAATGCATCTTCCCCTCCCCCCCTTAGAGTCCTGTCTCGTTGCAGCTCATCATTCCTAAGGCGCAGTGGGCTTATGGGGTTAGTGCAGGAGACTGGCACGATGGTGGGCTTGAAAGCAGTCAGAGAGGAGTGGGAAGGCCCATTAAATTCCTTTACCTGCTCCTAAGGTAAAGAGAAGACAAGCCTGAAGGGCCCAGCTCACAGGGTTCTCCCACAGTGTGGAGACTGGAGTCAGGAAGAAGAAAACGTGATGTAAGAGAAATAAAAGGTCTGCCTCTGTCCCAGCCAGGGTAAAGATGGGAGGAAGGAAATGGAAAGAGGGAGGGAGACAGAAGCAAGAACAAGAGGGGCATCTCCAGACTTTTCTCTGAGCTCTGGTGTTGGGAGACCGAAGCATTCGGGGAAGCGCCCAGGTACCAGATTCTATCTCTGTGCTCCTGTTGGGACTGGGGAGTGGGAAGGAGCCCTGTGCAGACATTCTCCATGCTGAGGTGAGAACCAGAAGCATCACAGCAAATGTAGGGGCGGACAGGCAGCCCGGGGCCAAATGGTGCTGGGGCACACTTTGGGGTCTGCAGCCAGCTGAGGAAAAGCTAAACAGCAAAGGGGAGTTGGCCAGACCTACCTGGGAGCGTTGCTGGAGGTGAAAGAAGTGGGCAGCCTCCTATCAGAGGCCAGAAGGGCACATGGTGACAGGGAAACAAGGGATATCACTGCAGACCAGTGGGTGTGAGGCAGTGCACGTGTCAGGCCTCGTGCAGTGCCTGATGACTCTCCCCACCAGATGCTGGGAGGGCCAGTGCCATTTATAGGAAGAGGGGACGCTATCAGAGAATCTGGATATTTTCTAAAGGAACGTGTAAAATTATTGTATTGGACTAAATTTTAAGCTGGATTGGACATTTAGTTACAGTAAAAGGTGTTACATCAGAAGTGATCAGAACTAATTTTTTACTAAGTGGTTAAAACAGAATCATAAGAAAAGTTATATATGTATATATCGTCAACATTTTATTTTAATTTATTGTAAATGTACATTCATATGGCAATCTTTTAATGCGGGCCTAAGACCTTTTCTTTCTTTACATATTGGTCTTCCAATTAGAGTTCTGTTGCTTATTTCTGGCATAAATCATAATGCTTTGTCTACAATTTCTAGTAGTAGTTTCTTTATTACGTCAATTACTATTTGACTCTTGCAATGAAATTTGAGCATAGAATCTTCGAGTTTTTACAGTTAAAAAATATTTTACAGTTGCCTTGACACCTAATTGAAAGCATTGTTAGAGGAAACTTGCCTTAATTAAGTCTGTTCAAAGCATTTGATTTAGTTTGCATACAGACAAATCCTTCTCTTCAGGCACTCCTTTCTCATTTCACAGTGTGTTATGCTATGTAACTAAAATAACACGTAAACTGGGCATAACATATTTGGAGACACAACTGGCTCTTGAAAGCAGACGACGTGGAGATACCCCAGAGAGAAACCGTTACCTGTGAGTTCTCAGTGTTGCAAGGGAATTGGTCAGTGTGATATGGAGAGGAACGAGGGTGCTGGTTCATTCAGCAGGTCAGTTAACTGGGGGTTGGTTAAGAGTGTGAATAGTGTAACGTTCGTTTTCTCTCTAAGAGCAGATGAGGGCTCAAAAGGAAGACAGGTTAGTTACAGAGGATATTTTCAAAGCTGTGTTCTCCCCTGCACTTCTAAGTTGCAGGCACTGTGGGTTACACTTGGAAAGCCCACTGCATACATTCTGTGATAAATTAAACAAACCATAAATGTATGTAGCTAATTTGTAAAAGGATATTCAATGGAACACTAATTTTTTTCCCTGCTGACTCTTTTCCATGATATTCTTGATTGCATGATAGTACATCAATAAGGTTTTTCTTTATCATCTATAGAGTTCATTCCAGTTTCTGCTTACACACCTCCTCAAAGGTCTCTTCAAATATGATCTTCATTGCTGTATTTGGAAGGAAGTTTGTTTCCTGCCACACATTCTTCAAAATTACAGCTGCCTGATCTACCACTTAATTCAGGTTTGACTTGGCTTTGTTGCTCTGGTTCTGTCTATATTTCTCTACTCTGTGTCCTCTCTCAATGCAATGACTTCATTACTCTATTTCCAGCTACTTTTGGTTGGAAAAGTAACTTTCTGCTTGGGAGTCCAAGCCAGAAACTGTTCTTGCCCCCATTGAATGGACACATGGGTGCCTTCTGTTTAACTCTTAGATTTCACTCTGCCCTTTGCCTGCACTTCTCCCTGTCTTCAGAGGTGTGCCTGATTAACCGTTTCATGTCCAGTGCCATGCAGGTTTCTCTTGTTCTGTGCTCAGGCACTTTTTCCCTATGCAGTAGTCTAAGGCCCCCTGAGCCTGCAGTGGAGCAGGTTGAAGGGAGAGTTGGTGAGCTCTTCCTTGACATTCTGCCTGTGTATGCACTCCCCTTCTTGTTTGCAGAGCCAGAGATCCTACAGGTGAACTCTTAGCTGTGGAGCAAGGGGCAGAACTTCAACAAGTGCTCATCAATTTCTCCAGCTATAGGAAAATTCTCACCCAAGAATGAGCAGGTGCCTCTGCTGCCTTTAGCAGATGAATTGAGGACCTTCTCAGTCTGTCAGAGGATGCAGTCTCCAGAGCAGGCTTGATATCCTTCTCATGTTGGAAAGTCAAGAGTAATACCCATTTTTTTGGTTTCATTTGTTATTGTTTTCTCTAGAGCCAATACTGTCCACTTTATTAGGAACTGTTAAGGGTTGCTTCACAGAGTTAATAACAATTTCTGATCCATTTGAGGCACATTTCTGAACATTACTTTCAGAACATTGGAAGTGGGAGTGGTTAACTCCTCTCAAACCATTTGAATTGATACCACTGTTCTGTTCCTGCTATAAACACAGCTTGTAATTTATTTCTTACTGTCCTAGCTCTGAGTCGTGCCTGCAAAGCCATGTCATGTAAAATGATTTTTAAAAACATCAACTGCTGTGCTGGGGTCAAGTTTTAATACTCTGAAAAGGCTTAGGAATCAAAACCCAGTTGAAAACTAGTCTGTCCTGTTTGTGAGTAGAAATGGAAATGTCAGTCAAGAACATATTGTGACAATCTCTGGGAAATGTGTCGTCCACTGATTTGTGCAGTTATCCCTGGAAAGAGCATATAAGGAAATAAGTCTTCCCAATCCAAATTTCCTTTTGATAAAACCTTGGCAACCACATTGGCAACAGCTTTTCTAATCCTAAATTTCAAGTCTTTAAGAATCATTTTACTGGATGATACATGCTTTGAAGATATGGTATTTTAAATATCATACTGCTTCCAGACATTTGAGATTTTAACGTGCAAATTGGTATATCATTTCTCCTGTGTGTGTGTGTGTGTGTGTGTGTGTGTGTGTATCCTGTCATATCAAGTCAGTCAGTCATATCAGAGAAACAGACCTTGGGCAAGTCAGTTAGCCTCTCTGGGCTGTATCCTCACATTGTAGCGTGAAAGAATTGCACTATATTTTATTTTAAGCATTCCACGGTTATAACATTCTTTTATTCTAATGGGAAAGAATCCTGAGGTCGCATGCTTATGTGTGGCCTGCATGTGGAGATAACGTAGACTAAAGCTTTATCTCTGAGAGCCTGGACTGATAAGATTCACATATGTACAAGGACTGTTCTCTTAGCTTTTGTCTTTTATTTTAATATATGTAAACTGAGGGGAGGGGGTAAAGAAAGATTAAAACCTTTTTTGACTAAATATTAGCTCCACCCCTAAGCCAGTCTTCACCATCAGCCCACCACTGCCAACCCCAATGGTGGAAGCCATAGAGTAGAATAGTGTTACGTGGGGCTCCTGCAGGGTTGAGGGTTAGGGAGGAATTCTGGGCCTGGGTCTCCAAGGTGCTCACTAACTCATTCACTTCGGGAGTAGTCTTGAGGGGGATCTAACAGGACAACAGGGGTTTCCAAGCAGTTTCCTATCTACATTCAGGGGAGGGTCCTAGTTTACATTAATCTTTGCATATATCAGGTCACTGACCTCTGGAAAAGGAAAAAGACAGGAACAAATAATCAATAGGCTTTATGTGCCATTTCTTCCTCAGAGCCATTAAAGGCTGTCTTTTAGATTTAATTCTCTATTTCTAACCTGCTAAGATGAGGACCTTAGCTAGCCCTCACCTCCTTTCTCAATTCTCACACCCCATTAAGATTGAAGCTAATTTGTCACACTGACACTGAAGAGTATTATTATTCAAAGCTGAATTAAAAAGGGAATTTATACAGAACAAAACCAATAAGCCAAGCAGCCTTGACATTTAATTTTCTTGGAAACCTTTCCCATCAAACCAGGAAAGTCTGCACACTACACATTTGCAAAATGAAAAGTGGTATTGGAGGAGGATAATCTCCCTGTAGAAATGATGAGTGAATAATTTGAAAGAGATTAGACGTTACAGACGGTCCCTTCTCCTTCCCTTGTCCTCCCCGTCCCTACCCTGAAATGACATTTGTGAGCTCCAGCTTCTAGAGGCAATCCTGTTTATTTTATTCCTTTTTTTCATAGGCATGGAGAGCTTGGGAAAGTAAAGGACAAGAAATTTTATTTATGTTTTTGGCCATCAATTCCAGGTTTGCACTATTAAGAATATTGCTTCTTGATCCTTAAGCTCACAGGATCAATGAGCAGTGTCCATCTACCACGAGTTGCCTCAAAATTCTAATGTGAATTATTTAAGATTAGTTCAGGACACTTCCTAAGGTGGGTTAAACATACAAAAGGAACGATGTCTCAGGATCCATTTACTGCCTTTTTTAGTCAGGATAGGTAATACTGGTTGCATTAACAAAAAGCCAAAATCTCAGTGTTTTGACATAAAAATTAATCACTCACATCCTCATCCAGTGTAGGTTGGCAGGAGTTGGGGTGGAGAAGGGCCCTCCCTATTCCATTTAGGGACCTAGGATTTCTCTATAATGTAAGTCTGCCTCCTCACATTTAGCATCCCTCCACTGGATTCTCTGTATCTACCTGGCAACTAAGTTAGAAAGAGAGTAGAGGATGGTGCAGGATAGAGATGGGTCTGTATCCAGGCCACGGACTAGAACTTCTCTGCCACATGGTCCCACCTAACTGCACGGGAGCTTTGGAAATGGAGTTGGCCTCATGACCTGTAGAAGGAAGAAAAAAGTTTGGTGGATCCATAGTACTAACTCTACCTTGGTTCCCTTTCCTTTTGCTACCCATACCTGTGCACACCGTCCTAGTTCTAGGGTGTCTACGTGTAATGACGCCCGGGTGTTTAAATGGACTGATCTAGTGGTTAGGCATATATCCATTTGACCCTATTTTATTCCATTTACTTTTCTCTGGAAGGAGAAGACTGTTACACATAGAGGAGGATTTCTCTCCTGTCAGGGATAAACATGTGTAAATACTCTGCTTGAATCACCGTATTTTTAAAGTGGAATTCTACAGGGAGTGGCTGCTGACTGTTCAGTATACACACATGGGAAGTAAGAGGAGATATCATCCATTCATCTATTATATTAGGAAAATCTTTAAATGATTGTTCCTCTCTATCAAGGTGTTCCTCTGTGGGGAAGAAGAAAACATTATAGGACTTCAAGATAACCAAATGATCAAAAGAAAAACAAAGCCAGAGAGATTTCAGATTAAATGATAACGGAATAAAGTAACACCAAGATGTTTAGTAGCAGATTACTTGATTGCAAATTTGAGACACAGGGTTCTAGACAGATTCATTTACGCCCTTTAACCTTACTCCAAAATTCAAGGTCTAAGGGATTCTCAACTCAAGTTGGTTCTTGATTAAGAAGCAATTCAGACATATGAAGGACTGATTAGATGGAACCAAAAGCAGTAGAGAAACATATTGACAAGGAACCGATAGAAGTCAGGAATTGGCCTGTATACTCTGACTTTTAGTGAATCCTTCAGCAGAGAATGGTGAAGGCATAGACTGGCATTTTATTGAGCATGCTAGTATTTCACAGGGGAAATTTCAACCCATGAACATTTAAGACCCATCAAATATGGTTCTATATGCTTTTGCTTAGAATCCTTTCCCCAAGAGGAATGTGGGAAAGTACTATGTTCTTATTGATTATAGTACTACCTTCATCTGCCAGCAAAGGCCAGCACTGCAGAAAAATCCAATCGCCATGGCAACAGAGATCTCAGCTTTTAACTTGTTATCACTTGAAAAAGTATTTTTTTCTCTAGCCTTGAATATTGCAGTTTTGTGAATGTGGGGAGTGACCTTTGGCAACAGGGTTTTGTTAGAGCATCTGGGCCAAAGGGCTAATGTCCAGGGTGAAGGCCTTTAGGATTTTTGATATGTCAACCCTGATTTCATTTACATCAGGTCAAGAAGTGATACTTAAGCCATGTTAGATATCATTTTCCTACCCAGGAACAATGACCTTTAAAAAACAATTCAGGAGGTATCTCAACAGTAGAAGCATAAGAAATTTAATTTGTTGAACTTCCCTGAATATTGCCAGACCCCAAAAAATTGGAAGGAGGGAGGAACTAATTAAATTAACCTCCATTGGATGTTACTGCTTTCTTTTCGTGCTAAGTTCTTCTGCTGTTATTAAACCTCTTAGTGGGAGCCAGTCCTGTAAGGGAGGGACACCTGATCACCCTGGTCTAGAAAACTGTGCTTCCCTAGAAGCTGTGCTGTAGAGAAATCACCTGCCATCTCTGTTTTAAGACCTTAAAATGACAGTGAGGGGCTTCCCTGGTGGCGCAGTGGTTGAGAGTCCACCTGCCGAGGCAGGGGACATGGGTTCGTGTCCCGGTCCGGGAAGATCCCACATGCCGTGGAGCGGCTAGGCCCGTGAGCCATGGCTGCTGAACCTGCGCGTCCGGAGCCTGTGCTCCGCAACGGGAGAGGCCACAACAGTGAGAGGCCCGCGTACAGGGAAAAAAAAAAAAAAAAATTATCTTAAAGTTAATTTGGGGGGAAAAATAAGCTCAAAGAACAAGGTAAATCTTAAAAAGAAGAGTAATAATGGAGGACTAATTCTGCCAAGAGTTTAGTTTAAACAACACATATTGTTTAATGAAACAGTGAGCAGACAGAGAAGTAAAACATAACACAAAGTCCAGAAACGGATCTAAATGAAATAGAAAATACCAGAAGAAAATACAGGCAACTATTTATGTAATCCTGAATTAAGTAAAGAAGGCCTTTCTAACCATGGTAATGTGTGTGCTTGTGTGTGTGTATAGTTCTTACAATAAATAAATAAGAAAAAAACCAGCATGCTTTACAGCATGAATGAACCTCAAAACCACTATGCTAAGTGAAAGAGCCAGGCACAAAAGGCCGTATATTATATGATTCTATCTATGTGAAATGTACAGAATAGGTAAACCCATAGTAGATTAGTGATTGCCAGGGACTGGGGAGAGGGGACAATGGGAAATAACTGCTAACAAACATGGGGATTTCTTTTTAGAGTGAGGAAATTTTCTGGAATTAGGTACTGGTAACAGTCACACAACTTTTGAATGTGCTAATAACCACTGAATTGTATACTTAAAGGCTGAATTTTATGATACATTAATTATATCTCAGAAAACATTTAAAGATAAATCAGTTCCACTTGGGGTATCATAAAAATAAACCCAGCATGCCAATAGAGAATGATTAAAGAATGTCTTTAAAAAATATTCAGTGACACTTGTTAAAGGTGGCAAGGCATACTTTATTCAGGACCATCTGGATGGGTGCAGGGACCACTGCAGTGGGATTTTACTGTTGGGGGAGAGATTGGGCTCCACTCTGAACAAAGCATGGGCAAGGAGCAGTGTGGGGTCAGTGGATGGAAAATTACTAACAGGAAGCATCAGGGGTCAGGGGCTTGGCTGAACTGGCCCAACAGGGTTGTTGCTGAAGGCAGGCCAGGCCCGTCATCACCTGGGGGTAGTAGAGTAAATCTGACCAGATATTGAGGGTGACTATATATTGAGGGTTTGGGGTGCTGGTTAAACTGATTTAGCAGGGTTCTTGCTAAAACTAGTGTTACGGAACTCAGGTTTGGCTGCTCACCACTCAAGAGCCAATAATTCCAGAGGCAAGTGTCAGTAGAAAGGAAAGGTGCTTTAAGCAGAAAAGCTGGCAATCTGAGGAGAAGGCAGACTCGTGTCCAGAGACCAACTCCAAAGATTCTGCTCAGCCATGACAGTTTTTAAAGGGAAAAATGGGGGGAAGACTCTCAGCGAATCATTGAGACAGGAGGTTGGGTTCTGTATCATTCCCCATTGAGTGCAGACTGGCTGACTCTCTCTTCAGATGTCATCTTGCCTACATGACCTGCCTGCACTATTCCTTAGGGAGCTGTTGAGGGTAGAGAGCTAGTCATTCTATAACTACTTCATTCTTCACTCTTCTTTTTGTCTAGGAAAAGAACCAGCAGGTTAAACAAGACATGATATGCATTCAGGAGAGCATAAGTCAGGAGTTAGGTTAAATTGCCTAATGATCCATTCCTGTAATTAGGTTCTTTTAAGGTTACAATAGGAACAGAAGTGGGAAAGGGGCAAAAGAGCTGCTTTCACCAGGTTTTACAAGGAAATTCACAGATAGGCCTAGGAGAAGTTTCAGGAGTGTGACGAAATACTCTTTGTCAAATGTGAATTTAAAACTTTAAAAAGACAAATGACTAATAAACCTATAAAATGCAAATTAAAGTAATGAGATGGAATATGTGCTGATTTTCTTGACAAAGATGGAAAGAAAATACAAATTTCCATCATTGGGTAAGTTGCAGTCTAATGGAGATTTTCATAATATGATATTGATGAAGGGCAATTTGGCAATATATTTTTAGAAGCCTTAGATTGTGTCCTTGTGATTCCATTTCTAGGAATTTATCTTGAAAAAATACTGTGTACCATTTAAAATAAAGTTGTAAGGTGGGAATTCCTTGGTGGTCTCGTGCTTAGGACTCCGCTCTTTCACTGCTGAGGGCCTGGGTTCAGGGAACTAAGATCCTGCAAGCCGAGCAGCGTGGCCAAAAAAAAAAACGAAAAGAAAAAGGTAGTAAAGTACAGTAACAGCACAGGAAGATGTCACTACTGCTAGGGAGAAACATTAGAATGTATAATACATAAAGCAAAACAGACCAGTAGAAGTATACACACGAAAGGCTGAAGAGATAGGTAGTTTGTAGTTTCTTGTACACCCTTATCTATATTTTGTTTAGCTGTATTTTCCAGATGTTCTTCACTGGAGGTATCTTTTATAATCAGAAAATAATAGAAAAGTTATTTAATATAATACAGTTTCAGACTGGTGACGCTTTTGGGGTGTTTTGTTTGGTGAGCAATAACAGAACTGAGATTAGAAGTTTCTTGTTTCTCCTGTTTCAAGACTAGAGATGCAGGGGAGAAGAATTGGAAGTCCTCAAAAGTTCCAAAGCCAGATTCTCACCCTCTAGTTGCCCATATGAGTGGTATATGTAGTTTCAGAATCTAATTGATTAATTGGTAGTTTTATAACGTAGACTGTACTATGGTATATTTACTCCAAGAATTTTTCTCTTCAAATCAGGTATTTTGGGCCTTACAACCAGGATCATATTGAGTGGAGTTCTTTCTGATTCTTGACTTGAATTCTGCTTCCCAGATGTAACAGTTTTCTTCTCCCAATTTCCTAGACAGAATCATGAATAAACTGGAGGACAAGCAGGACCAGATGATACCATGAAGAGAAGTTTACAGGCCCTCTATTGCCAACTGTTAAGTAAGTTGATGTCACATTTCTTCTTTCCTAGAACAGATCAATGTTATAGTTTGCCCAGAGCCAGAAACTTACACACCTTCTGGAGGAAGACCAGGGTTTGGTCAGTAAAGGACAGTACATTTTCCCTCTGCTTCATCTAGGTACTTGAATTATCAAGCATTAAGTCATTCTACTGCCTTGGGCATCAGTTACTGTACATAATTACTGTAGGCTTTGTTATGATAATTCTAAATTGGCACGTTAAGCACAGTCAATTTGAAAATGAGTGTCAAAAACATTATTACTCTTGGTTTTGTGGCAGAATAAAGGGGGTTCCGGTATGATCCCCTCTGGGCTGCTCGTGAAGAGGGAATGGTGGGCTGTGGGATTTAGTCACATAGAACCTATTACCGTTCAGTGACTGTACAGCCTTTGACTTGGAATGTTTTGCATAGTTATGTGTGCTCTCAGATAATGAGTGGTGAAAATGTGGTTTGTTTAGGTTTGGTGGTAGAGTGAAGTGTTCGATCCTGATTTTCTCTGCAGGTTGTTCATGTGTTTTGCCTATTGTGCCACAAAGTGCCAGTTGCCATATAGGGAGTGTGTAGTCTTTGGGATTGGATTGTCACTGAATGAATGTAAAATCCAATACCAGTTGGCGGGTTTGATGTTCAGATTGACACATTTGGGACAACAGACGTTGCTCACTCCGGGTCAAACCAAAGGCATTGAGTTGGGAAAACTTGAAATTCACTGTGCTTGTCTAATTCTTGCTGAGGTAAATAGAGGACCTATCTTTCCTAGGCTGGGTGGCTCCTTGTTAACTTTTGCCAAGGAAATAACATGAAAAGAGATTGAGATGCAAATCACCAGTCAGCCCTTAGAATTTAGCAATTCAGGTTATGTTGTGCCCCCAGTGCAAAGCACTTTATCTACAGACAGCATTCTGGTTGGGTGTTTTAATTGACTCATTTTTGCTATTGAATTCTAATCCCTGAAACACAGATCACGTCAGCCTGATTTCAGCCTGATGGAACATCGCCAAGAGTTATAGGGACTCTCTCCTGTGCTTTCTCCATGTATTCTATAGGGGTTTTTGCCTTTTTTTTTTTTTTAATGATAAGCTTGCTTGTTAGAGAAAAGGCTTTATGGATTGAAGAAGCAGTGTCATCAAGGAATGATTAATTCTGCCTTGATGGGATAGGGAACATTTGAAGGATAAATAGGATTTTACACACACACACACACACACACACACACACACACACACACACACACATCCTCAAGAAAACAAGGCAGGTTTTACAGGCAAAAGAAACAAGAAATGAAAAAGAGCATAGTAGATTTAGAAGGCAGTAGAATGTTTGTTGAATTCACCTGTGCTGATTGTATGCCCCAGAGTGTGCATAGTGTTATAAGGTCATATATTATCTGAAAGGCATCAGAAAAGTATTCTGTGGTTTAGAGTCCAGTCTTATTCTATAACAAGTGCCCATCCTCCCAGGTCCAACATATTGGAAAGCTGAAGGGATTTTCCTCAAACACTATCTGGATAGCTGCAGAAACTAACCTTGTCTTAACACTTTTCATTGTTTGCAAGCTTGCCTAGAAACGCAAGCAACCCAGATTAGGAGGTGGGTAGTGGCCTTCAATAAACCACACTGATTACTAGGTAGCTGATTGTGGGCTGGAGCCCAGCTCTGTACACGGCTGAAAGGGTGAAGCACTTGGGACTAACTAAGATCAGTTAGTCTGACTTCAGAGAGTGGTTTTCATAAGTTCATCTGAGATGACAGGCTGTTATTTATAGCATTTTTTTTCATGAGATGAGTTAGATATTTAGTAAAGTCCTAGATAACTTAAACTCTGGCATACATACACAAACAATATCATATATGTCATTGGTCAGCCAATTGTTCACTTATGCCTGGATTAACATTGTCCACAAACAAAATGGTTTTTCAGTGTCTAAAACTGACTTGAGAACTATAGAGTCAACATAAACTTATTATGTTACTTTATGTGACTCAGCAAACTGATGTTTTTAATTTGGAGGGGGGACAGAGTGTTCTGGTTATCTTTTGTTGCATAACAAATCACCCCAAAACTTTGTAGCTTAAAACAACAACAATCATTTATTTTGTTCATGAATCTGCAGTTTGGTCAGGGGTTGGCAGACTCTCTGCTCCACAGTGGCTGGGATCTGGGCTGGAATAACTCCAAGAGGTGGGGCTTTTTTCCCTCAGGCCTTTTCACAGGACAAAGTGGGGCTTCCTCACAGCAATAGTGTCCTCAGGGTGGTCATACTTTATACATGGCACCTCACGGCTTTGAGGCCTGGGCAAAACCTACAAGGCTTCTTAAGAATTAGGCTTGAATCCCAAAACAATACTTCAGCCACATCGTATTGGCGGAAGAAGTCACTAAGACCAACCCTGACCCAAGGGGAGAGGGATTGGACTCCACCTCTCAAAGGCAAGAGTAGTAGAAATGTGTGACCATCTTTAGTCTACCAGAGAGTATCTGTTTAACAAGAAAAAAAGTCAAGCACTTCCTAGTGGACATGAGCCAGTCCATGGGGTTCATCAGAGAAACTCCTCCCTCTGGAGTGCCCACTGTGTTCCCAGACCTCTGCTGATGAGTTCGCGTGCGCCATCTCACTCACTCCAGAGGTAAATGCACCAATAAGAAGAAGTGTTGGCAATGAGTGAGTTAAGGACTGGCTGAGGGTGAACAGGTGGTGAGTGATGAGGTTGGAATTCACAGCCAGGTCTCTCGGACCTCTTTGTTCGTGTCCATTTTTTTTATCCTGCCTGGTGTCTCCACCACACACAGAAAAAATGAGCAGTGCGGCCTCTATGGCTAGACAGGGGGGGTTCTAACCCATGATGGGCAAAGTTTGCATCCTATTAGTGATGTCAGGTAAGGCTGAAAAAAATCCAAGCTCTCTCTCGTCAGTACATCACAAACACCACTCATTGAGGCTTATGTGTACTTGAGGGATGCAGTCTTTGGCAGGCAGGGCAGCTGAGGGTTTAATATTTTACTTTTATTACAACTGACTGTCTCTGCCTTTATTTTATTTCTTGGGCTTCATCCCACAGTGCAATACTGAGTATTTCATCCTGCCAGCTTTAGCCCTTTGGGAAGGTTTAACACATTTTAAACAATACCTTGGAATGACTAAGAGCTTGAGGATGAAGGTGGTGATGAGAACCTTCATGATTATGTAAAAAACAAATGCTGCATTCGTTTTTCCTTTTTAGACCTAAGTAATAAAGTAGGTGTGAAGCTAGCGCCAGGAATACCTGGGTTTTTGAGCTGCCAACCAGGGTTCAAATCCTATCCTTACCACTTATTAGGTAGTTTATGTTAGGTAAGTTACTTAATCTCCATGTGCCTCATATATAAAATGGGATATGACCACCATGGTATATAGAAGAACTACAGTAAATGCCTCTTCCCTTATTGGGCCTTCCTGTCTGCAAGAGAAGGATACAGCCTCTCTAGGAGCTCTGCTGTAACTGACATTTGGTTGACAAAACATTTTTACAGAATTTTTTTTTGAATTTTATTTTTTTATATAGCAGATTCTTATTAGTTATCTATTTTATACATATTAGTATTGTCAGTCCCAATCTCCCAATTCATCCCACCATCACCACCACCCCGCACCCGCTTTCCTCCCTTGGTGTACGTACGTTTGTTCTCTACATCTGTGTCTCTACTTCTGCCTTGCAAACCGGTTCATCTGCACCATTTTTCTAGATTCCACATATATGCATTAATATATGATATTTGTTTTTCTCTTTCTGACTTACTTCACTCTGCATCACAGTCTCTATGTCCATCCACGTCTCTACAAATGACCCAATTTCATTCCTTTTTATGGCTGAGTAATATTCCATTGTATGTATGTACCACATCTTCTTTATCCATTCATCTGTCAATGACATTTTTACAGAATTTGATCCTTACAAACCTTATTAGACAAGCAGGACATTAATTATCATTGGTCTCATTCTACAGAGGAGGGAGTTGACACGATCAAGGCTGCCTTTCCCAGGCCATGTCACAATTTTTTTTTAAAGTAATAATGGAAAATAAGGAGCATCATCACAAATGCTGAAGAATGTGACATTATTGGAGAGGTGCTGAATTCTGAGTTGAAAGATTTGGTCTTAGTCTGGGTGCTGTGTACTGGAAATTTGTTGCATTACTTCTTTTTTTTTTTTTTTTTTTTTTTTTTTTGCTGTACACGGGCCTCTCACCGTTGTGGCCTCTCCCGTTGTGGAGCACAGGCTCCAGATGCGCAGGCTCAGCAGCCATGGCTCACGGGCCCAGCCGCTCAGCAGCATGTAGGATTTTCCCAGACTGGGGCATGAACCCTCATCCCCTGCATCGGCAGGCGGACTCTCAACCACTGCACCACCAGGGAAACCCTACTTCATTTTTAAGAAGACCAAGACAATCGTTTTGAGCTCATGAAAATAAGTTTTTATATACCAATATCTATTTAAGTCAAAGTTGTTTGGATACTTAGAGTTAAGGAGCAATTATGTTTAGTAAGTTAAGCATTTGCTCTACACCCAGGCATCTGTATTCTTAATTTGTACTCTGTGTTATTGGTACATCTTGCTTGTTCTTGCATCCTCGGAATATGCTGAACTCTGTTGACCATACAAAAAGTAATCCTTTGCTCAATCCAGAGAACTGTTCATGGGTCCCTGTTGCTCAGAAAGTGGAAGAGAAAGAGAGCTCCTGCTGTAGATTTGGGCCCCTAACCTGTAGAATTTAGAAGGTAAAAGATATCACCTTTTTTGCCCTCTTTACCTGGCCCATGGGGATTGCATCTGTCTCAGACTTGAATTATGCACACACACCCCAAAATCCATATTACTCAACTCTCTAGACTCTTTCAGGCATAATGAGAAGCTGGTTGAGAATGGAGTTCATTTCTAATGGGATGATGTGCATCTCATCTGATCTCTGGAACTGGGCAGAAGCCCCTAAAAATCCTTTACAGTGAGCAAATTGTCTTTGGTGCTTTTTTAGCTCTAACTAGCACTTTTTGCCAACCAGCTACCCAGTGACTTTATTCGTCCCTCCAGTCACTTCTTAAACTAGAAATATCCACATGGTAATATCTTCCACAGGGGATTAACATTTTCCCTCTCTTTTTCCTCCATGCTTATCCTTATCCCATAGTAGACCCAGAGTCCCACCATGGTACCTACCCAGACCAGTTGCCCGACTCTGGTCTGTGATCTGAAGTTCTCATGTATTCATTAAGGTAGAAAGCAATCTGACTAAATTAATTAATGCCAAGGTGTGCTTCATTGGCTAGGGAGCTTCTCCATAACTTTCAGGGATATTTGCATTTTTAAAGAAATTAATTTTACCTTCTCAAGGCAAATGCTGTGTTGGTGTCATTTTAAACCATATTGAGTATAGCAGTTTAAACAGATAAGTTTCCCAGGGCCTGTCCATTTCTCTGGATCTCCTTGAGTCAATGGTCTTGAATCTTCATTTCTCTTTCTGGCTTATCTCTTGCCTCTTTGGCCAACTTAAACCAGAAATGATCTTATTTGGCCCTATTTATACCCTTATCATCACCATCCTCCTGGATTTCCATCCCTGAATAGCTAAAGTCATCTCGATTTGTTCTCTGTTCCAACCTGCATGCAGTTGGATACCAGCTCCCATGGACTCTAACTTGTTGTGAATACATTTCTCTGCATCCACATTGTCTCTGTTTAGTGGAGGGCTTCCTGTGGTCTTGCCTGAACCCTTTTAATAGTTTTCCTTCTTGCTGCCCTAATCTCAGTCCTCCTCCTTCTAATTCACCCTAACATTGCCACAAAATAACAGCTTGTCCTCTGCTGATGATCTTTCAATGGCTTTGCATTACCAGGAACAACAGTTCTCCTAGTGTGGTCCAAGAACCTCTCGGGATCCCTGAGACCTTTTCAGGAAGTCTGTGAGGCTCTCCTTTTCCAACTACATTATCTTTTTTTTTTTTTTTAAGAGGTGTATTTTTTTAAATCGATTTATTTATTTTGATTTTTGGCTGTGTTGGGTCTTCATTGCTGCAGGTGGGCTTTCTCTAGTTGCGGCGAGTGGGGGCTACTCTTCGTTGCCATGCGCGGACTTCTTATTGCAGTGGTTTCTCTTGCTGCAGAGCACAGGCTCTAGGCGTGCAGGCTTCAGTAGTTGTGGCACACGGGCTTAGTTGCTCCGTGGCATGTGGGATCTTCCCAGACCAGGACTCGAACCCATGTCCCCTGCATTAGCAGGCGGATTCTTAACCACTGTGCCACCAGGGAAGTCCCAACTGCATTATCTCTATGGTTTATAGCCTTCAACTATATTGCAACAGATTGAATGCAGAAGGTGATGTGAGATCCAGCTAGCTGTCTTTCATAAGCCAGATATTAAGGAGATTTACAAAAATTAGAACAATGGCACCCTTCTCACTATTTTTTTGTTTGTTTTAGAAATTATGGTTATATTTTATTTAAAAGGTTATTTGTTAACATGTAATGAGCTTATTGTTATTTTAATGGATTAATTTTTTTGTTTCTCAGCTTTAACTTTTAGTATAGTAAATATTAGTGGATATAACCCATATAAACAAAGGCTCTTTGTGGTCCTCAATTTTTAGGAGTATAAAGAGGTCGTGAGACCAAAATATTTGAGAACCACTGTCTTCATGGTTTGTTTTTCCTGAGAAGTGAGAGGAAGTTTTCCCTGAAATTAAGGAGGGAGAGGTGGTATGAATCATAACTGACATGGAATTTATGTCCAAACAAGAGCTAAATCCAGAAATATAAGCTCTTTTCAATGTTACAGGCAGTTATAAAGATACTGCATTATGTTTGCACATGAAATGAAGAATTTTCATTTCCTCCACCACCATTGAAGGTGCTTCTCTCTCTCATTGGAGGTGCCTGGCCATAACCTCATGTGGAGTGACACTGTGGCAGCCACAGTTAAGAGCTCAGATTCTGGATTAAGACTACTTGGGTTCAAATCCTGGTTTGCCACAAATTCTGATCTAAATGATTTTCACCTCTTTCCATACAAAACATGCCAATGGAGTGTGCCTCCACTGCCAAACAGCTGTTGGACTGTCTGTCCTCCACCCCTCGCAAATCTATCGCTCCGGAGACCATGAAAGTAAAAGAGCATGCTCCATTTAGTAGCAAAGAGCAAAGTGCTACCACCAGTGGCTATAATAATAGTAATGACATGTTTGGTCTCCAGTCAGCATTATGGAAATGGGAGGCATCCATTTCATCCACACTGCAATTCAGTATTTTAGACCGGATTACTCTGATTGGCTTTCATCGGTGTTTCTCAAACCTGGATGTACATTAGAATCACCTGGAGAGCTTTAAACAAATCCCCGTGTCCAGACCCACCCCAGATCAATTAGAATCTTTGGAAGAGGGGGTAGGGAGCATGGGACCTGGGCATCAGGTGATTCTAATGTGCAAGCAGGGTTGAGAATCACTGGCTTATAGCAGTGATAACCATGCAACAGAATCACCTGGAAGGCTTGCTTAAATACAGATTGCTGGGCACTATGCCTGGAATTTCTGATTCAGTAGATCTGGGGTGGGGACGATAATTTGTATTTCTAAATTTTCAGTGATGCTGAAGCTTTGGTCCAGGGACCACACTTTGAGAATCACTGTCTTAGACTAAAGAAGGGCTATCCTGGAGCCAAAGATGCTTTCAGCTTCCCTGCATCACTTGAGCTGCCTAGTGGTGAAATGGATCTTGGAACAAGATCAGGGTCAGTTGGGAAGGCAGGGGAGGAGAGAAGATGCCAGGAAGAGAACCAGCAGAATCACAGTGTTGCAGGGTTAGGAACTGTTAGAACTTGAAGTTTCAGTTACTCCTCAGGATACACTGGAAGTTAGTTTTTACTCTGTTTTAAGAAAGGCACAAGGGCTTCCCTGGTGGCGCAGTGGTTGAGAGTCCACCTGACGATGCAGGGGACACGGGTTCGTGCCCCGGTCTGGGAAGATCCCACATGCCACGGAGCGGCTGGGCCCGTGAGCCATGGCTGCTGAGCCTGCACGTCCAGAGCCTGTGCTCCGCAATGGGAGAGGCCACAACAGTGAGAGGCCCGTGTACCGGAAAAAAAAAAAAAAAAGAAAAAGGAAGAAAGGCACAAGGAACAGACTAGCTAAGGTTATAAAGCAAAGACAAAACAAGAGTAGCCCTTGGCTCTTGACTCTTCACTGCAGTGGGCCCATTTTAGAACTTGATTTTATAAGACTATTTCTTCCTTTCATGCTGAATAATTCTTTTGCAAATCAAGAATTTGAGGCTGGATTTTCTTTTATTATGCAAAAATCTGCAAATGTTCTCTTAGGGAGAACAGGTCTCTTTGGTTCTGAAGGTTAAGTCATTCACACAGAAAAATTGAGGAGGTAACACTTTCAAGTGTGACATTAACCCAGGAAGTCTGTGCATACTGGGCCCTTAAAGGTGTCATGTTGATTTAATGTCTTTCACATTTTAAGTTGTGAATTTTAAATTTGCATTAAGTCAACAACTCTCTTATGCAGAATAACCAAACATTAGTAAGGCATTCTCATTGTAAGCAATGTCAGTGAAGACTGAGGAATTAAATATTTTAAAGAAACTCAATTTTATGACTTTCGAGTGTATTCCATTACATAGTTGGCAGGAGCGTAGGTGAGGGAAGTCATGCTCACACATAGGGCTGTTGACTTATGCAAATTTAAATGTTAACTCTTAATGAGTAAATTCAATTTTCTATATGAAAGTACTTTTGCTTAAACATACGGTGGGAGAGAGCATAGAATTTGGATTTAAAGAATGTACTTTGAGCTCTCACGTCTTCTCTTAGTGGTTATGTGACTTTGCACAGAATAGGTAACCTCCCAGAGCTGCCTCGTTTCCCTTAGCTGCAATACACAGATGATGAGTATATCTATCTTGAGGATTGTTGTGAGAGTTAAATGATCAGGGTATAAAAACATTTTATAAGTTGTAAAATGCCTTCCAAACATGGTTTTACTACTGTCCTTAAATAACTGAAGTATTTCCTTAAATAACTGAAGTATTTCTTTTGTTGTTAAATTATACTATTGTTTAGTAAATCTCATTTAAAAATTTTAAGAAGAAAATGTGAAAGACAGTAGAGCATGTCCCCGCCCAGCTTCCAATTCAGTAGAACACTCATTACTGCATGTAAAACTCAATGGGGGCTATTCCAACAAAGGGTTTTCTGGCTTATCAGGATCTGATAAAATTCTGGAAAATTGTGCTAAAGGAGAGAAGTTGGAGCAGAATTTTTTAACTGAAGAAAAGGGATTTTTTTCCCCAGCAGATTCATGTTGGCTTGTAATAAATCTTCAGTGGACGTTTTCTGAACAGTTTAATCATTGCCTTTCCAAATGTGATGGACACTGGAGATTCTTTAGGCTAGAATCCAAGAAGCTCCCCAAACCTAAGCCACATGGCCTTTGCTAGCTCTCCTTTCATGTCTCCCTCTCCTGTTCACCCATTTCCCCTTCCTTTCCTTTGGTTCGTCTCCATCACCAGACTTTCTCTTCTCTTTGCTCTTCCCCTTTATAAGTTTCTGAAATTTTCTCCTG
The DNA here is from genome assembly GCF_025265405.1 of Mesoplodon densirostris. Classification (NCBI taxonomy): domain Eukaryota; kingdom Metazoa; phylum Chordata; class Mammalia; order Artiodactyla; family Ziphiidae; genus Mesoplodon; species Mesoplodon densirostris. Next base: position 153,058,537 of record NC_082665.1, on the reverse strand, counting down.
CAGGGCATAAATCCTTTGTCTGCTGCAGGTGTCCTGACAGCTCCTCAAACGTGAATTTCTTGTCCTTGATCTGGCTGCACCAGCATACCACTCAGGATATCAGGGTGCCCTGTGAGCTGTGGCCAGTCATATTACTCCGCCTACCCCCCAGCATCTTCATCAGTTTCCCCATCTATAAAAAGCTCCCTATGGCTGCCATATCAAATTAGCACAAACTTGGTGCCTTAAAACAATAGAACTTTTTTTCTCTCACAGTTATGGGGGCCAGAAGTCTGAAATCAAGGTGTCAGCAGAGGTACACTGCCCTCAAAGGCTCCAAGGGAGAATCTTTCCTTGACTCTTGTATTCTGGTGGTTCCAAGATGTTCCTTGGTTCGTGGCTGCATCACTCCAAACTCTGCCTTTGTCTTCACATGGCCTTCCCTGTTGTCCCTGTGTCTCTCCTGTGTGTGTCTCTTGTAAGGACACTTGTCATTGGATTCAGGGCCCACTTGGATCCACCATGATCTCATCTCAAATATGCTTAACTTCATTATATCTGCAAAAATACTTTTTCCAAATAAGGTCTCATTAGCAGGTTTCTGGGTTAGGACATAGATAGAACTTTTGAGGGACCACCCCTCAACCAACTAGAGCACGATATTGCTAGACTTCATTGAGTTGGAAATGTAAGTATATTGAGCACTTAGCACAGCGCCCAGTTCAGAATATGTGCTCAGGAGGTGGTGGGTGTGTGCTGAGGAGCAGGGTGTGAGGAAAGGGAACCAGTGAGCTTAGGAGTTTATACAGCTTTTTGGAGACGTTTTCCATAAAGTGAGGGCAAGAGAGGGCTGTAGCTAGTGGTGGTTAGAGGGCTAAGTGTTTAAAAAACAAAAGCAAAAACAAACAAACAAAAACAGTGAGTTGAGCTGGTGTAAATTTCCCAGGAAAGGTTTGCAGAAACTGAGTGCTGTAGGGCTATGAGCTTCAGGGGATGTGAGATGCACGCTGAGGGTGAGCCCCTAGGGCAGGAGCAGCTCTAGCCGTGATTCCCGTGCTGTATATAGTTGGTGCACAAGCTATGTTTCCTGACCTTGCCAATGAATGCCAGTGCTGGGTACATAATTGTGCTGTGTTTGATGAGAAGAGGCAAGAATTAGATTCCCCTGAACTGTGATGAGTGAGTCTGGTTAGCACTGAGCATAAGGGCTTTAATGATTTCCCTGAGTTGTTCTCTCAGTCAGACAACTGTCTCCACACAGGGCAGAGCCCAGGCTCTGTGCTGGCAGCTGTGGGTCTGCTAATTACAAGGTGGCTCAGGAGAGAACCCAGAGCCCTCTGAGATGAAAAGATGCTACAGTTTACTTTGAAATTCCTTGGTTAGATGAAGAAATGAGAGCATACCCACTTTCCCCAAAAGCCAGAGTCCTTGAGTCACCTAGATGGGGGACCAGTATCGTGCCCCAAGTGCCTCCTAGGTCATGCCCCGGCATCCTGGGTTGCAGTGGGAGCTGATGGGAAGGGAGGTTGGAAGCTCTAGAGTGGGGCACTGGAACAGAGATGGTGATAATTAAGACTCCAGCTCTGGCCTGGAGGCCATTATGAGGCCTGGACAGCCTCCGAGGTTGGGGGAGTGCCAGTCTGAAAGAAGCCCAAGTGGCTGGGCAGCTTTCTTGTCTGAACACCTGAGGTCTCATCTAAGCAGCACTCACAAAGGAGGCTCAGAAAAACATAGTCACAGTATGTCTTTGATATGTTATTGTTATTCTGACCTGTGGTAACTGCAAAATAATTGAGCTAAGAAATAAAGCATACTATTTATTTAAATAGCTTAGCCATAGAAATTCCGTAGGGAAAAAATGTCCCACATTTCACCCAAAAAGTTGCTCTCATATTGTTAGGACATTCAGTTTCTCTTTTGGCAAGTGTCTTTGGCCAGGCGCCCTGGAAGCAGACCTTGACTCCTAAGAAGTGACTTGTTGGGAAACATTCCCAGGAAACCAACAGGGGCGTAGGGAGTGGGCCTGGAAAGGAAAGGAGGCCCCTCCAGGGTGCCGTATCCAACAAAGCCCCACAGAGGCTGGCTTGGGCTTAGTTTCTCCTGTGAACTCTGGTAAGAGTGCAGGTCACACCTTGGCCTTGTCCCCATCATGGGTGACAGAGCTGGAGCATCCTATTCCCTGATCTGTGGGTCAGTGCATGTGCCAGGCACCGTTTAAGCACTTTAAATTAGTGACATACATGTTATCACATTTCATACACTGAGACACACAAAGCGTTTGGAACAGAGCTGTAAATTTTGGATTGTTATTATTTCACCACCATTATCACCCCTTCCCTTACTCCTCCTGTTTCTCCAGAGTTAAAGTAAAACCTCATCTCTCTTTTATCTCTAGGACCTTGTTCTCATTCTTATGCACCATGTTACAAATGCGAACTATTACATCTCTGTCCTTTCCCCCACGAGTCCTCCTGCTAAGTCTCCTTTGAGAACCTGTCTGGCGTCCCAGCTGAGGGCTGGAGGTGACCGGCGAAGGGCTGGTGATGAAGGTGTCTGTGGTTAGAGGTGTAATTGAAATCCCCCTGGATGTGGCCCCATGGGCTTCTCCTGTGCATTATTAAATTGGGATGATAAATGAGTGGGACCAGGTATTTTAATCTTTCCCTGGAGATGTGGCTCTTACACATGTGGTCTCCCTGGGAATGTTTTCCCATAGGTGCAACTTTGTCAAGAGTCATTGCCAGTCTGAGGATCCAGATTTCCCCAATCAATGGATCCTTCAAAAATATAAAGTTCTAAAAACTAGGAAATTATTTATAGACTTCTGAGAGAATTGTAGTATAATTATAAAGGAAGGAGGGCAGTCTTTATGCAGAACGTCTAATTGTTCTTGTGAGGAAGCTGATCCAGGTTTTAGAGAAAAACATTTGTGTGTGTACACCAGGGAATTTAGAAGTTTACCTTCTGATGCTACATGAAAATGAGTTGGCTTGATATCAAATAAATTTCATTTTCTTTAAAAAAAAAAAAGGAGGAGGAGAGGAAGAGAAAGAGGAGGCATCAGATAAGCAATTGCTAAATCTAGAAAGAGATTAGCAGTCAGGATGTTTCCACTTGCTTCCTTTTTCTTCCATTTTCCACGACAAGATTTTATTCCCTAGAATATATGGAAGAGTCATAAAAGCATATACTTTCAGAGCCGAATGGAAGATCCTTTAGTAATTGTCACCCCATTTGACAGATGAAGCAGTGGATGCCATCCTGAGAGGATAAGTAACTTGTCCAAGATGCAAGCCTGGTTGATGTGAGGGCAGAGGCTCAAACATGGGTCCACGGAGCCAGGTGCAGTGCTCACTCCAGGCTCTCCTTCCACCACCCTCCACCTTGCCTTGTGCTTCAGTCACACTGATTTTCTCTTCCTTCCTCAAGTATTCCAACAACCTGGCGTCACTGGCTCCCTGCTGCTTGGGGCGTGGCCCCCTGACCTCCTCCCAACAGCTTCCTCTCCACCCAGGCTCTCTCCATCAGGTTACCCTGGTTTAAGTCTTGCATAGCACATGGAGCCATCTGACATTTTCTTTGCCTTGTTTTTTGCATTGCCTACATCTCCTCTTGGAATGTCAGCTACAAGCCAACATGCTGTATTCCCAGCGTTGAACAGTGCCCAGCTCATGAAAGTTCCCCAACAAAAATGGCATTAAAACAGAATGAACTGGGGCTTCCCTGGTGGTGCAGTGGTTGGGAGTCCGCCTGCTGATGCAGGGGACACAGGTTCGTGCCCCGGTCCAGGAAGATCCCACATGCCGCGGAGCGGCTGGGCCCATGAGCCATGGCCGCTGAGCCTGCGCGTCCCGAGCCTGTGCTCCGCAACGGGAGAGGCCACAACAGTGAGAGGCCCACGTACAGCAAAAAAAAAAAAAAGAATTAACCGGACAGAGGACAGATGGGCAGGTTTCTTGGGTGGTTCATATTGTCAGGTGAGACCCATGTTGAAAGGGGGTGGAGTTATGGTCTAGATTAGTACTGTCTGATAGACATAAAGAACGTAAGTCACAATTTTATATTTTCCAGTAGCCACATTAGAAAAAGCGGGAAGAAATAGGTGAAATTAATTTTAGTAATGTATTTTATTTAACCCAGTATATCTAAAATATTATCATTTCAACATGTAATCAATATTTTATAAATTATTAGTGAAGTATTTTGCTGGCTTGCTTTCATACTGGGTCTTTGAAACCCCATATATAATTTGCACTTACAGCACATCTCAATTTGGACACTGAATTTTCATCAGAAATACTTGATTGGCATTTAGATATCATAAAATATATAGTTGAAAAATTAGATTCACATACTTATTAAATCTTTTCTAACAATTGAATTTGTTATCAGTTTTTAAGTTTAGTTAAAAATTAATAAAACTTTAAAATTCAGGTCCGCAGTCACGAGCAACGTTTCAAGCACGCAGTGCCGCACGTGGCTCATGGCTGCGGGGGTCCGTATCGGTGGCATCTGGCTGTTGGCTTCGAAGTTCCCCTGCCCTTCCTGCCCTCCATCAGCCCCGCGGCACGGAGCCTGGTGGGTGGGGCCCGCCGGGGCAGAGCGCCAGGGCCTTTGCTCCAGGATGAATGACTGGGCCTCCAGCCCATCGGTCTCTGGCCATCATGTTAAGAGACAGGAGTCGGTAAATCCTTTTAAGTAAAGTTGTTTTATTTTGAGTTGTTCTGGAAGAAGGGCAAGGTCAGGAGATTCTCACACTGCCCACAGAGAACGTGTAGTCCAGGGTTGAACACAAAGCGCGCATGTGAGCCTCTCTCGAAGTGGGTAGCATCAGGCTCTTGGAGCCCCTCGGGGCTTAGAAAACAGAACATCACATAAAATAGAGGGCCTGACTCTCGAGCAGCCCTGCTTGGGTAGCTGTGACAGTGAGCCATGGAAGCATTGAGAGTTTATCTGTCCAGGAAGGCTTCTTTCCTCAGATCCTCCGCAAGGCCCTGAACTAATGAGCATCCCTCCTCCAAAGCATGTTTTGAGATCCACAGCCCCTCTGTATCCATCTCATCCTGACCTCTGCTGCAATCCTGGCCTGGCAGCCCTGCATCTCCCTCAGTTCCCAGGGAGCTTAATGATGCAGGGGCAGATGAGTTATTTCTCACAACTTTCCTACACTTGTCCAGGAGGCCTGGGTATCATGCCGTGAGCTGATTCCACCAGCAACCCCAAAGGAAACTTTCATGGTGCATGTATCCCTTGGGAGAACAAGGGTCATCAGATGTCACAGGCTTCTGTCATGGCTCTAAGTTAATTACGAAGTGACTGTTCTTCTCTGCTAAGAACATTAGCAGAGTAACTCTAATTGAGATATCCAGAGCACAGATGGCCAGATAGGCAAGGGGTCTGATGAGCAGACAAAGGCTAAAGTTTGTCTTGAGGAAAACTATCTCACATAAATTCTTAAATCACAAACAATTTGCAGGTAGAGCTCTTTCCAAACGAATGAGCTATCAAGAATGGAATTTTTAGAAGACATCCCTACTTTAAATCCCACCCTACAACCTCTGGGTAGATCATTTGGTATCCTTCTGTTTTCATTATCTTTCAACTCACTTTCATAAAGAACCTACTATGTATTTCACTCCTAGGCATTGTGCTAGGCACTGGGAGTGAAAAGATGTGAGCCCTTCTCTGCACAAACTCCAGGCTAGTGGAGAGTGCGGCTTCACACAGAGAGCTGGAGTACAAAAGTGGTTCATCATGACTCTTTTCAGACAGAGCACCTGCTGCACGTATGGCTCTGGAGAAAATTCTGGGGCTACAAAGAGATATAAGGCATAATCTACTCTCCAGAAGCTTATAGTGTAATCAAGAAGACAGGTATAGAAGATAAAAAGAAAATAGTATGTTTTAGAATATAAGAAGAAGCCACAGGTCAAGCCATGTTCTTAAGTCCAACTTAATAGTAATAAAGATGACGTTTTGATTCAACTTCTGACTCCTCTGTGTATGTTTTAATGGGTTCCCAACTTGGAGCAAGGCAGTGATTAGTCCCTAAAACCAGCACTACAACCAAAGGTGACTAATGAAAACAAGCCATTTATACTTCACAAAGTGTTTTCTCATCTGATATGCCTTTCATCATCCTGACAACCCTGTTGATGGGCATCATTTTTATCACCATGTTACTACAACTAAAATGGAAACCCAAAGAAGCTAAGTGTTGTGGTCAAGATCCTACAAGGAACTTGGACCCAGGTCTTCATACTCCAAAATCTTTACCCACAGTCTCCCATATTTTATCTAAATCACAGTCCTTGTACTGGGAATACCGTACAACCCACTGAGGACAGTTGTGCCCTCTGATTGTGTGTTTCTTCTTGGAGTTTTTCAACTTCAGACAATGAACTCCTCCAACCTTTCCCTTGCAGTATGCCTCATTTTGCTTTAGCAGCTTTGGTGGTTGGTCTTTTTGTCGTCCCCACCCCCTGGCCCTAGTCTGTTTAAAGAAATAAAACAAACTGTAGTAGGATAAGGATATTAGCTCCCAAGTTGGCTTGGTAAGATTTGGGAAAAGGATGGAGGCAGTGGGCCATTCCTTTTATAAGCTGATGAATCTGGAGTTCATTTAGCCTAATTATTTCTTAGTTAGCAAGCTCTGCTTGTGCCGTCCTTATGGCTGTATTTTTAGAAGTCTTAGATTATTATAGCAACTGTGAAAAAGAATGGGAAAAGCAATCTGGTTCCCAGTATACATCTGCTTAATTGTTTCTTGAGTTAGATTTGTCTTCATCCAGCCCTCAGAGGATACTGCACCCATCCTTGTGTGGTTGCTGATGGAGCTACCAGCTGATGAGATGTGTTTCAGGGTGCTGCAGGTCCTCCTCCTCATCCAGTGGTTTATTCTGGGTACCAGACGGACCTGGGAGGGTCGAGGTGGAAAAGGCCAAATAAGAAGCGTGCATAACTGTGACATGACATTTCCCTCATGGTGCCAAGTGAAACATTAACAATTTGTGTCGTCTGATATTCTAGCCATGGCACTTAAGCCTCGTTCAAGCTGATGTGATAAGAGGAAGAGATTGTAATGGGACAGCCCCACTGTGCACTGGAGAGTGACAAGGGATTCAGGAAGTAAATAAATATGGTACATTATTGGGCTGCATCAGAGCAGCTAAGCGCAGGGAATGTTAGCCCTTCAACGGTTTCTCTCACCTGTGGTTAATTACAGAACAGCTTTGAAGGAGTTGTAGAGGAAACCCAGAGTAGGGAATACTCTGAGCGTGAAGGGTGTGACCTGATGCGTTACTGCCGCCCCTGCACCCTACAGCAGCCATCGCTCCCCCCCTGCCCTGCTGCTGTCCCAGGGGCTCACTGGGTCTCCTCACCCACTGAGCTCCCATCAGCATCTCCCCCTAGGGAACTGGATTCTGTTTTCCATACGTCCGCGGCACTGAGGGCCTGCCCCAACAGACTGGTCGCCCAGCACTGTGACAGGGAAGTTGCCTTGGCCTGGATTCTCTGGGTGTTCCTAAACTCCACAGCTGAGCTCTCTCTGTCCAGGGTAGGGTCAGATAGGACACATCGTTTGACTTCCCACGTTGTCAACAGCAGCGCTGTCTCTAGCTGCTTGGTTTTCTCCGGCTCCTCCTCCTGCCAAGTCTTGGCTCTTCTTTCACATCCTCACTGGTTCATTGCTGAGGGGCTACCGTGACTTACTGCCAGGCCCATCCAACATAGTTTATTTTCCTTCAGCATTTACAGCATTTCAAGAGGAAAAAATGCAAGATATGGTTGTGGGACCAGTGAAATAATCTATTTTGCCTTTTGTTTCCCCAGAAGAAGTATGATACAGTCCAGTGAGGAGAAAGGAGATGATAAAAATATTTTGAAGCAGTTTAGAGTCCCAGAATAATAAAGAATGAAGAAATGCAGATAACAGACAGAGTACAAGGAATTAGAAAAGTGGTCATAGTTGAGTCCAGAGTTACTATGAAGATATGAAATGAGATCAGGGTGGTGGAAGGCTAGGGAAAGAGATGAAAAAGAGGAAGAAAAACGGGAGACGGAAAGTTAAGAGTTGAGAGGATGGAGAAATTTTTTAAGCAACTCCTAATCCTGTAATGTAATTATAGTCATTACATTATGACTGTAATTATAGTCATAATGATGTGGACAGTTTAAAGTCATTATATTTTATTTGCTATTTAATACAATTTTCATAATAGAATAAAAGTCCCCAGAAGCCCAGCATATGGCACTGTAAAAATCCCCTTGATTTGCAAATACCTTGCAAAATCCTGTTGTTTAGCTATTAAGGCTGTCTACTAACTGCACAAGTGGATTGTTGGGGTGAATTTCAACAGGAGTTTGAGGTTGTGAGTGTATCAGAAGCCAAAAATGTTCTAAGAAGTGTAAGAAGAAAATAAAAGCCTAAACTGAAACAAATGGGCACCAGGCTTCTGGTTGAATAACAAAGTGTGTTGAATTTGCTGAGTCCAAAAGTCAAAACACTATGGATCTGCTCATTATACTAAATTATTTATATCAATAAAACATAATCAGGGAAACAGCAGACCTTAGTGATGAGTTTTCAAGTTCATCAGAGATTCCGACAATAGTAACATCAGCCATTGATTCTTAGTTGTTGCCATGGCTACTAGATGCCACTAGGATAGCCCTGATCATCTTTATTCCATAACTGATGACATTTCAGAGGTGAGTTTATCTGATTAGGAACACTATAGGAAGCATCATCATTTTAAATTAATTTTGTAGTGATTAATTTTCTTCACATTAAGGAATAAAGAGCTTTTAAATTCTTTGAACAATACAGTAATTTAAATGATTATCATGTATACAGTAGGAAACTTTTTCAAAAGAAAAGGAAATTTCTCTTTTATGAAAAATGCAGTTACATGTATTTTTCCAGGTTTATTGAGATATAGTTGACATATAACTGTAAGTTTAAGGTGTACAATGTGTTGATTTGATACACATACATATTGCAAAATGATTACCACCATAGTGTTAAATAACACCAGCATTACACCGTATAATATACTATTTCTTTTTTATGATGAGAATATTTAAGATCTACTCATTCTCTTAGCAACTTTCAAGTATAAAATACAGTATTGGGCTCCCCTGGTGGCACAGTGGTTGAGAGTCCGCCTGCCGATGCGGGAGACGCGGGTTCGTGCCCCGGTCCGGGAAGATCCCACATGCCGTGGAGCAGCTGGGCCCGTGAGCCACGGCCGCTGAGCCTGCGTGTCCGGAGCCTGTGCTCCGCAACGGGAGAGGCCACAACAGTGAGAGGCCCACGTACCGCAAAAAAAAAAAAAAAAAAAAAATACAGTATTAACCATAATCACCATTCTGTACATTCGTTTCTCAGAACTTATTCGTCTTACAACTGGAAGTTTGTGCTCTTTAACCAATATCACCCCTTTTCCCCCACACCCCTGGTAACCACCACTTTAATCTCTGTTTCTATGACTTAAGCATTTTTAGATTCCACATATAAATGAGATCATGCAGTATTTCTCTTTCTCTGTCTTTTTTCATTTAATTTAGTGCCCTCAAGTTCCATTCATATTGTCACAAATGGCAGGATGTCCTTCTTCACATGGCTGAATAGTATTCAGTTGTGTGCGTGTGTATATATATATATATATATATATATATATATATATATATATATATACATATTTATACTATATATATATATATATATATATATATATATATATATATCGCACCTTCTTTATCCATTCATCCACTGACAGACACTTAGGGTGTTTCCATATCTTGGATATTGTGAATAATGCTGCAGTGAACATGGTGATGCAGATATCTCTTTGAGATCCTGTTTTTATTTTCTTTGGATATGTACCCAGAAGTAGGATTGCTAGATCATATGGTAGTTCTATTTTTAATTTTTGAGGAATGTTCATACTGTTTTCCATAGTGCTGTACCAATATTTACATCCTCACCAGCAATGCCCAAGGGTTGTCTTTTTCCCATATCCTTGCCAGTACTTGTTATTTCTTGTCTTTTTGATGGTAGCCATTCTAATTGATGTGAGGTGATATCTCACAGTGGTTTTGATTTGCATTTCTCTGATAATTAGCGATGTTAAACATCTTTTCTGTACCTACTGGCCATTTGTATTTCTTCTTTGGAGAAATGTCTATTCAGTTCCTCTGCCTATGTTTTAGTCAGAGTGTTTGTTGTTGTTGTTTATGGTTTTTGTTTCATTTGTTTTTTGCTATTGAGCTATTTGAGTTCTTTATATATTATGGATATTAACCCCTTATCAGATATATGATTTGCAAATATTTTCTCCCATTTGGGGGGCTGCCTTTTCATTTTGTTGTGGCTTCCTTTACTGTGCAGAAGCTTTTTGGTTTGATATACTCCCACTTGTTTATTTTTGCTTTTGTTGCCTTTGCTTTTGGCTCAAATCCCCCCAAAAAAATCGTTGCCAAGGCTGATGTCAAGGAGCTTTTTCCTTATGTTTTCTTATAGGAGTTTTATGATTTCATGACTTACGTTCAAGTCTTTAATTTATTGTGAGTTGATTTTTGTATATGGTGTAAGATAAGGGTTATATTAATTTTTTTGATATATATCTTTAAGCTTTAAAAATTATGCTTCCTTGAGGTATCAGACCGTCATTGTGATCTCTAACTGTAGGGGTGGGGTGGCTTTAAAATAATTTCAATTCTCTCATCTCTAATTTGTCTCCTGTTTTTCTTCTTTTTTCTCTCATTTCTCAAAGCACAATTCTTTGGCATTGAGCCACTTGCCTAAAATCATATAGTGTATCACTGCAACAAGAATCCCTTGGATTACGTTTGTTTATTTTACTTCATTAGAGGTCTAGTCTGATTTGTATAGTGCTGCTGGCATGCCTGGTGGGTCGGTGAGCTTCCCTAGGATCTCAGTCAGTCCATAGCCAGCCATTCAGATGACTCAAACAGGTGCTGAAAGAGATTAATAGACAAATATGCCAGGCACTGTGCTAGATCCTGGATGTATCCCTTAAAAAGCAAACAGACAAAATCTTAAAAATCTTACACTCCCTGTGAAAGACAGATGACAGTTATCCTTTTTCAGAAGAAATTTTCTTGGACATTCATTAAGCACTTGCTATGAAGGTACTGCAGAAGATATAACAGGTCTCTTCTCTTTAAAAGAATTTCGTACAGCCAACCAACAGATATTCATTGTTTTAATCGGTGTAGGTCATCTGCTGTAAAAAACAGCCCCAAGATCACAAGGGCCTAGCATAACAAAGGTTTGTTTCTCACTTACCCAAAGTTCCCAAGTAGATGTTTCTGGTTGGGTGGCTTTCCTCCAAGATTTAATCAGGAACCCAGGTTTCTTCCATCTCATGATCCCACTATCTTCAATGCTGGCCTCTAAGACCATCACAGACGGGAGATAAATATTGGATACCTGTCCTCCTCTGCCTAGAAGTACAATAATAAACATGAATTTCTACTCCTATCCCATTAGCTCGATTTAGTCATATGGCCTTGCATAGATGCAAGGGGACTGGGAAATGCTGTGTACAGCCGTGCAGCCACTTCCCAGAAACAAGTATACACTATGGGAGGGAAATGTGAATCTTGGGTAGTCAACTAGTCATCTCTTTGAAGCTCTACGTTTAAAACTCTAGGCAGGGGCTTCCCTGGTGGCGCAGTGGTTGAGAGTCTGCCTGCCGATGCAGAGAACGCGGGTTCGTGCCCCGGTCCGGGAAGATCCCACATGCCGCGGAGCGGCTGGGTCTGTGAGCCATGGCCGCTGAGCCTGCGCGTCCCGAGCCTGTGCTCCGCAACGGGAGAGGCCACAACAGTGAGAGGCCCACGTACCACAAAAAAAAAAAAAAAAAAAAAAAAACTCTAGGCAGAAGGATAACTAATGAAACGAGACAGCCTGTCAAGGCATTCGATTCTTCTGACAGCCTGTAGTATAGAGTAAAATAAAGGCAATAGGCATGGTTTTTAGAAATAACTAGTTCTAACCACTGTTGCTATGTAACTCCTGCAGCATTGTTTCACTGTTACGGAGTTCTGTTACCATCACTGCCATCATCTGTTGATGTGAGTGACCTTGAAATAAATGAGTGACCAGAACCACATTAATTTCAAGTTTTGATAGACTCGTGGGAGTAAATACTGCTGTTCACAAGTTGCGAAGGATGAAAGGAGAGTAAAACATGATTCGTTTCAGCTCCCTGCTATGGTAGTATTAAAAGAGCTGAAAAAGTCTGGGTGTGTGAGATGAATGGAAACAGGACCATTATCTAAGGTTATTCAGGATGTGAAGTGCACAGCGATAAGGGCACCGTTCACATGCAGACTGTGTTAATGGTGTCCTCCTGGAATTATGTGGCTGTTCTGGAAAGGACTGAAGGAAAATTTTAGCAATGGAATAGTAAGGAAAAAATAGTGTTTTAAACATAGTTTATGATACATTAACTCGAAGTTCACATTGGGACCCAGCAGATAACTTTCCTTTTAGATTTTTCTGGCATAAGTTCTGATCAAGTTTTTCTTGAAACAGTATATAAGGAAGTCTTGTTCATTAAGCAGGTATTTCACATTTCTGTGAAGAAATGGAAAGTAAAATCAAGAGGAAGAGAGTTGAGAATAGAAAGAGAAACAGAAGATGGGAGGCTCAAGGAGCTGTGACATACTGAGATTTAAATGAGTGGATGGAGAGACCTCTCTGAGCCTCTGATCATTCATCTGTGAAATGGGAAGCTTAAACGAGGAGGTCTGACACCATTCCTGTGTACAGTGTTCAAAGAAACATAGAATGTAGAGCAATCTGTTTCAGGGGTTTCTGTTTTACCCAACAAATATCACATAAAACAAGAACAGTAGTGACAGAACAGTGACAGAAACACTGGTCTGCGAGTCAGAAAAGCTGGATTCTAATACTGGCTCTGCTACTAATACCATGCTAATACTGCTCTTGCAGTCAATTATTTCCTTGTTCTGAGCCTCAGTATACCCATTTCTGAGTCTCAGTTTATCCACCTATAAAAAGAACATTTGAAAAAGAACATCAGGGACTTCCCTGGTGGTCCAGTGATTAGGACTTCTCCTTCTAATGCAGGTGGTGTGGGTTCAGTCCCTGGTCAGGGAGCTAAGATCACACATGCCTCGAGGCCAAAAAATCAAAACATAAAACAGAAGCAATATTGTAACAAATTCAATAAAGACTTTAAAAATAGTCCATATCAAAAAAATATTTAAAAAAAAACACAGGTGTTCTACAAGGTTGTTCCTACTCTTTCTTTAAATATTTATTTATTTATTTATTTTGGCTGTGCTGGATCTTAGTTGTTGCACATGGGATCTTCGATGCAGCATGTGGCCTCTCGGTTGCCCAGTGGCATGTGAGATCTTATTTCCCCTACCAGGAATTGAACCTGCACCCCCCTGCATTGTAAGGTGAAGTCCTACCCACTGGACTGCCAGGGAAATCCCTGTTCCTACTCTTAATATTCTGTGATTCTAGAATTTTTAAGTGGATGGGTGTTTTTGCCCTAAGACAAATAAAAAAGATATGAGTGTCATTGAATCTCCACATTGGAGTCAGACTGCATGGGAAGATCTCACCAAAGAAGAAACATAAGTAAGAGAGTATGTGGTCTTTTCAGTTAGTCTGTCCCAGGTGTTACTGCTTGTTAAACATGTACTAAACTCTTTTTTTAAAAATTTTGTTTATTTTTGGCTGTGTTGGGTCTTCGTTGCTGCACATGGGCTTTCTCTAGTTGCAGCGAGCAGGGGCTACTCTTCGTTGCCTTGCGCGGGCTTCTCATTTTGGTGGCTTGTCTTATTGCAGAACACAGGGTCTAGGCGCGCAGGCTTCAGTAGTTGTGGCACGTGGGCTCCATAGTTGTGGCTTGTGGGCTCTAGAGCGCAGGCTCAGTAGTCGTGGCACACGGGCTTAGTTGCTCTGCAGCATGTGGGATCTTCCCGGACCAGGGCTCAAACCCGTGTCCCCTGCATTGGCAGGCAGACTCTTAACCACTACGCCACCAGGGAAGCCCCTGTACTAAACTCTTTAACTCTTTAGGTATGATCAGATTTTTACAGAAAACTGAAACACATGCCACCCTTCTGATAGGGTTTTTGAATTCTAAATCTATAGAAAGATTTCTTTTGCCAGTGGTCAATTTAATTTCACCTGTTTTCCTTGTTTACTAATCTTCCCTTGATTGGCTGATAGTCACGTTCAAAAATGTGTTTTGTATATTTGAAATTTGCTAAGAGAATAGATCTTAAATGTTCTCACCACCAAAAAAAAAAAAAAATTGAGGTGATGAATGAGTTAATTAGCTTGACTGGGGTGGTTATTTCACACTATATCAAAATATCACAGTGTATAATTTAAATACATACAATTTTTCTTTGTCAATTATACCTCAGTAAAGCTGGGGAAAAACCAAAACCAAAAACTGTTCTGAGCATCTCCTGTGCATATTGGGCTTTTATAGTCACTGTGAATATGAAAGAAAATAAAAGGAAAAAGATAATAGGCCTGATCTCATAGAGCTTCTACTTAATTCCAATAGGTATGGGAAGTAGGTAACTGGAGGGATAATTTTAAAAACTGAATTGTAAACCTGGCTGCAGCACTGTTGGGGCTCCTAAACATGTCATGTAAAGGAACATGAGCCATATTCCTATAAAGGAACATGTAAAGGATATTTATTAAGTACTTGTAGGTTGAATGAATGCACCTAGGAAATATCTACCTGCAACAAAGGCAGCCGATGAACAAACTTATCAGTCACTGTTATGGCTATTAGTGGAGAAAAATAGTAATAACATTAGCTTCCCTTGAGAATTTCTAACCACAGACCTGCTTTCTTGTGGTTTGGATTTTGAATCCATATTACACGTTCAGTATGGGTAACTCTAAGAGGAGATATAAATAAAAATAATGCCAGTGATAGCACTTCTGGGAGACAGCCAAAGCAAATGGAAATTCTCTTGGTAGGAAAGCATCCTCAACCAAAGAGCCTCAGGATACCTACAGATTAACTTCAGCCAAATGTGAGATCTCAATGAAAAGTTACCAAATACATAAGGAAATGAGCTGTAATGGTGGGAGTCAGCAAGAGAGAGAGGAGAGAAAGGAAAGAGATGGGGGTGGGGGAGACAGATTGATTTAGACTGACAAAGACTTTAGCTATTGGAATTACCAGATACTGAATATGAACTAACTGGAATTCTTATAATCTGTCAATGTTTAATAAATTACTGCAGAATTTAGTGGGATAAAACAACCATTTGTTACGCTCGTGGAGTCTGTGGGTCAGGCATTCAGGGTCCAGGGGAAGTGGTTTGTGTCTGCTCCGTGTTGCTGGGGTCCACAGCTGGAAGGCTGGAGTGACTCAGCCACAGGCTACTCTGAAGGCTCCTTCACTCATATTTCTGGTGGTTCCTGCTGGCTGTGGTTGAGACCTTAGCTGGAGTTATCAGCCAGAGCGTCCAAATGTGACCTCACCTCGTGGCCTGGGCTTCCTCACAGCATGGTGGCTGGTTCCCAGAGCATCTGTAGAGAGAGCCAGGGAGAAGAGTCTCACCTTTTCTAACCTAGCCTCAGAAGCTTGATGTGTGACTTCCACAGCATTCTGGTGGTCAGGGAAATCACAAAGGCTTGGCCAGGCTTGAGGGAAAGGAAAATAGACTTCACCTCTTGATGAGGGTTGGCAAGGTTCTGAGGGGGAGTTTGGCACTAGAAATATTGTTGCAGCCATTTTATAAAAAGATAATCTGTCATAATAGGTAAAAATATTTGAACAAATAAGAGATGGAAATGGGGTAGGGGGATAATGAGATAATAGACTGTTAAAATTGACCAGTTAGGTTTGAAAAAAGAACAAGCTAGAACTTACAGAATTATAGAATATATAATCATTGGAATTTGAAATTCAGTAGATGGATTAAATAGCGTATTAAATATCCTTTTTAAAAGAATTAACATACTGGAACACAGAGCTTAAGAAAGTACCCGGAATATGTTATGGAGAAATAAGAAGGTACAAAATTTGAAAGTAGTTTGAGACAGGGAAGGTAGTTTGAGAAAGCCTAATAGGTAGAACTGGAGGTTCAGGAAGGAGAGAATAGAGACAATGAGGAAGAAGAAATACTTGAAGATGTAAAAGCTCAGAATATTTTCTAGGATATATGAATGATATTAATACTCAGATTCTGGAAGTACTGTGAATCTGAAGAAAAAAATAAAAGGAACTCCACACCTGAATATATTACAAACAATGAGATTGCAGATGAAGAGATAGTCTTAAAAGCAGACAGAGGAAAAGGTTACCTGTAAAGGAATAGCACTTAAAGAGACCATTGGCTTCTCTACAGCCACTACAGTATACTGGAGACAGTGAAATAATGTCCTCAAAATGCTGGTAGTCGGTAACTGTCAACTTAGAATTATGGATCCAGTGAAACTATCTTAAAAGCATGAGAACAAAATAAAAACATTTTAAGATTTTTTTTAAAATAGAGCATTTCACAGATGGGCCCTTATTTACAGAATTTCTAAAAGATGTCCTTTAGGAAGAAGAAAAATTTTCTCAGAAGGAAGGTCTTAAATGTAAGAAGGAATAGTCATCAAAGAAATTGGCAAACAATATTCTGTATTAAACAGTATAATAATGTCTAATTTGTCAGGTCAAAGAAAAATGAAACTAAAGAAATATACTGGACA